>NC_081411.1:185531948-186131948 GCF_030272615.1 Cryptomeria japonica | reverse complement strand
TTGAAAACAAGGGCTTTATTCTCTAGAAGTTCTTCAAATTCCAAGTACATGACCCTGGAAGAAATAATGGCATGCTCCTAAAGAAAAATCAGCTATTGTTGGGGAATGGTGCTCCATATTGTCAAACTATCTTCAACCCTTTTCAAATTGTGTTTGAAAGTATCATAGGTATGATTCAATTTCTCTTTGATGGCCTCCAACTTAGATATCATTTGGAAAATGTCTTTCAGCACTTGTGCACATAGATCATGAAGTTGATCCACCCAAGAATCCAATGCTTGTACTTACTAGGCAGCTCTCTCAACTCCACAAATAGGTTCTTGGGAACCATAAGAACTTGTAGGATTATTCCCTTCACCAACATGTTTTGTAATTTTATGAACAATTGCAACAAGTTGTTTGTTCTCCTCTTCTAGCTTGTCTTTCTTTGCTAGATGTTTGTCATACTACTGCACTAATGATTGCTGGGCATCATGTTTGACCACTTCATGCATTTGTTTGCCCAATTATATCCTTTTAACCCTGTAATTAGAAGCTTGCATTTCCTCATGTGGCTTATCCTCAAGGGGCTCAACAATTTCTGCCACTTTCATCTTATTGCAATCAACAATCACTCTTGAGATTGTCTTGGCATTTTTAGCAACCTTGGGCCTTGATTGTTTGAGTTGCTGATAGTCAAAGACATTAGGGGAGATTTATTACTTCTTCCTCTTTGGGGTAAAAGAACTAAGCCATGGAGGTAAAACCACTAGTTCTCCTTGAGTAGCTACTGAAAGCAAAGGAGAACCAGTTTTTGTTTGAAAAGCCATGGTCACCCTAGGAGGAGTATCTATTTGGATGGTGAAGATGACTTTCTCAATAACCAATGGGCATGAAGATTGCTTATAAATTATTCAAAGCCAGAAGTAGAGGTATCAATCTCTGACAAATGGATACATGCAGGTGTATCCTCAAGAATTTCTAACACACCCTCTTGTTGATGATCATGATGTGACTCAACTACTGAAATAAGAATGACATTCTAAGGAGACTCTTCCACTATTATGTCAGGAGGAGAAAGAGGCATCTCAATGGAAACTGAGGAAGGAATCTCATGAGGTGAGTCCAAACCTAGAGACTTAGGAGCATCATCAGATTATTGTCCTTCTTCTGGATTATCAGGATCGATCACATGAACATGAAACTGAGACTTTTCCTTTCCACGAATTGTCGCCTCCTCAGGAGGAACCACTACTGGCCGACTAACCCACAATTTGATCTTGGTGCCTGAAGATGATGTAATTTCCTTATTGTCAATCTGAATCTCAGACTTATGTCTAAGAGGTCCCTTAGAGTCATCTTCTTTTCCAACCATGATTTTGATGAGTCTAACACCATTACCTTTAAGCCAAGTGTTGGTGTTGGGAAGAATAGGCTAAAACCTTTCAAGAATGGAAGTGCACTCTTTGTGTGACCATTTGATTAAAGGAAGTGGAGCTTCCTCAACCCTTCATGAAATATATTCTAGATCAAGCACATTTATGAATACTAAGGAGGGCAAGGGGGGGGGATGAATTAGTATACTAAAAAATATTGAACTAAAACACTTAAACAATTTAGCAGTCAACTAGTATAATAGATTTACTAACAAACCGGTTAAAGAAAATGCAAACCAAATAGCAAATAAGGCATTCAACCACAAGAGCACAATCACCATAACACATGAGATTTTGACATGGAAACCCAAATGGGAAAAACCACGGTGATTTGAGACTCACAAGTAACTATCTACAAAATAGAAACCAGACCGGTTAAGGTCATACAATGTTCTTCACCCGAACAGATCTTGTTAGGAATCTCAATCTTTGTTAGGAGATAATTTTGATCAAAGACTACCTTGTGAGAGGATTTCAAGTCCATAGTTGTGAACCACCTTGTTAGAGAATTTACAAAGGCTTTTCTGGGCCTACTCGGTTAAGCGTGTCAGACTTGTTGAAGATGTGAGTAATCAACAAGTGAGTGATCTAGAAAATAGCACAGTTTGCTTGGTTAGATCCATGATAGCTCATTGTTAATGCATTTCACATTACTTCAGTCTTCAATATATCCACACTCTATTTATTCACACATACCTGATCTTCTCTTCTAAGATTGCACATACAAAAACCTCATCAAACACCTAAAACCCTAACAACGTCTAAAACCCTAGACATGATGTCCTAATAAAGGAATCTGATTTCATGTCGATCCAATAGGATTACATTGCAAGTTCCTAGGTTCAGTGCATCTAGACACATTTGGTAACATGGTACAGAATCACTGCCAAAGTATCGGTGGATGATAACTCATCACAAAAATACTGGTTGGTAACTCATCACAGAGTAATACTGGTTCATACATTAACCAATTACCAGTTGTCAAAAATGAAGACTGGGAAAAATGATAACTGTCGCTTAAGTTCCTTCATTCCACTTGAGATCCTTGAACCACTTGAGGTCTTCATACCGCTTGACATCGGTAAACACTTTTCTGCAAAACATCGATAGTCTAAAGACTATAATACATAATACCGGTTGGAACAAATACCGGTTGAGCATAACTCATACATACAAAAAGTGATCTCAAAGCAAGTGCATGTCCATCAATGACAATCACAACATCATCATCAAGAATGCCAACAATCTCCCCCTTTGGCATTGATGGCAACACTTAGGAAAATTTTGACATCTAAGTGTTTTACAATAAAAATATGCCATAATCAAAATTACTCCCCCTAAGCATATACACTATCCCTTTTGCAGAAAATACAATGTATACTACTTCCTTAAAGAGATAAAAATGAAAGTATACATAGCATTCATCAAAATTTTAAATACAGAATACTACTCCCCCTTTGCCAACAATGACAAAGTACTGCAAAATAACCCCTGTTTCTCATTATAATAAATATTTATGACAATAATGAGTGAAACTTATCAAAAACTGATTTAAAATCCCGCATAAAGGTCTTCATGGATAAAGACCATGATTCAAGTAATGAGGTAGCCACCTCACTTTCTGTTTGCATTTGGGATACCTATTCTTCCATGGCATCCAAGGTACTCATCTCTTGAGTGACGTTAAGGCATCCAGATTGAGATAACACTTCGGAAGTATTTGTAGTTTGGGTAGTAGAACTAGTTGAAGTTCCTACAAATGTTGGGTCTGGTTGCTAATCTCCAACTCTATCCTGGTAGACTGGAGCTGAAACTAGTGAACGGTTTGCCCATATGTAGTGAAGGAATCATAGGGCATCTTAAAGGTTCTTATACATGCCTACAAATTAGATTGTAGTTTTTCCTTTTGTGCAAGCACATCATCACAAAATAGATGGGGTTGGCTTATCTTACTGAGTAGTAGTTTTCCCTCATCCATAGCATCTCTTATGTCCTTCTTCTCTTTCTGAAGTTTAGACTGGAGCTCGTTCAGTTTCTTCACTAAGGTAGTGTTTAGTGCCTTTTGATGCTTCTTCTATGCATTTGCTTCAACAACATCTTCCAGGCTTTCTACTTGGCCCTCTATAACTGTGCATAGAAGTTTTAGTTGGGTCAGAGAGGAATCAGTACTAGGAAGGTTAGTACCAAGAATCAAACTGGTAAGTGTGTCCACCATAGTTTGAATAACATCTTGCTCCTTCTTCCTCTTTAACGCTTCCAGTCACTCTTGTGCAAGATTAATGCTTTGGAGAAGTTTTGATTCATTTTTAGATTGGAGGTCAATAGGACTGGTGATGTCAGCCAGTTTGGCTTGACCACCGGTTGCCTTTGGGGTCTCCACTTATGTGCTCTTGGTCACTTCCTTCTTCTTTTTAGCTCTTTTCTTTTCCTCTTTAGCCTTCTTTTTCTCCTCTGCTTCTTTCTTTCTCTTCTCTTATTCCTTCTTTCTATCTTCTTCTTTCTTCTTCTCCTCTTCCTGTTTCCTCTTCTCCTCTTCCTTTTTCTTCTTCTCCTCTTCTTGTTTCCTTTTCTCTTCTTCTTTCCTCTTCTCCTCTTCCCATTTCTTCGTCTCTTCTTCTTTTCTCTTCTCCTCTTCTTGTTTCTTCTCCTCTTCTTCTTGTTTCCTCTTCTCTTCCTCTTGTTTCTTTTTCTCTTTCTTTGCTTTCTCTTTGTCAGCCTTATCTTTGTCCATTTTCTGCTTCTCTACCTTTTCTTTATCCCATTTTCCCTTGTCCACTCTCTCTTTATTAGCCTTTTCCTTTGTTGCATCTGGAGTGACATTTTCACCATCCAAAGCATCAACATCAATAGTGTCCATCTGTTCAATAACCGGTTCTCCTTCACTATCATATACCTCATCTGGTTTTCTGGTTTCCAATTCTTGTTCAGCCTTCTTGTTGTCTTTAGACACTCGATGCAATCTCAGAGCGACTTTGGCATGTGAGTGTGTATCTTTCACCACTTAATAGACTTTGCCTTCCAGTAACAAGAGTCTTCTTCTTCTCATGAAGAAGAGGCCTTTGACTTATCCATGATTTCATCAAGCTCTGAATTTGACACATCAGGAAAATACTGTGCAAAGATTTCCTCTCTTATTTCCTATTCCTTTTCTATGGCAATGCGCCATTTGTTATCTAAAGAATTGTACAAAGAATCCGGTGTCACAGATCTAATTTCTGATGGCAACCGGTCATTAATACATAGATATTGAATAACTTCCTGTTCGACTTCCTCCTTTTCATTATCATTAAAATCATCAAAATAATCTATTAAATCACTTAGCACTTTTCTCCTAACATTCTTGATAGTCCTTTGACAATGTGTCAATGGTTTGTAAGAGGAAATGTCTATATTTACTGATGCTGACAATGCTGATTCATTGCTGGTTGTCTTTGCCTTCTTCCTTATTTGCCTAGTCTTCTTAGGCTGCACTTCAGGTTCTATGTCCTCAAAGTCTAGTGTGTTGCCTTTGGTCTTTTTCTTTCTCTCAAATACCTTGGCAGATGCAACTTTCGGTTTCTTGTTTGCTGGTGACCGCTTGGTCACTTTAGGACTTGCTGAGGTAACAGGTGCCGATACCGATGACACTGCTTTTCCCTTCTTCACTAAAGGTTCTTCACCCAATGTTACACTTTCCAAATAGGTTCCGATTCTCTTCTTCTTTGGATCAAGAGGTGAGGCATACCCATCAAGCATGTCATACATCACCTCATATCCCATGGGTTCCACTTTTTCTATTCTAGGCTCAACTGCCTCCATTATGAACTCATATACTCTGATGCTAAAGAAAATTTCCTCTTCATACTTCTTGAGAATGTCCGCTGGCTCATCTTCCACTTGAATTCATCAAAGTATTTGTTCAAGACTTTAGGATAACTAGTTCCCACCACTTGGAGGCTTTCTCTGATTTGTTTGGTAACCGGTTGGTCAGTAGACCATTGAATATCACTGACTCCTAGGAAATAGCTTTGAAAGTAGAAAAAAAAACCTACCAACAGTTGTCCAAATTTAAATCTTAAGGCATTGTCCTATTTGATAGACTTCAGGTTTACTAGAAGTTACCTCTGCATACAGGTGCATAGATCAAATGAGGCATCTTCCATGATCATTCTATAGGCAGCATTAACCGCAACTGCATAGACAAAGTTAATTCTGTTGGTATAGAATGTCCAGTACCCAATCACCATGCAAGCATACTTGACCAGATCATCCTTGATGGTGTTGATGGTCATTCCTTGTTGGTCGCTCAAAGAACCATTGAGCTTCATCATTTCAGTCTTGATGACTTTTCTTAGGGCTGGCACCTCACCAGTGTTATAGAAACTGATGATGATGTGAATAGCTTCAGGCATTATCTCATGTGTCCTCTCAAGATACATTTTGTCACCATGCACTCTTCTCAGAATGATGTAGATGTGATCTTCCATGAACTCTTCAAGAAAGTACACCGCATTTTGAAGTTTCTTCCTTTCCAGGATGCTATATTCGGGTTTGATCTTCTTGTCATCCATGCAGAATAGACCTAGCTAAGAATGAATCACTAGTGATCCTAGGTCTTCCAATTTACAATCAATATACCCTGAAATATCACCTTCCACTATAACTCTAGCGAGTATCTAGGATAGGGCATTATATTTCATCTTCCATTGGATAAAATGCACTAAATCAATAGGTGCACTAGAACTGGAGTGCGATGCAGAAGCCATGATAAACAGATAAACAAGAATTTTGATAAATACCTTCAGAATTCCAAAATTTAGGGTTTGCAAATTCAGCTTTGCTACACACTACTTTGGTTGCTGGATTACTACTTTGTGTTCTTCATTTGAGTGAATGAGACTATCTCCAGATTCTACTGCAAAGATTTGAAATCTCTTTGAATTGCAAAGAAAATAGCCTTTTGTCGCTCTGTACTTGAAAATTTCTTCACTCACAAATTGATAAGTGAAAATGATGATAAGAATCCCTTATAAATAGATTCTTCACCTATCATAATAAATGCACCATCATTAGGGCATAAACCCTAATTTTCCTTTTACCATTTCCAGTCTTTTGCCGATTGACAGGTAACACATACCGGTTAAGGTCTTTTACCGATATAAACTAAGGGTTCGAAACATTTCACCAATTTGCTCCCCCTAAGCTTTTCTGTAGCTTAGTTTGCCAGTTAAAAGATTTCCACACTAGGTGCAGAAACCGGTTCTTCTTGTGACACTTCTTCTGGTTTCTTTTTCCAAGTTTTCTTCATATCCGCTTGAACAATTTCAACATCAATCTTTCCTTCCGGAGTGATCGGTATATCATTCGATATGTTCTTTCTCATCCTGCAGATTCTGGCTATGTGACCCAATTTGTTGCAATGATAGCATACCATTCCAGGTGCTCTAGATGGTCCATTATTCATGTTTCCCTTCTTTCTTCTGCAAGTTGTAGTAATGTGACTGCTACCATGATAGAACAAGCAGGTTGCTCTCCAACCGATTGCCACTTGATAGCCACCACTACCTGACTAATGATTATAGGTTATTATACCAATTTGGATTCTGGTTCACAAAGGATTCAAGAAAAAATCCTTGACTCCTTTGAGGATAGCTTCTAGTGTTGTGCAAGACAGACCTGCATTCAAATGCTCTATGTCCAAACTTGTTGCATGCATAGCAGTTTTGTTAGAACATAATGTTATTAGGGATCACAGCCTTATAACATTTATATATAATATTCTAATATAAGGTTATAAAACCTTATATATTATATGATTTATATGCATATCCCATTTGAAATAATTATAATATAATAACTATTAGATTATTAATTATTTATGAGTGGGGGTTATTGAAAAGGTGTGACTAGTGAAGTCACCCTTCCTCTTATATTTAAGGAGGTTCTCTCTCATTTGAGAGGTGTGTGATTTTTTAGCTTTATGGTGAGTTGTATCACTATGCATATGAGGTATTATTGGCCATGTGGAAGTATTGGAGGAGTGTCCCTAGGTTCATGTCTATTTTATTATAGACTATATTTGTAAGTGTTTTAATTAAATGATGCTTTATGGGGTTTTTTTACCCGAAAGGGTTTTCCCCATGTATATCTTGTGTAATGCATACATTTTGCATGTATGTTTCATATTTGATTTACTTTATAATGTTGTTTATAATGATTATTATCCTTAGATCCTAATTTCTAACATGGTATCAGAGTAGGTTAGGCTAGTACTAATTATTTTTACAGGTTATACTAGAAGACATATAAAATTTGATGGAAACCTTATTTATGCTTAATCAACAAATATGGGCAGTATCTCTTCCTTTCTACTATGTATTTTTTAGAGAATTGCATCTTATATTATATTAAAAAAATAATTATCTTCATTGACCAATGTGATTATATTAAAAAGTTGGCCTCATAAAAGTTGACATTTGAGCATACATCATAAGAGGTAAATATTAATTTTTTTTTCAAAATTTGGCTTTGAGATTTTTTTATTTCATCAACCTCATAAATTAATTACTCTAATAAATAAACTATTACTTCAATTACTATTAAATTAAATTTATATTAAGTGGATACTTGATAATTGACAAGACCTTTTAATAGATTGCATCATATATAATATATGTGGATATCTAAATAATGATAATGATATCCCTATTTATATATTCATTCCTTTACAATACCATATAATACATTATAGTATAGTGTCAAAAATAATATTTTAAAGTTATTGTGTATACTTGATACCTACTCATGTTTTGAGATAACAAGGTGAAGAAACCATTAGCTTTCTAGATTAGCTTTCTAGATTCCTTACTAACTATATATATACAAAAAAATATCTCAAATAAGACTATCATGATTCTTTCCAACAAGACTAGATTTGTTTTCAAGAGGATCTAAAGTATATACAATTTAATAATACGATATCTAACTATATCTCCATGATACTTTTTTTAATAACCTTAGGAAAATCCATCCCACAACTTCTTTTGTTGCTAAAAGATCTTCACTTGATTGATTTTTAACATTAAATCAATTAAAAAATTAATAAATGAGTTACACCATCTCAAAAAAAGTACATGAACACAACCATTTTACATTCATCTTATATCAAATAGTTTATGTTTCAATCAATCTTATTGATTTTATACATTTTTTGAGAGGTATGTTCTCTTTAATAGATCAAAACCCTATACAAAATCTAAATCTAAATGATGTGCCTTTTGTGAAAAGGTAACTATCCTTTAACATTGATAGTGCATTGTTATGGGCCAAACACAATGATCAATTAATATTGAACTAGTTATCATAAAAAGCATTGATGCAGAGCATCTATCACAAACCATAAAACCTTAATTCAAGGGTAGACTTTAAACTTGAATTAAGAGGCATATAAAAAGACAAAAAATTATTCTCAATTCCAAACCAATTTCAAAGGTTATATTACATCCCTACAAACCTTAATTCAAGGTTTCAGATCATAACATTCACCATAACATGAGAGAACAAATTCTTTATTTTCATAGAATACCCTAGTTCAGGGTTTCATCCTTTAAAAATTATTTTCACCAAAATAACAACACAAAATTCAATTATTAACCAAATTAAGTAAGACAAAAAGAACTGGAAAGAAGATTTAGATAAATTTCCAACACATATATTCTTTCTTAATTACTATTTTTCATGTGACGACACCAAATGCTGCAACTAGACTGTTGCTGCCTTCACTTGTCTGCCTTTCACCATGAACTGTAACAAACAGTCATCAATAGCGTTTACAATATTTATTATAAATACAATTGCTTCAGTCAGACTTATATTACTGAGTTAAATAATTCCTCTCAAAATTTTAGCCATATCCAATGGTTAAATCAAAATTTTTGAGCATTTTCCCAAAAATGGGTAACCCTTGGTAGGGTTTTGACAATTATTGTAAAGATAAACATATCTTGCCAAATACTCCACAAAAAAGCATAAGAAATGATTCATATGAAATATATTTCATTAATATATCATTCAATAACTTCTACATATAAAAATTACACCAAATGGGATCCTCCATGGATTTATGACAGCCACAGATTCCTTCAAACCTCATGACAGTTTGAGGGTTGATGGCTAATCTTTGTCAAATCCCCTCCAAACTGATCTACCCTCTTGATTTCAACCAAAAATTATTTTATAAACTATTTCCAACTCCTTTCTAACTACTCTAACCACCTCATGACCAATGTATTTCATTTTTACACCTTTGTTGCACTTTTTGGCAATGTTGCAACTTTACAATTTTTACAATTTTTGTATTTTTGACATAAATGACTCTAACCCTTACATGGACACTTTTAACACTTCAAGATGGACCAAATATGATATTTTTGGACAAAATGGCTCACTTGGAAGCAAAAATATGTAACTCTTAATGTGTCTTGTGAAAGCATGAGTTTTTTATCTATAAGTTAGACATGTCATAGAGAGTCATATGTACTTTATGAATAAACATGTACACACTTTTTATGGAAATGCTTCATTAGTGAAAATGTTAAACCAACATTTTATTTTATTTTTCAAAATACACAAGGGAAGTGAACTATTTGAAAGAATCCAAGTCAAATGGATTAAGACTACAATGATAGTTGGATATGCACAGAATAAATAATTTAATTTCATGGAATATTAGGTATATATATGAAGAATAGACTTAATGGGGTTTCTTTCACAATGTTATAAGAGATGGTGTAGACTTGTCCTTTCCTAGATCATCCATTATAATTGTTGATGTTTTATAATTCCCTTATAACTATTCTTTATAATATCTTTGATAGGCATTTAGTATGGGTGGATGTAGTAATGTCTCTTTTGTCACTTTATGCTATCTTTGATAAATAACTTGTTAGTGAGACATGAACAAATAAACAAGCACTTCATAACTAATGGTGTTGATCCTTCCATATGAATTTTTAATACAGTTGATTCATCTAGTCTTAGTTCATATTCTCAAGTGGCCCTCCCAAAGTAGCTATTATTATTTATATTAGTCCTTTAAGTGCATCACAAAAAGTCACATATGAACTAGTAGGAATAAAGGAAGGAACATCATTTTTTTTTTAGTACTTGATGAAGGATATGCATTATATTAACATTGAGGATATTCCTACTTGTACTATGTTTGATGTACGAATGATTTACTATCAAATTATCACAATGATCATCTATGGATAGAGGATAAAATATTTACTAATGAAATATAAAGATTATTAAATATTCATAAGTAAATTTAAAAATTTCTCATTAGCATCCTATTTTGGAGATCCAAGTGATTTATTATTCTATTCTATATTTGATCCATTTTTTCAATCATACTATTTATAAAGGGTGACTATCGCCCTTATAAACTATCTGGGGAGCAAACCTAGAAAGGATAGCTCACCCATTGCTTAATTTTTTATGGATCATTACTATATGTAGTAGCATGTCTATTTTTTGTATTTTTAAACAAGACAACAAATTTCCTATTCTCATGAAAATATATGTTGATCTCCTTTCTACCAATCATTGGACTATAATTTTATAAGGAATATTATATGATCTTTGGAAAATGACAAAAATAATAGTGCTCTTTCTTTGCACCAAAGATCAAGTTTAATTGATTACTAAGTTACTAACTATATTGTTTCTTTTATGATGAGGTTATGTGTTATTATGCAAATTGGTGCAAGCATTATTATATGGATGATGCAATACTTTAATGAGAAGACTATCTTCTATCTATCTTTGAATCGAATGGGCAAAATATGAATGTAGCTCTTGAAGAATCAATATGGCCTTGAAGATTTATGGAAGAGTTCCATTTTTATACATATGAAAGTACCATATTACTTGAAGTTACTTTACTCCTTCTAGAGAATATCATTTCTAAAGATCAAAACGAACATTGAAGATCCTCACTCAAGTGAAAACATTCTATAATAAAGGCACCTTGAAGATCATGGGCACCTCACTCAAGTGAAAATATTCTATAATAAAGGTACCTTGAAGATCATGGGCACCTCACTAAAGTGAAATCATTCTATAATAAAAACACTTTGAAGATCATGAGCACATACTATATATTATAATTTTAGCCAACACTTTGAAATCCTCTATGTAGTGATTGGCTTTGAGGTGATGTCATTAAGGGGGAGTGTACATGACACCACCTAGTGGCTAAATCCTAGATTTAAAACCTAATAGGCATAAGAACTTTAGGCATTATATGCTCCAAATTCAATAATGCTTGGCCTTAGATGATGCCATTGAGGGGGAGCGTGCATGCCAATGACACCACCTACTGGCTAAATCCTAGTTTTTAAATCCTACGGGTAGGCATATGTTATAATAGGTATGAAATAAGACCTATATAGGCATTAGTAAGTCCTTTAAGCCTACAGATAGGCATATGTATGTCCTTTTTGTTTTAATTACTGCAGGTAGGCATTAGTAAGTCCTATAGGCACATTTGTGCTTAAGTCCTACGGGCATTTGTAAATTCTTCTCCTTGTAAATCTTCCACTTGTAAAAGCATTGTATTAAGACCTACGGGCACTATGTAATGAACCTGGGGAGAGGCTAATTTGAGGGGACCGTGGCTCCAATATAATTTTTTAAGACCTCACACCATCATTTTTAAAACACTGGGATTATAAATTATGACAAGATGACTTTCATGTAGTCCAGAATGCATGATCTTCATGTTGGCATATATTTGTGTCCCTATTTATCACTGTCAAAGAAGACCTACATTACTGGGGTGCTTCATTTTTTCTTCTATGGAAATTGACATGTGATCCCCTATTAACATTAAGGGGGAGTGTTAGAACATAATGTTATTAGGGATCACATCCTTATAACATTTATATATAATGTTCTAATATAAGGTTATAAAACCTTATATATTATATGCTTTATAAGCATATCCCATTTGAAATAATTATAATCTAATAACTATTAGATTATTAATTATTTATGAGTGGGGGTTATTGAAAAGGTGTGACTAGTGAAGTCACCCTTCCTCTTATATTTAAGGAGGTTCTCTCTCATTTGAGAGGTGTGTGAATTTGGAGCTTTATGGTGAGTTGTATGATTATGCATATGAGGTATTATTGGTCATGTGGAAGTATTGGAGGAGTGTCCCCAGGTTCATGTCTATTTTATTATAGACTATATTTGTAAGTGTTTTAATTAAATGATGCTTTATGGGGTTTTTTACCTGAAAGGGTTTTCCCCATGTATTTCTTGTGTAATGCGTACATTTTGCATGTATGTTTCATATTTCATTTACTTTATAATCTTGTTTATAATTATTAGTTTCCTTAGATCCCAATTTCTAACAAGTTTTCATTGAATCTATTGGATCTAGGCTTATTGTTTAGAAAGTAAGGAAAATTATTGTAAGCCTTATTTCTACATACATTAGTAGTATGTCCTTCCTTGAGACAATTAAAGAAAAAAGGTTTGAACTTTTGCTTTCCTTTATCCTTTGATGTCAGTTGCTTCTTTGATGCTACATATTTTTCTCTAGAGGTCTCACCTTCCTCATACCCAGAGAAACCAAGTCCATTAGTATTCTTCACCAATTTTGCTAATTCAAGCTTTTACTCTAACTTAGTAGCACTCTGATTGAATTTGGCAAGTATCTCCTTTGTTTCAGTGATTTCCTTGGTAATAGAAGCATTGGACTCCTTCAAGGTTGCATTCTCAGAAATAGCCATGTTTAGTTCACCTTGCATTTCTTCTTTTTCCACTTTACTCTCTTGGAGATAAGCGATAAGTGCACTGATTTCTTGCTTTAGCTTGGAGATCTAATGATCTTTGTCTTTTACCAGATCTTCAGCTTTCCTCTGGTTCTCAAGCTCTTGACACATTCTGATAGTCAGTCCTTCCAGTTCCCTTCTTAGGTTGGCATTAGACTCATTTAGGTTTTCAACTTCTTCAACTAGGGCTTCCATGTCTGCTTCATCAGAAGAATTATTTTCAGTTAGCTCCATCAGTTTCTCAACATGCTCTCTTCATTTTGCCATAGAGGCCTTATATTTGACTTTGAGTTCATCATAGGCTTTCTCAGTTTGAGTGAGCTGATGAGTAAGTTCCCTCATAGTGTATTCCCCCATATCTCCTTCCAAGTGGTTAGAATTATAGAAAGGTTGGCTCTGATACCAATTGAGGAATACTAAGAGGGGGGGTGAATTAGTATACCAAAAAATACTAAACTCAAACACTTAAAAAATTTAGCAGTCAACCGATATAACATATTTACTAACAAACTGGTTAAAGCAAATGCAAACCAAACAACAAATAAGGCATTCACCCACAAGAGCACAATCACCATAACACGAGATTTTCACATGGAAACCCAAATGGGAAAAACCACAGTGAGTTGAGACTCACAAGTAACTATCTATAGAATAGAAACCAGACCACTTAAGGTCAGACCTCTCAAGGTCATACAATGTTCTTCACTAGAATAGATCCTGTTAGGAATCTCGATCTATGTTAGGAGATAAGTCTGATCAAAAACTACCTTGTGAGAGGATTTCAGATCCACAATTGTGAACCACCTTGTTAGAGGATTTACAAAGGCTTTTCTGGGCCTACCCGATTAAGGGTCTCAGACTTGTCAAAGATGTGAGTAATCAACAATTGAGTGATCTAGAAAATAGCATAGTCTTCTTGGTTAGATCCATGATAGCTCATTGTTAATGCATTTCAGCATTGCTTCAGTCTTCAATATATCTATAGTCTATTTCTTCACTCAGACCAGATCTTCTCTTCTAAGATCGCACATACAAAAAACTCATCAACCACCTAAAACCCTAACAATGTCTAAAACCCTAGACATGTTGTCCTAATAAAGGAATCTGATTTCATGTCGGTCCAATAGGATTACATTGCAAGTTCTTAGGTTAAGTGCATCTAGTCACATTTGGTAAAATGATACAGAATCACTACCAAAGTGTCAGTGGATGATAACTCATCACAAAAATACCGGTTGGTAACTCATCATAGAGTAATACCAGTTCATACATTTAATCGATTACCGGTTGTCAAAAATGAAGACTAGGAAAAATGATAACTGTCGCTTAAGTTCCTTCATTCCACTTGAGATCCTCAAACCACTTGAGGTCTACATACCACTTGAGGTCTTCATACCACTTGAGATCGGTAAACACTTTTCTGCAAAACACTGATAGTCTAAAGATAATAATACATAATACCAGTTGGAAAAAATATTGGTTGAGTATAACTCATACATACAAAAAGTGATCTCAAAGCAAGTGTGTGTCCATCAATGACAATCACAACATCATCATCAAGAATGCCAACACACATAACCATCATCGATCATTCTTTGTGGAACGTCCACCAAGTTTAGATTGATAACCTTCTCAACAGTAAGCCTCTAGTAGTCCATCTTGAGAACCTCCATTTTTGTATGAAGATCTAACTAGATATCCTCAATATGATGCACATGCATGAAGGACTTTTTGATCTTTTCCTTCATACCTCACAAATCAAAATCTTCCTTGGACTTAAACCTTTTGAGTTTAATCTCCTGCATCTCAGTCTCCATAGCTTTGGCTTTGATGGAAGTGACAAGATAATACTGACCAATTTTTAATGGGTTTGTTGTACAAATCCCCATTCCAACCTTATGTCTAGCAGAATGATGAGCATGCACAACCATGATCTGCCTTCCCGACTCCATAAGAATGATCTTATCAGTCAGGTATCTAGGGAGCATCTATGACTACCCACTATAGAATCCAACTCTCATATAGATAAAGGTTGAAGAAACAAGCACCCATACTCATTCACTCTTTCCCATGCCTCATTTGACACCCTTCTGTTGTTTAGAGTCCTATCATACTAGAAAATAAGTAGCCAAAGAATGCATCTTGAACTCTTTTGAAATAGAATTTTCTCGGTCTCAAAGGCATCTGATCATAATATTCCCATATAGGTATAAGCGAGCGGTCACCCTTGGTAGAAATACCAAGGAAATGTCTGAGTGACATTGTCAAATACACTAAGTATGGATTCATGTAGAAAGTCATGGTGGTAGGGACTACTGCAAGTTGCTTGCATAAAGCTTCACTGATAATCTCTCCCCATGATATATGATGGGATTTTCTTATGAACATGGTAAACTGATACATCCAGGGGTCAAAAACATTGGAGTGTTCAAGACCCATCATCCTACTGAGGAGAGTTATGATGTCTCCAATTTCCCACTTAAAATCGCAATGGTACAACTTATCCCACTTTGAGAAGGCAGCTCGTGGCTCATGAATCCACCTTTTAATATGACATTTATAGTTCTTTTCCCTCTTGATATAGTACTCGGCTACACTATCCTTTGAAATTTCCATATAAACAGGTGCTAGTGGTATTCTGAAGAATTTCTCAATTGTATCTGCATCAAGATGGATTATTGCTTCACCATCATCATTTTTAATGGTTCTTATCTCTTTGTCAAAGCGATGGGTGCAAGAGAGAACAAATTCAGGTTTGAGGGCAGCCACTAGAAAGAGGATGCATGATGGATGTGGCTATCCAACAGCCGCTACATATTACTATCCTGCAGATCCTCCACTCTCTTGACAAATTCTGACATGTCCACATGCCCTATCTTCGTATCTTTTATGCGATCCAAAGGAGAGGAAACTTGCGAAGGTGAAACTTCACTCTGATACTTGTCATATTTATGCTTCATCTTCTTTGGAATAGGAGAGGCTGGTAAATCTGACATTGAAGGACAACTTGGTATATTGCGATGACGACTTAAAAGTGTTAAGGCAACATCATAATATGCTGCAACTAACATTTTTCCTTCTTTAAATGGGAAGAACTCCCAATCCTTGCACTTCATGATTTTGTGAGAGAAAGATGGGAAATAAATGAGAATAGTGGAAATTGAATTTGACCAATTTAAGATCTTGGGGAAAATTTTACAAGTACAAAAGTTGTGAAGAGTGCACATGCAATCGGATTTTTAAAACCTGAATGCAAGTATACTTGTAAAACGGAAAATGGAGAAATGAATAAAAAATGAGAATTAGAATTGTGGGAAATGACATGAATAGAAAGTACGGATATAGGTGATATGGATGGATAAAAATGGGAAGATTTTGGGAATGTCATTTCCAAGAAAATGGGAAGAACTTTGGAAATGCAATCCAGTTCTAAAAACCTGATTTTAGAAGGATGGGTATTTTTCATCTTTACAACTTGGAATTTTGAAAAATTATGATTAAATTCTTGTAACCATAAGGGAAGAACAATGATTTTCATCCAACTTGTAATCAATATTTAAATCATGAATAAAAGTAAAGAGGGAAAATGGGGAAGAACAATGCAATTCAAAAATTGCTTTACAAAGGGGAAAATATCTCTCATAAAATCGATTTTTGGGGCAAAATAAACATATATTTAAATTTACAACTAGAAAGGAAAAAAAAGAAGACAAGAAAACAAGAAAATGAAATAAATAAAGGAAAGAAATCATACCTTACTTCAAACTAAAAATGCCTCTTCAAAAAGATGATCAATCTTTGAAAGGAGGAGGAAGAACTCTTAAATAGAGAATAAACCATATTCTAAAACCTTTCCATTCTTTTGTAAAATGCCTTGGGTAGAAAAACATGACAACAAAAGAAAAATTAGAGGCATAAGAAGTGGTCAATCCTCCATCAAACCCCAACGCCTTAGCATGGAAAGCAAAAATGACTTAGGAGATTGCAGCTTTGTGAAGTTTGGATCCACCAAAATGTGGGTGTTAGGAATCACATGGAAAATAGTTTAGCAGAAAATAAGGGTTGAATCATTCACCAAATCAGCAGCAATGTGTCCTATAGGTCACACAAATCACCGTGCAACAAAAATGCCTCCCTGGTCCATGAATTTTAATACAAAAATTGGAAAGAATTTATGGCAAAATTGTCTTAGGAGAGGAAAATCGGGTTTTTGGGAAAGAAATACAAGTTTCATTTTCATGCAATAGAGAAAATTGGGTTTTAATTCCCATATTGCAAGTTGAAAATGTTACTTTTCTGTCAACAAGCCAAAATCGGATTTTGGAAATGCAATTACAAGTTTAAAACTCCCCAATTTACACTTTATGATGAAAATCAGGTTTTTTGGGCACAATAGCAAGTTTAAAATTGTCACTTTATTTCATTTCTAAGCAAAACCGGGTTATGGAGAGAGATGTGTAAGTTACAAATTACTTGTAAAGGGAAAATAAAATCCCTACAAGAAGTTCTAATAACTTAACACATGTAATAGGGGTTTAAAATCCCTATTACAAGCAAAAGACATTAAAATAGGGGTTTTAGAAAAGAATTACAAGTTATTTATAAATATGCAATTTCAAATTAACTTGTAAATTATCCAAAAAATCCCTATTAAAACTAAAAAAGACAAAAAGCATCAAGGGGGAAATAAAATGTAAGTTACAAGTTCTTTTTTCAATAAAGTGCACTTGTAATTAGCCAAAAATTTCCCTACAAAGACTAAAACAAACAAAATCATTAAAAGTTGCAATTCAAGGAAAATTTCCCACCTGCAGTCAGGGAGAAAAAACCCAAAATTGAAGGAAAGACATAGTAAACAAACCTAGAATGTGAGAAAATTTGAATCTTAATTCGAGGATGGACTAAGGATTAAGACAGTCCAAGGATTAGTTGAAATTTGGCCTCGGGAAGCGTGTTGTAGAGTAAAATTTTCATTTTTTTGACAAAAGTTTCATGTAATCATCCTTCATTTTTGAAAACAAAAATGAGGACAACAACTGGTTCTGACTAGGGAATTATTTCATTTATCTTTCAAGATTGTGAAAGAATAGAAACCAGATCTCTTAGTGCCTTCCTCTTATCCATTGGGCCACAGAGTCAATCAACGCAAAACAAACAAACAAAAGACAAAAAGAAAAAAGAAAAAAGAAAAAAGAAAAAGACATTATTTACAAGAAGTTACCTCAAACTTTCAATTTAAAGTAATTCTTCAAATGCTGACCATTATAGGGCAGTGCAAATGGTGTACCATCATGATAAGCCAAGTTAAAACTATCTTCTCCAACAATACGATGAATAGTGAAAGGTCCTCGCCAAAAAGAATCAAATTTTCCATGTAAACCTTTTGGCTCCCTTTGCTTATCTCGAAGCAACACATGATCACCAACTTGGAATCCTCTTTTCTTTGCTTTTTTTTCAAAAAGGACATTGACTTGTTGTTGGTGCTGAGCGATCTGGTCCACCACTTGTGTTCTTTGTTCTTGCAGCTAAGAAAGGTACATGATCCTTTTGTCTAAAGTATTCTCAAAAGTTTGGTCTTCAATTTCTTTAGCCAATTTAAGAGCAGGAAGTTCCAAAGTGAGGGGTATGTCTGCATTGATCTCATAAAGAAGCTGAAATGGTGACATTCCAATAGCCCCTTTGGGTGTAATTTTGTCCGCCCATAAATAATCAAAAAGAGCCTTATGCCAAGACCTTTAATTTTCTTCCACAAGTTTTTGAATAATGGTAATCAAATTTTTGTTACTTGATTCCGCCTGACCATTACCTTGGGGGTAATAATCAGATGAATGGGTTAATAAAATACTATATTCAAAGCCAAATTGTGAAATTTTAGAGGAAGAAAATGTGGCTGCATTATCAATCACAATATTGTATGGAACACCAAATCTAGAAATAATATTCTCCTTGAGGAATCTGCACACTATCTTAGAAGTAGTGTTCTTTACCGGTATTGCTTCCACCCATTTGGTGAAATAATCTATAGCAGTAAGAACCTACGAATGACCTACACTTGAAGAAGGATTGATCACACCAATGAAATCAATGCCCCATTGTTGGAAACGTTCTTCAACAATCACTAGTTTCAATGGTAATGTTGCAAGTTTTTGTTTGCCCACAAGCTACTGATAATGTATACATTTACGCACCCATCTAAAAGCATCTTGAAAGAGAATAGGCCAATAATACTTAGCTCTCAAAATTTTGTGAGCAGTCAATGGTGTGGACAAATGACCACTACAAGCCTTATCATGGAAAGATTCTAGCTATTTGATTTATTGTGCTTTGTCAACACAATGAAGGAAAGTACCATCAATTGCTCTTTTGTACAAACTAGTATCCCATAATATGAAGTTCCCAACTTTCAACTTGATATCCTCTTTTCCTTGAATGACAAATGTTGTGGACATTCACCATAAGTCAAGAAAAATGCTATATTAGAGTACCATTCATCAATGGTGCTAACAAACAACACCTTGGGAAGATCTTCAAAATCATCCAATTCTTGCTCCTTTGGAATCCCTTCCGCCATCAGCTGACAAAGTCCTCTTCCTCTAACAAGCTTCGTAGGCCTAATCTCCAAATCATACTCTTGGATTTTGGAAATCCAATTCCCTCTTCTTGTGGCAAACTCCTATTGTGTCAAGATAGACTTGACTAATGTATCAGAGACTAACACAATGGTATGAGAATTTAAGATATAAAATACATAAATTCTTGACTGCTTTCACAACAACATAAGAATTCTTCTCAATAGAGGAATACTTGAGTTCATGAGACTTTAAAGGAAAACTCATGAAAGCAATAGGAGATTCAATCTCTTCTTAATTATTTTGCATCAGAATAGAAGACATAGTATGCTCGGAAGTATAACTATACATGATGAACTCCTTAGTGTAGTTGGGACATACCAATACAGGTGCATAGGTGATTGCATCCTTGATTTCATTGAATGTAGCTTTTCCTTATGAATTCCAATAGAAAACAACCTTTCCCTTCATCATATCCATGATATGACGAGTCTTTTTTGCAAAGTTAGGAGTGAATCTCTATAGAAAATGTACCTTACCAAAGAAGGAATGAACAATGGTCTTATTGGATGGCAGAGGAAGAGTTTGAATAGATTTAACCCTTTTAGGATCAATTTTTATTCCCTCCTTGGAAACAATATGACCAAGGAGTTTTTCCTCAATCACCCCTAAAAATGACTTCTTGGGGTTAAGGGAAATGACATGCTTCTGACATCTTTCAAGTACATCTTTTAGGTGAAAAAGATGATTCTCATGGTCTTTGGAAAAAAGAGTTAGATCATCAAGATATACTACAATATATCTTCCCATGATACAATGGAAGGCCAAGTCCATAGCTCATTGGAAAGTAGCTCCTACATTGATCAACCCAAAAGGCATTCTGCGGTAGGCAAATGTGCCCCACAAATTAGTGAATGCAGTCTTATGCTGATCAGATTCACTAACCTCAATCTAATTGTATCCTAAAAATGCATCTAACATAGAGAGCATTTTAGAACCCGTCACTATTTGCTAAACTTGATCCATGATTGGTAATGGATAATTATCCTTGAGTGACAATTGGTTAAGATTTCTGAAATCAACGCAGATTCATATTTCTCCATTCTTTTTACGCACTAGCACTATATTTGCCAACCATGTTGAATGATGGATTGGAAAGATAATTTGAGCATCAAGTATATTTTTAATCTCAGAAAGAATGATACCTAAAACTTTTGGATTATACTGGTGCTGCTTTTATCTAAAGGGGACTACACCAATCTTGAGGGTAATATCATGTTGCACTTCTTGGGGTTGAAAAGATTTAAGATTATCATATGAATATGCCAAGACATCATGGTATTGGCGCAAAAGATGAATAAACTGATCTCTTTGATCCGAAGTGCAGTTATTGGCAATATTAACAAATTTGAGGGCTTCATCTGAGCCAATATTATATTTTTCATATCCCATAGGAGAATCAACACTTTCTTGTTGTCGTCTCTTGATATAACGATCATGTTGATCAAATTTTTTTTCAATGGAAACCAACCCCTTGGGAATTTTATTTCCTTTCAGCTAAAGAATATTTTCATTCGATTCAGATGATGTTCCAGACATTTAATTTGATGAGAAAGAAGTAAGAGAATTACTCCCTTCAAAGTATAGGTTATTGAAACCATCTTCTACTTGCAGGAAATTATTATTCTACTTATCATCATTGAACATCTGCCAATGATCCCAATTTTTAGGTACACTAGGTATACTGATTAATTTAATAATGTATTAATCTTGACCAAAGCCAAGATGGGGAATCAACAAAGTAGCTGAAACAACAAGGGAATCAACCATATCATTGTACTCATGAGGCATAACTAAGATGCTAAAAGCATCAAAATCTTCAATATTTTCCCATACCAAATTATGGTAATGGCCGAGTCTATCATTTCTAGTCTAATACATACTCCTTACTTGACAAACTACTAATTCTGCATCACCTTGCGCGTGAAGAATTCTGATTCCTCTTTTCAATGCAATGCTCATTCCTAACAAAAGCAACTCATATTCAGCTTTATTGTTAGTATTAGCGAATTGTAGTTTGAAGGAATAAGGGAAGATCTCTCCCTTAGGAGATATGAGAACTATGCCAGCTTTGGATCCATTTGTAGCATAGCTACCATCAAACTCAAGAGTCCACACATCATTTGAACTACCGTTTTCATTGGAACGACTAGTGCTACCTTCATCCAAAATGGATGCATTATGAAGAGAAAAGTTGTCATCTTCCTCCATAGGAGAAGATGAACTCTCATCTTTGTTACTACTTATCAAGTTGCCATTAGTTTTATGTCAAAGTTATACTATATACTCTAGTCGGTTATCTCTACTGAGACATTCAGTCGGTATGAATAGTCTAGTTGGTTATAGAAGAAAGTAAGTCTCAAAACATAGTATACACTGAGCTGTCTATTGAGTATCATTTCATGTCTACCGAGCAACAAAGATGACACACTAAGTTGATATACACCGAGTGAAACGTGTTATCAGATTCATTGAACCTGGACATGCATATGAAAAAGTGTTACAAGATCGAGGCACATCTAACCGTTATCACATTGGGAATTGTACTTAAAGATTGTGTATGATTTTGAGGTCATCTAACCAATGAAATAATTTGCATGGTAATTCATTCGATAAATCATATTTGTAAGATTGAAGCAATGAATGGATCACTATCATAAGAGATCTATTTATATAGTATGAGTGAAGAATTAAAGATAGTGAATGTGTGTGTGCATGAGTGTAAGAAGATTGTTACAGAGACACAGAGGTCACCGAGAAGGTTTTCAAAGAATAGTTGAAGAATAGAGTAAATAGAAGGGTTTACTGAGTTACTATATGGGTTACCGAGGTATGCTATAAGCAAGGTAACTTATTCTAAGCACATAGAATCTGCTATAACATTCCAATTGTAAAGTTGCAGATATTTGTAATGATTTTATTGTAATATTTTGAAGTTGTAAGAGAAACCTTTAACAGGGTAAAAGACTCTAATCAAGTCTATAAAGTGTAAAGCCTCTAATCAGGTGCATCATTTAGTTTAAGTGTTATGAAATCCTTTAGCAAGGTAGATCTAACAAATCTTGATACTCCTAATAGGGTAAGCTATCAAAAAAAGCTAAACATGTAGCTCTAACCGAGCACTCTTTATTATTGTAGTAGTGAAGTTGTGGGTGCCATCCCCACCATAGTTTTTCTCTCTAACCAAGAGTTTCCACATAACCAAAATAAATATGTTATTGAGTGAATCATGTATGATTGTTATCTATTTGTTTTAGCTTTATATTATGTTACTGCACTATTCAGTTAATACATAACAGTAAAATTATTGAAGAAAAGTTTTGGAGTACTGATTCACCCCTCCCCTCTCAGTACATTAGCTTTCCATCTTGGGCCTAACAATTTGTATCAGAGCTCGAATCTTGGAAAAGGGTTTAACTGCCTAAAGAGAAAGATCTTATCAATGGAAGGCTATAAACAATCTCAGAGGATTGTGTATCTGCAAGAAGAACTGGATCATGCTAATCAAGTGATTGCAAACATGCAAAGACAAATGCAAAAATATCTGAAAGGAAGAAGAAGATTATCTGATGATTTGCAAGACTCTCAAGAGTTAGTGGAACAAATTGAGACATCATCTAAGAACAGTATATTTGAAGAAACTGAAAAAATGATTGGAATATTGAAAGAAAAGAACAAAGCACTAGCTGATCAACTAAAAGCAATGAAAAGAGAACATGAACATTTCAGCACACGGATGACTGAAAATCTTGATGCATTGAGGACAACTAAGGATAAAGTAAGAGATCTAGAAAGAGAGAAACATCAACTTGAAGTCTTAGTATCTGATAAGAATGATGAAATCATAAGGTTGACTGGAATTCAACAAAACTTGTCAGATCAACTAGGTTATGCACATCATGAAGCAATTCTAAAAGATGATGAGAATCAAGCATTGAAACTTGAAGTATCAAGGCTGACTGATGAACTTCAATCAGAGAAGAAATCCAAAAAAACACTGAAGAAGAGTTATGAAGCATCAAAGATGTTGGATGAGAAACTGAATACAAGAAGATCCAACAAAGATGCAGGACTCGGTTACAAAGGAAAAGACTCTATCGAGAAGGGCATTCATACTACCGAGAGAGGAGAATCATCAAAGCAAGCTGGAAACAAGAATAACATCAAAATAAAGAAGCCTATTTGCAATTACTGTGGAAATCAAGGTCACACTGCGAACATGTGTCAAATCAAAAAAGGTAAGCAACTGAATGTCACTAAGTCCAAAGGTTATTGTTACAACTGCAATAAATATGGTCACACATCTAATCAATGTAGGACAAAGTCTGTTAACAATCATCAAAAGGCAAAATTCAAAGGGTTTTGTAAAAACTGCAATAGATATGTACATAGTAATGAGAAGTGCTGGCTTAAGCAAAGGAACTATATGTGGTCTACACACTG
Organism: Cryptomeria japonica; assembly: GCF_030272615.1. Taxonomy (NCBI): domain Eukaryota; kingdom Viridiplantae; phylum Streptophyta; class Pinopsida; order Cupressales; family Cupressaceae; genus Cryptomeria; species Cryptomeria japonica. Next base: position 186,107,639 of record NC_081411.1, on the reverse strand, counting down.
AGCAAATGCTAGAGGTTATCGAACTCACACACATCCTTACCAATAGTATTCTGCAGTACCATGGGATTACAATACAAGGATATGGTGTGAATGCTATGGAAGATATGGACATATAAGTTCCAACTACTTTATAAGGTTTGGAATGAACAACCAAAGATCATGGAGAAATCCTGGTATGGCATGTTTTCATTTTCACAAAGCTGGACACTTAGCTGGAGATTGTAGAGATCAACCTAGAAAAGACACTGAAGAAATAAAAGAAAAATCGAAGATGATTTGGAAAAAGAAGGAAATTGTGTCAAATGAAGAAAGCACCTTACTTACCGAGTTAGGTGCACCTATTCCAAATTAATCAGTAAAGGTATGAAGGGACTGCATTCTCTCAAGGTTAAATCTTAATAGTTCCTATTTTATCATGTACTTAATTCAAATCTGCATAATTAAGATGTATTAGTAAGTTTGAAATTCTATCAAAGTCTTTTGTAGCACTATACAGGAAACTTGTCAAGTCGGTGAATACAGGAAGCCTGTCTAGTCGGTGAATGAAGGAAGTTTGGTTACTCGAGTAAAATGGAAAAAGGAGAGAAAATTAGTTAAAGAGGAACCGAGTGCATTTAATGTTTTTGACCTAACCCTCATAGAGTCCGATAAGGTATATTGTGTACTTAAAAGCATTTTCGCGGTCATTTTCAACTTACCAAGTGTTCGAGAGAGCAGAGCAAAGCGAACACAAGGCGATCAAACCTCCTACAAAGAAATTCAAGGTATTTACATCAATCTCAAAGCATTGTTAAGATTGTTTACTGATCTTATCTAGTTGCCATTATCTGCTAAGTATAAAGCGTCAATCGTTTGAAAATCCTAAAACCCTAAGGATTCTTTGTTAGCTTTTATCTGAAGTCTACAATGGTGCCCAAGATCTAAGATCCCATAGTTGTCAAGAATGTAGAGAAGCCCTCACTAAAATACTCTTTGACTCCCAAAGTTGCATCAAATCCGGATGACAAAACCACCTTTTCACTCATCTCGGATAAAGTATTGTTAGTAGAGGATGTGAGATTCTTCACCAAATGTCATGTTGAAGAACTTGGTCATGTTGAAATTAAAGACACCTATGATGAGCTGTGCACTGATGGTAAATTGAATAGCAAGTATGAACACATCAAGATCAAGGGATTAACTAAAGCCCTAACCTATCCCCATGTGTTCAAACCCCAGTGGGTCAAGTTTGTTCTAAGTAGATTTCATGATGATTTCATGTGGCTAGAAGAGTAACCATTTAAGATTACCAAGGAAATCATTCATCTGATTATCATTACCCCATTTATGATCATGCCCGATCCCAAAAGATGATATCACAGAAGGAATTGATCAGTTTAACAGGAGTGGAATCTGATTGTAGAGGATTGAAACTGAATAATGTCACAGATGAAGAACTAAAATTTTTCATTAGGGTAATGGGTTACTGTTTCTTCCAATCGGCAAGGGAAAACAATGTACCCTGTGCATTAGTAGACGTGGCCTACAAAATTGTGAAAAAGGGAATGAAAATTGATCTATGTGAGGTGTTGATAAGGAACCTATTTGAAAATATGAACACCATCAGGAAGCCGAAGAAGAACAACTCGGTTAATACTTTAAAGTTTGGGTCATTACTGGTATGCATGTTTTTCTATTTTGAAAAATTCTTTCCATCAGTCGGTAAAGTTGTTTCGAAACTACACCGAACAATCACCCATCAGATTAGTGACTTCATCAAGAAGTTAGGAGATAATTTCAATGATATTATGGATGATTACTTCAGTAAATTTTAGGAGAAAATGCATGACAGATATAGGATTCCACCCTAGCCAGTGGAGAAATACAAAAATGATATATGTTTTGAAGTTGACACTGATTACTATTATGTGAATGTTGTGGAACCGAGGACTCAATCATTGCCACCGATGGGTTATGAGATTGACTTTGGGATCACACAATAAAAAATTGATGCATTTCTCACATTACCGAGGCATGCTACCGAGCTAAGGTATGGAACCTATGAGGAAGTAAAGGTAAAGGTAAAAATGAGCATTGTAGTACCCAAAGCTACAAGAAAGGCAACAAAAATGATAAAGGCATTGTCAGAGAAATTCGAAGAAGAATCTTCCTCTACACCTGTCAAAGGCACCATTGCCATTACCAAAGAGGAATCTGAAGCCCAAGAGGCAGCTATAACACTGAGCACTGAATTGCCTAAGGGAAAAGTGTTGAAGAGAAAGAAACAGGACACATCAAAGGCCTCACCAACTTCACCTCCAGTAAAGCGACCTAACACAAGAGCATCTACAGCCTCACTGAGTAAGAAAACAAAAAGTGTTACTACTCCCAAGGTAACAAATACCTATAAGAAATCTACTTGGAGACTCATTTTGGCAAAAGAGTCTAGTGATATCGAATCAAAGGATGAAAGCAAAATCCAGGTTGTTAAGAGCAAGAAGGTAAATATACATAGTGTTGAAAACTTTTATGCTAATCTGAAAGAATATGGAGGATTTGGATCATTTAGATATGTCAAGTATGAAACCAGGAATAATGATGAGAAGAGACAAATTGAAGAAGCTGTCATCTGCACACTTCTAAAATTCCTGTTAGGTCCATTGGAACTAGCTAAGTCACTTACAAATGAACTTTACTTGCATATTGATAATAGGTGGAAGTATGCAATGGACTCAAAGAAAGAGATCAGAGAGAGAAGTCTGGTTCATCTATTTCCTGACATGTCAGTAGCTGAAATAAAGGAACATCTGACAACCTACAACTCAAAGTTTCTTGTCAAATAGAGAGCCTTAAAACTGATGAATGGGCTATATATTGAAGTGGAAAATGAGACAAAAGCCAAGTGGTAGGAAATCTTTAAAGTAAAGGATGCTAGTGAGCAAGCTACAGTTGAAATTGTTGATGTCATCGAGCAAGATCTTGATGTTACCAAGAAAGACCCTGCTAACACCATTCAAATAGATGAAGATGTCATGGATACAGAGGTACCAGAATAGGAAATGATAAAAGGCAATGCATATGCAAAACTTGTATCTAGTGAATCAGTCTTGGAACAAGTTCAGCCTTATCCACTGGTCAAACAACCTATCTTAAATGAAACCCCTCATGATACTTAGCAAGGCACCAAAGGTCACAAGTCTACACTAGGAGAAGGTACTACTCAAGAATAAACATCTCAAGCACCTTCTAGCACTACAAATGTTGAAACTGAGACACTGAGTACCAAGACACCAAAGGATTCTATAGAGGCTAAAGAAATTGATCAAAGTCTTTCCTCTACCGAGCAACCTACAGAGGGTCATCAAGCCTCACAAGCCCTTGTCTTAGTTCCATCGGTGAAAGGTAAAGAAAAGAAGATGAAAAAGCATAGTTTTAAAGTTGATTTGTCAAAGCCAATAGTGTTGCCCAATGTAAACATATCAAAATTAAAGGGGCAAGCACTCATTGATTTCGGTGAACTATGCAAAGCAAAGGCCGAACAAGAGAAGCAAATGGCCATTCAAAAGAAAAATAAGGTACTTCAGAAGGTGAAAGAACTCTTAATAGGTATGCTACCTAAAGCTACAGTATCAACAGATGCACCCATCCACATTCAACTAGATGAACTCCTAACAAAGATAGAGACATCTGGAGTAGATGCATCAGAGTATTTGAGCAAGCTAAAAGACAAAGAGCTCACTGCAAAAATGATAGAAGAGGTACAGAAAGCTATAGCTATTGGCAAAGTTAAACTTGTCAAATTTATTGCTGAGTTGACTCCTCAACTCAAGCACATTCTTTATTTATTTCAAAAACTCTGCACATTTTCTTTATTCATTAAAGACATTAAGAATAAAATAGAGGCAATTGAGAAGGAGATTACCGATCTCTCAAGCAAGTTGACCATAGAGCCAAATTCAGTTTATAATTTTTACACAAAGCTACAACAGCTCATGGCTCAACAATTGGACCTAAGAAATGAAGAACACAAGAACCAGATGGACATAATGACACTTCAGACATTATTCCTTCCTCATCTTTCATCTGTCCAAGAACAGATCAATCGAGCCACCTCCTTATCTACTACCCAAGAGGGAAGCACTCCACATGGCTTAATATCACTATTGGCTGATATTCAAGCACATAATTCTTTCATGGATAGTGTAAAGAATGCATTCTTTGTCACTCTCACCAAAGCCCAGACCAAGTACAAATCCATTTTTGATCAGTTACCACCCCCAAATGGTAATTAAGTTTTGATGTTTGTCAAAAAGGGGGAGTAATATGTTACAGTACTAGGGGGAGTGATACAGTATTTGATATAGTATTGGGGGAGTGTAGTATTCAAAGCATCAAAGTATCAAATCAAACAATAGGAGTATAGTATACAGGGGGAGTATACTAAGAAAAGCATGCAGAGTATCCAAGAGCAGTGAACCAAACAGTAAACATAATAGTAAGAAAAGCACATAGAACAGATCATCAAGAATGCAAAATCAGAAGTTTTGTACAGTATATCAATAAGGGGAGTATATATGGATATATTATATTATTGACTATTGTATATACTATCAGCATAGTCAAATTTTGCAAGTATATAGATTATTGAGTTATAACTTTGAAAGTAGTGTTTGTCAAACATCTCAACTAATGTCAAAAGGGGAGATTCTTACTACTTATCAAGTTGCCATTAGTTTTATGTCAAATTTATACTATATACTCTAGTCAGTTATCTCTACCAAGACATTCAGTCGGTATGAATAGTCTAGTCGATTACAAAAGAAAGTAAGTCTCAAAACGTAGTATACACCGAGCTGTCTACCGAGTATCATTTCATGTCTATCGAGCAACAAAGATGACACACCAAGTGAAACGTGTTACCAAATTCATTGAACTTGGACATGCATATGAAAACGTGTTACAAGATCGAGGCACATCTAACCATTATCACATTGGAAATTGCACTTAAAGATTGTGTATGATTTTGAGGTCATCTAACCAATGAAATAATTTGCATGATTATTCATTTGATAAATCATATTTATAAGATCGAAGCAGTGAATTGATCACCGTCATAAGAGATCTATTTATACAACATGAGTGAAGAATTAAAGATAGTGAATGTGTGTGTGCATGAGTGTAAGAAAACTGTTACAGAGACACAGAGGTCACCGAGAAGGTTTTCAAAGAATAGTCGAAGAACAGAGTAAACAAAAGGGTTTACCAAGTTACTATATGGGTTATCGAGGTATGCTATAAGCAAGGTAACTTACTCTGAGCACATAGAATCTGCTATAACATTCCAGATGTAAAGTTGTAGATATTTGTAATGATTTTATTATAATATTTTGAAGTTGTAAGAGAAACCTTTAACAGGGTAAAAGACTCTAATCAAGTCTATAAAGTGTAAAGCCTCTAACTAGGTGCAACATTTAGTTTAAGTGTTGTGAAATCCTTTAGCAAGGTAGATCTAAAAGATCTTGATACTCCTAACAGGGTAAGCTATCAAAAATAGCTAAACATGTAGCTCTAACTAAGCACTCTTTATTATTGCAGTAGTGAAGTTGTGGGTGCCATCCCCACCATATTTTTTCTCTCTAACCAAGATTTTTTGCATAACCAAAATATATGTGTTATGGAGTGAATCATGTATGATTGTTATCTATTTGTTTTAGCTTTATATTATGTTACTGCACTATTCAGTTTATACATAACAGTAAAGTTATTATTGAAGAAAAGTTTTGGAGTACTGATTCACCCCTCCCCTCTCAGTACATTAGCTTTCCATATGAGGCCTAACAGTCAACAAGTAATACACTGATCTGATAACAACACTCAATGCCAAGGCAAATTCACTTTAGCTCCTTTGCTTCTGCAATCACACTCTGCAGGTATCAACACACTTCTCCAATCTGGCAAGAATCAAGTATCTCTTCACTTGGATACACACATAACATTTGCCAACAACTTCACAATTCAAATCATCATCAACCTTATAGGAAACAGATAGGTCGGTAGAATAAACCCTAAACCCTAAACATTTAGGTTATCAATACAATCGGTCCAATCCTAACCGTTTAAACACTTTGCATAGTGTAAAACAATCTTGAACACATCTCAAGATGTTTTCCATCATTTTTTTCTTTGCCGCTTTTGGAAGCTGATAACCCATCACGCACACTCCACCATTTACAAAGACTTCGTACATTCCTGAGGTAGATAGGATCAATCTCCATGCAAGATCCTCAAGGAAATCCTTGACACGCACAAGGTTGATGTGACAACACGATCCGATCTTCATTTCAATGTTAACTCATCATAGGATGTCATCGGTCAAATCACACAGACTTGAAATGCATCAAACGGAAACCCTGAAGCTGAGACTACCAACTGGTAGTCATACCAAATAAAACCCCGATATTGGTTCATATTCCATCATACCGGTTCACCATGAACAAACATACTGCTTCACTTTTTCACATATACCAGTTCACATCATCATACTGGTTCTCTTGCTAGTTTGCTTACTTCAATACACTGATTCATACTTCAGCATATTGACATCAATGACAACATACATTATCATCATGTCATCAAACTCTGCACATATGCCAACATCAACAACAAGAGATGAAGCTTCTTCAACCATAATATATGAACTGGAAGACCCACCTTCTGATACTTGATCTTGCTCAGTATCAACAAATTTTTCATTTGTTGAAAGTAGTGAAATGTCGGAGCTACTAGAAGGGAAATCTTCAACGAACTCTAAGATTTCATCTATATGAAGATAATAATTCCCAAAACCTGAAGATTGAAAAAGAATCTGAGAATGGGGATCATTAGACTTGACAACCATGTATTTGGTTTCTCTTTCAGGAATTAACGTTTGCATAATACCTTTGACAGGTATTCTTGCTTTGGTCATATCCATGTTGAGTTCACCTCCAACATCCTTTCAAAAATTACAGCCAAGTAACATTCCATGTGACGTAGGAACGTCAACTACGAAAACAATCATCTTTACTTTATTATCCGAGAAAGCTAAAAATGCAAATTGAGCATCCTTGATTTTCCCAATAAGAGGCACTTGTTTTTTTTCCATGGAATAACAATGACCAAAAGTTTTGGTCAAGGTTAACCCCAAAGCTTGAGCAACTTTAGCAGGCATGACGTTATCAGAAGCACAAGAATCCAAGACACAATTACTCAATTGAAAACCATTGATCAATAGGGAAATATAAAAGGTTCTATTTTTCCTTGGGTAATAGACGTAATGGTCACCAAATGATTGGGCAAATTCTTGGGTTCTTGAGGGGTATTATTTTCAAATATAGGATGAGTTTCCTTACTTTTAACAAAATTAGCTTACCTATCAAATTGATCAGGATTAGCTTGTAGCTATTCAACTTTGGACATTTGAATCTTGGTCTTCCTAGCATGATCAATAATATAAGAAGCTTGAAATGAACCAACTAAGGAGGGATAAACATTGTTCGATTATGGTTTGGGGTTAGGCATACTGGGCTTGGGATCAATAGAAGAAGAAAAAAGAGGATTATTGTTACTTACTTGACTTTTTGCTACATCCTTTGGAATATAGGGCAGTGGTGTTCCCCTTTTAGAAATAGTAATAGGTGATTGTAAATCACTTGCAACTTTCACGGCTTCATCTTATTGAGCCAACTGAGTCTAGGATCTTGTCACCATGGCAAACACTTGACTATGAGTCCTTTCAGTAGCAACAAAGTCATCATAATGCATAAAGCATATAGTACAGTCACCAATTATATCTTCTTTTTCTTGATGAGGAAAAGAAACATCATCAGACTAATAATCAAAATAAGAAGACTCATTTTGATTTGTCTCATAATAATCAACTGCTACCTTTGAAGGAGGTGGTTCAAGCGCAAGTCTCTTGAGACAAGGAGGTAACTTGGGTTGATTCTTAGAAGCATAACTGGTAGTAGTATTAGTATACATCTGTCTTGGGATATCCTTGTATGGTGTAGGATAGGAATTCTGAGATACTTGCTTCTTTAACGAAAGAAGTTCATTTGCCAATTTCTGCAGCATTGGGTTGGTAGAGCCAGAAGATAAACTCTCCATATGTGAACCTCCTTTGGACTAATTAGAATGCCTTTTAATTTTACTAGCTAGGATCAAATTGTCCTCAATTTTAGTAGCCATTGATTGAACAATAGCTATATCAGTGGGAGATGCTCGCCTTAAGAAGAAACTAACCTTGGGCAACTAAGTATTGATGAAAAAGAACTTGATATTCTTAGGAGTAGGTTAAGAATTGATAGGAATTCTATTTTCTAATTTGTTGAACTTAGCTATGAATTCCCACATGCCTTCATGGGTATCCTTCTTCATTTGGGTCAATTGGACCAGCCTGGCGTGTTCATCTTTTGCATGCTTGAAATGTTCCTCAAACTTGTCTCTCAACGAGTTCCAAGAAATGATTGAACCAGTAAAAAGATTGAAAAACCAATCTGCTGCAATACCTTGAAGAGTTTCTATGAACAAACGAACAACAACATCTTGATGTTCTACTCCAAGAACACCATATGCCATAAAGAAAGATTTGACATTCTCATCGGGATGTTGCTTTCCATCTCCATAGAACTTGGGAAGATTTTTTCGGGAACCTTGTGGAAGTGGATGAAGAGGTGGGGTGAAGGCTAAAAGACCAAAAGCTGCTCCCCACTAACTAGGAAGAGGAGGTGGAGGTGGATTAGCCATACTAGATGATGAAAATATCAACGGTTTGAAAAAGAAAGGGGAATTTTCACTTGGGATAGACTTTCTTTTTCTTGACGGACGGTAACTTATGGTTCGTGAAAGGGAGGATGTACTAATAAGAAAATGGAATCTAGCTCATTCAGCAGGAGAGATTTCTTGAGAACTTTCACCCTTCTTACGACGAACGTAAACATGCAAACCTTCTAGCTTAGAGAAAATCTAAAAAACCACAGTGATAAAATTTTGAAAAAATCGGCAAGACACTAGACTTCAAATGAAAGCATGAGGCTTTCGAATGCGTTCGTGTCCCCAACAAGGTCGCCAAAAACTGTTAGTGACTTAGATGGGCCAAACAAATTTATATCAGAGATTATATGATATAATTACCAAAATATTTCCAATCTCTTTTCAACAGAAACCCAAGAAAAGTTATTCATTTTTTAAAATCAGCAAGACACTAGACTTCAAACAAAAGCATGAGGCTCTCTAATGTGTTTGTGTCCCCAGAAGAGTCACCAAAAACTATTGGTTAAAATTTTTGTACACTTGGCGAAATATACAAAATTGTGGTTTCAACCATAGTGTGTGAGGAAAACTCTCCTAATTAAGAGAAAGCTACCCCTATCTATATAAAGCTTAAAAATAAAATGGGATGGGACAACAATCTTTCTTCTTCCTTCAAGAAAGGCAATATAGAGAAAAGTGATAGCGATTTGATATAAAACAGCAGTAACAACTTTCGAAATGAAATGAGACAAAATAAATTAAGTTTCCTAAAAGCTCAAAGACTTTTGTCACTTTCTTTGGGATGGGACAACAATATCAAGCTCAAAGTCTTGATTATGTGAAGTCCTATCTACCCTTTTCTATACTAATTTTATTAAGAACAAATTATAACACCACAAAGACTAAAATATCTTATTCTTTCTATGCAAGACAACAAGAACAAGTGTGAGATCTAAGACTCACAACTATTTCTCATAAAATCTACTTACTTTTAAACTCAATTAAGAACAAGTGTAAGCATAAAGTCTTACAACTTTTTCCCAATAGAACTTCTATTTTAACTAAATTAATCTCCAATACTTGCAGCTCAAAGAATTAAGTACAAAGACTCAAAGCTTGAGCAATTTTCTTTTATTCCTTTCAATTCTTCAATTTACACATAGAAGCTCAAAGACTTCTTTGCTACAAATTTCATAGAGTTTTTGCTTGCTTTCAAAAAGATAAAGATTACAATAGACCCCTCAAGTATTTATAGAAGAGGAGCCTTGAGAAAAAGGTGGGAGGATCCCAGCTAACTTGAGAAATTATCTCAACCACCAAGACTTATTCAATAACTAACTATGACTTATTCCAAGTACAGTCCTAATTGAACTCAACTTGTAGTTGCCTTACATGTAATTATAAAAGTGCATGTAAAGACTTGACTGGCAATTTATAAAAGGTTTTTACATGTAACTTGTCAAAACAAAATTACAACTTAGAGATTAAAAATGTGGAAAAATACAACATAAGTGTTGAAAAACACTTAAGTTGCAGTATGTGAAGACAAGAATACTTTAAACTTCCAGATGATCATTTGTAGCTCAACGTGATTCAGTTCTTGGGTGTTCTTGGCAACAACCATGGTCTTCACAATGGTATCATGTCATCAAAGAAGCATATAATTGTTCTTCTCCAAGATTGACTGCATTTTGTACAAAAAAGTTTGATGTTTCATTAGAGCCTGAATTGAAGTAGCTGAGATTTGTTCTCTCCTCCGTTCATTATGAATCCTCATTTGTAGATCTACAATAACTTCTTATTTTGGTATTAGCTCTCCATTCTGACTCATTATGTTGCAAGAAGCCTTCTCACAATGGGAAACAATACCTTGAAATACTGCACCCTGCAATATGATTGCATCATCAATCTCCTCAATGAGGGATTTGAGAACAAGGGCTTTATTCTCTAGAAGTTATTCAAATTCCAAGTACATGACCTTGGAAGAAATAATGGCATGCTCCTAAATAACACTTAACTATTGTTGGGGCATGATGCACTAGATTGTCAAACTATCTTCAACCCTTTCCAAATTTTGTTTAAAAGTAGAGGAGCTTTGATTCAATTTCTCTTCAATGGCCTCCAACTTAGACATCATTTTGAAAATATCTTTCAGCACTTGTGCACATAGATCATGAAGTTGATCCACCCAAGAATCCAATGCTTGTACTTTTTGGGCAGCTCTCTCAACTCCACGAATTGGTTCTTGGGAACCAGAAGAACTTGTAGGTTTACTCCCTTCACTAGCAGGTTTTTTAATTTTATGAATAGTTGCAACAAGTTGTCAGTTCTCCTCTATTAGCTTATCTTTCTTTGCTAGAAGTTTATCATACTACTGCACTAATGAGGCTATAGATTGCTGGGCATCATGTTTGACCACTTCATGTGTTTGTTTGCCCAATTCTATCCTTGTAACCGTATAATCGACAACTTGCATTTGCTCATGTGGCTTATCCATAAGGGGCTCAACAATTTTTGCCACTTTCATCTTACTGCTATCAACAGTCACTCTTGAGATTGTCTTGGCCTTTTTAGCAACCTTGGGCCTAGACTGTTTGAGTTGCTGATAGTCAAAGATATTAGGGGATATTTCCCGCTTCTTCCTCTTTGGGGTAAAAGAACTAAGCCATGGAGGTAAAACCACTAGTTCTCCTTGAGTAGCTACTGAAAGCAAAGGAGAACCAGTTTTTGTTTGAAAAGCCATGGTCACCCTAGGAGGAGTATCTATTTGGATGGTGAAGATGACTTTCTCAATAACCAATGGGCATGAAGATTGCTTATAAATTATTCAAAGCCAGAAGTAGAGGTATCAATCTCTAACAAATGGATACATGCAGGAGTATCCTCAGGAATTTCCAGCACACCCTCTTATTGATGATCAAGAGGCGGCTCAATTTCTGAAATAGGAACAACATTCTAAGGAGACTTCCACTATTATGTTAGGAGCAGAAAGAGGCATCTCAATAGAAACTGATGAAGGAATCTCATGAGGTGAGTCCAAAGCTATAGACTTAGGAGCATCATCATATTGTTGTCCTTCTTCTTGATTACTAGGATTGATCACATGACCATGAAACCAAGACTTTTCCTTTTCACGAATTGTCACCTCCTCAGAAAGAAGCACTACTACCTGACTAACCCGCAATTTGATCCTAGTGCGTAAAGATGATGCACCTTCCTTATTGTCAATATGAATCTCAGACTTACAACCAAGAGGTCCCGTAGAGTCATCTTCTTTTCCAACCTTGATTTTGATGAGTCTAACACCATTACCTTTAAGCCAAGTGTTGGTGTTGGCAAGAATAGGCTGAAACCTTTCAAGAATGGAAGTACACTCTTTGTGTGACCATTGGATTAAAGGAACTAGAGATTCCTCAACCCTTCATGAAATATATTTTGAATCAAGCACATAACCATCATCGATCATTCCTTGCAGAATGTCCACCAGGTTTAGATCAATAACCTGCCCAATAGTAAGCCTACAATAGTCCATCTTGAGAACCTCCATTTCTGTACGGAGATCTACCCAGATATACTCAATACGATGGACATGCATGAAGGAATTTTTGTTCTTTTCTTTCATACCCAGGTAAGCAAGATCTGCCCTGGACTTAAACCTTTTGAGTTTAATCTCTTGCATCTCACTCTCCATAGCTTTGGCTTTGTCGGAAGTGACAAGAGAATACCGGCCAATTTTCAATGGGTTTGTTGTAGAATTCCCTATTTTGACCTTATGTCTTACAGACTGATGAGCATGCACAACCATGATCTGTCTTCCCAACTCCATATGAATCATCTTATCAGTCGGGTATCTAGGGAGCATGTATGGCTGCCAACTATAGCATCTGAATCTCATATAGGTAAAGGTCAAGAATTGAAGAAACAAGCACCCATACTCATTCACTCTTTCCCATGCCCCATCTAATAGTCTTCTATTCTTTAGAGTCTTGTCAAACTAGCACATGAAGTAGCCAAAGAATGCATCTTGAACTCTTCTAAAATACAATCTACTAGGTCTCAAAGGTAGCTAATCATAATATTCCCATATAGGTATAAGCAAGTGGTCACCCTTGGTAGAAAGACCAGAGAAATGTTTGAGTGACGTTACCAAATACACTAAGTATGAATTCTTGTAGAAATTCATGGTGGTAGGGATTGCTCCAAGTTGCTCACATAAAGAATAATCGATAATCTCTCCCTGTGATATATGATGGGATTGCGTTATGAACATGGTAAACTGATACATCTAGGGTTCAAAAACATTGGAGTGTTCAAGACCCATCATCTTGCTGAGGAGAGTTATGATGTCTCCAATTTACCACTTAAAGTCACAATGGTACAACTTATCCCACCTTGAGAAGGCAACTCGTGGCTCATGAATCCACCTGTTAATATAATGTTTGCATTCCCTTTCCCTCTTGACATAGTACTCGGCTACACTATCCTTTGAAATTTCTATATAATTAGGTGTTGGTGGTATTCTGAAGACTTTCTCAATTATATCTACATCAAGGTGGATTATTGCTTCACCATCATCATTTTTAATGGTTCTTGTCTCTTTGTTAAAGAAATGGGTGCAAGCGAGAACAAATTCAGGTTCTAGGGTAGCCACTAGAAAAGAGGATGTGTGATGGATGTGGCTATCCAACAACCACTGCATATTACTATCCTGCAGATCCTCCACTCTCTTAAAAAATTCTGACATTTCCACATGCCCTATCTTTGTATCTTTTATGCGATCCAAAGGAGAGGAAACTTGTGAAGGTGAAAATTTATTTTGATAATTTTCATGTTTATACTTCATCTTCTTTGGAATAGGAGAGGATGGTAAATCTGACATTGAAGGACAACCTAGTATACTATGATGAAGACTTAAAATTGTTAATGCAACATCATAATCAGTTGTAACTAACGTTTTTTCTTCTTCAAATGTGAAGAACTCCAACACTTGCACTTCACAATTTTGTGAGAGAAAGATGGGAAATAAATGGGAATAGTGGAAATTTGACTTTGGCCAATTTCAGATCTTGGGGAAAATTTAACAAGTATACAAGTTGTGAAGAGTGCACATGCAATCAGATTTTTAAAACCCAAATGCAGGTATTCTTGTAAAACGGAAAATGGAGAAATGAGTGAAAAATGAGAATTTGACTTGTGAGAAATGATGTGAATGGAAAGTATGGATATAGGTGATATGGATGGATAAAAAGGGGTATATTTTGGGAATGTCATTTCCAAGAAAATGGGAAGAACTTTGGACATGCAATCTAGTTCTAAAAACCTGATTTTAGAAGGATGGGTATTTTTCATCTTTACAACTTGGAATTTTGATAAAAGATGGTTAAATTCTTGTAACCATAAGGGAAGAACAATGATTTTCATCCAACTTGTAATCAAGATTTAAAATACCAAATACAAGTAAAGAGGGAAAATGGGGAAGAACAATGCAATTCAAAAATTGCTTTACAAAGGGGAAAATATCTCTCACAAAACTGATTTTTGGGGCAAAATAAACATATACACAAATTTACAACTAAAAAGGAAAAACAAGAAGACAAGAAAACAAGAAAATGAAACAAAGAAAGGAAAGAAATCATACCTTGCTTCAAACTAAAAATGCCTCTTCAAAAAGCTAATCAATCTTTGAAAGGAGGAAAAGCTCTTAAATAGAGAATAAACCACATTCTAAACCCTTGCCACATTTTAGCAAAATGCCTTGGGCAACAAAATGTGGCAACAAATGCAAAATTAGAGGAATAAGAAGTGGTCAATCCTCCATCAAACCCCAATGCCTTAGCATGGAAAGGAAAAATGACTTATGAGATTACAACTTTGGGAAGTTTGGATCCACCAAAATGTGGGTCTTAGGAATCATGTGGAAAATGGTTTAGCAGAAAATAAGGGTTGAATCATTCACCAAATCAGCAGCAACGTGTCCCATAGCTCACACAAATCGATTTGCAACAAAAATGCCTCTTTGATCCATGAATTTGTCCATAGAAATTGGAAATAATTTGTGACAAAATTGTCTGAGGAGAGGAAAATTGCTTTTTTGGGAAAGAAATACAAGTTTCATTTTACATGCAATAGAGAAAATTGGGTTTTAATTCCCATATTGCAAGTTTAAAATGTTAATTTTCTCTCAACAAGGAAAAATTGGGTTTTGGAAATGCAATTACATGTTTAAAATTCCCCAATTTACACTTTATGAAGAAAATTGGGTTTTTGGGGCACAATAGCAAGTTTAAAATTGTCACTTTATTTCATTTCTAAGCAAAATTGGGTTTTGGAGAGAGATGTGCAAGTTACAAATTATTGGTAAAGGGAAAATGAAATACCTACAACAAGTTTTAATAACATAACACATGTAATAGGGGTTTAAATTCCCTATCACAAGAAAAAGACATTAAAATAGGGGTTTTAGAAAAGAATTACAAGTTATTTATAAATATGCAATTTAAAATTAACTTGTAACTTATCCAAAAAATCCTTATTGAAACTTAGAAAGCCAAAAAACATCAAGGGGGAAATAAAAAGTTAGTTACAAGTTCTTTTTTCAATAAAGTGCACTTGTAATTAGCCAAAAATTTCCCTACAAAGACTAAAACAAAGAAAAACATTAAAACTTGCAATTCAAGGAAAATTTCTCACCTGCACTCAAGGAGAAAAAACTCAAAATTGAAGGAAAGACATAGAAAATGAACCCAGAATGCAACGAAATTTGAAACATGGTTCAAGGATGGACTAAGGATTAAGTAGTCCAAGGATTAGGTAAAAATTTGCCTCAAGAAGCGTGCCATAGAGTAAAATTTTCATTTTTTGACAAAATTTCATATAATGGTCCTCCATTTTTGAAAACAAAAATGAGGACAACAATAGTTTTGTTCTATCTTTCCACAACTCAATTTTGCTGAGGTGTTTGGGGAGCAGAAAATTGTCTCCTTATGCCATGCTTCTCACAAAAGTTATTAAACTCACCGGACGTGAATTCTCCACCATGATTTGACCTTAAGCACTTAATCTTCAATCCTGTCTCAATTTCAACCTTAGCTTTAAATATTTTAAACTTTTCAAAAGCCTCAGATATCTCCCTTAGAAAAGTAACCCACGTCATTCTAGAATAATCATCAATGATTAGCATAAAATATTTATCACCATGAAAACTTTTGATTCTAGTAGGATCACACATATCAGTATATAGAAGATCAATAACATCATTAGATTTGTCTTGTGTACTGTTAAAAGAGGTTCTAACCTATTTTCCCATTTGACATTCCTTACATATTAGAATATAGGGTTTGACAATCTTAGGTATATCTCTAACTTCCTTAGTTGAACTGATCTTTACCATGCAATCAAAATTCACATGACATAGCCTTTTATGCCAAAGCCAACTCTCATCAATTTGTGCAATCAAACATGCCTTCTTACTAGAATTAAAATAAAATATATTACCTTTTATTTGAGTACTGGTAGCAATCTCCAATCTAGATCTATTAATGATCTTGCATTTTCCATCCTTGAATTGTAATTGAAATCCCTTATCCACCAATTATCCTACACACAAAAGATTATGTCTTAAAATTTCAACATATTAAACTTTATTAGTATTGTGCTTACCATATATTGATATAGTTCCTCTTCCTTTTACCATGCATGCTTTGTCATCTCCAAATCTAACTAGATCACCATCAAATTATTGAAAAGATAGAAACATCCTTTTATCTCCAATCATATGATGTGAACATCCACTGTCAATTATTCATTCATCCTTATCTTTAATTTTAACAGCAAGTGCCTTTTCTTTAGGTACATTTCCTTCCATTACTGGATTATCTTCCTTGATAGCCAAGAACACCCATTCCTTTCCATTGCCAGAACCACTAGAAGAGTCTTGTGCCGGTTCATCATCAAAATCAGTTACACGTTCCTCATCAGCAAAGTAACATGATTTGTCTCTATTTCTCTTGTACTTATGCTTGTTCTGATATTCAAAGTTAGACTTAAAAGATCTTCTATCTCTTTGTCCAAATCTTGAATTTCTTTCAGAACATCTAGATGAAAAATGACTCATCTTATTACATGCAAAACATGTAAAGGGTGATTTTCCTAAATACTTGCTTCCTACCGGTCCTTTAGGTACTCTTCTAGAAAACAGGGCTTCAAATTTCTCAAATTCTTCATCTTTCCTCTTCATATCTTCCAATTCCTTTGCATACAAATCTTTCTAATCTTGCTTGTTGGTTGATGATGTAAATGCATGAAAACGAGGTTTAGACTTCACAGCTCCAGAAGGTCCAAATTCTTCAAGCTCAAAAGAAGATAATTTACCAACCAATGTATCCCTATTGATAGAAGCATTTTCCATTGGTCTTAATTCATTAATTGCAATAGCCTTCATCTTATAAGTCGGTGGTAAAGCTCTCAAAACTAGAGAAACTATTTCATCTTCACTCAAAGATCCACCACAATATTGAATTCCTATGATAATTTCATTTACCCTTTCCATAAATGTAGTAATCCTTTCATCTTCTTTCACCTTCAAATTTTCATATCTCACCTGGTAACCATCAAGTTTAGCAATCTTAACAGTAGGGTCACCTTCATTTAGAGTCTCCAACTTGTCCCATATAGCCTTTTTTGTTGATTTGTCAGTCAATCCCATTATTTGATGATCAGAAAGTGCACATAAGAGGGATTCTCTAGCTCTACAATATTTCTCAAGCTCCTTATCCAAGTTTGTCAGAAGAGGAATGTCAGATGCTAGATTAGAAGGAGTAATCCCATTCTCAATGATCTCCCAAATTTCTTTACCAAGAAATCTCAGATGAGTCTCCATCTGAATCTTCCATACTTTGTAATTTGTTCCATCAAGCCTAGGAATTTCTCTCCGGAAGATAGTTGCAAATGAACTAGAAGAACTTGAATTGGTAGATGCCATAGTATCTTCCTCGAATGGTTAAGCTTTTGTAGAGAGGATCAGAGCTCTGATACCAATTGTTAGATAGTTCAAATAACTAGAAGACAACTGAGAGGGGGTGGGGGCTGAATCAATTGCCACCAGATTACTGAAACCTTAAATATTTAAACCTTTATTATCGGAACACATAAGATCAATACAAGAATGCATAAACCAATTAATGGAATAACATATATACTAATTAAGCATAAGCAATAATTAGAGAATAGTTACCATCCACATCACACCAAGATTTGCATGTGGAAATCCTGGTAAAGGGAAAAACCACGGTGGGAAGCCTACCCCCAATTAGATAATACTTCTGTAGTAAGTATGTGATTATAAATTGAGGAGCCTAAAGTTGAAATAAGGCCAACAACCTAGAGCACACTTCTCATCACAAAATAAACCTCATTGACTACATAAGAAATCCAAACTACAATTGAGAAGAAAGAATAAAATACAATAATAACATCTCCTATGTTGAGTACAATTCCAGTTAAGCTCAATATTGAAGGTTTTAAACCTCTTGCATAAACCCAACTCAATCACCTATGATCGACTAAATCCTCTGCATTAATGATTATTACTTTATTTGCTTGCATACCTTGATTTAAAATAAGATCATACACATATATATACAAACCCTAGACCTTAAACAATTAGGTCGGCCACCCAAACAATAAACCTATTACATTATTATAAAACATGTCAGCCTGAGGCCAAAAAAATGTCACCGAACCCATAAATCATCCTGGAAGCACATTGAGGAGTTCCAACAACACGTCTTATTAAGCCATTCCATAACCTAGATAGAACCAAACCCAATTTAGGTCCACTTATGCTAAAGCAATGATTCCAATCAATCAAGGCATGAACACAATCACCATTAGAATCTTGAATCCCTTATAGCAGCCTCACCAACACCACTTATGCATAATATCAAAATATATTAAACAAAGCTCTACTGGTAAAACCCTTACCAAATCAATAAGTTAGGCTTACCGGCATATAAGATAGCATTCGATCACCAAATCAATACAAACTAACTAAACTTATATCTGAATAGCATGAATAGTAGATCTAAACTAATTCCATAAGACAAAGCATACCAGACTATACCAGATCAAGATGATCTTAACAACCAAAAACCAATCATTCTACTGGGATCAACCAAATACCAGTAAATAGCCAAAACAACTAGTGTTGGCATCGATTGCAAAACATCACAATCAATTCCATCAAATTGCCAACATAATGAATTCTTCAGCTGCATTCAAGTTTCTCTTTAAGGAAATTATCTCATATCTTGCTACATCAAGATCCTCAAGTACCACACAACTTGTTAGATAGTTCAAATAACTAGAAGAAAATAGAGAGGGTGGGGGGTGGGTGAATCTGTTGTCTCAGATTACTGAAACCTTAAGCAATTAAGAACTCTAATACCAAAACCCAAAAGATCAATACTAGAATGCATAAACCAATTAATCATAAACAACAATAAGAGAATAAATACCATCCACATGACACCAAGATTTGTATGTGGAAAACCCGGTAAAAGGAAAAACCATAGTAGGAAGCCTACCCATAGTTAGATAATACTTCTACACTAAGTATGTGAAATACAATTGAGGGGCCTGCACTTGCAAGAAGGCCAATAGCTTATATCACACTGCTCATCACAAAAGGAGTCTCACTGACTACATAGAAATCCAGACTACAATCCAGAAGAATAAATGAACTACAAAGATATCATCTCCTATGCCTGAGTATAGTTCCAATTATGTTGAATACCATAGGACTAAATCCTCTTACATAAACCCAACTCGATCACAAATTACCAAACAAATCCTCTACCTCAATGATTATTACATTATTCTCTCCTTATATATCCATATCACTTTCCTATATCCCTTTCCTACATAGTCTACAATGAGATATTACATCATATATATACAAACCCTCTACCACAAACAATAAAATAATTACATAATTACAAAACATGTTGGCCTGAGACCAAACAAATAATATCTAACCCATAAGACATCCCAGAAATGCATCGAGAAGTCTATTCCACACGTTACATTATGTTGGTCCATAACCTAGATAAACCAGGGCCCAATTTAGGTCAACACATGTTAAAGCAATGATCCCAATCAACCAAGTCTCGAACATGATCACCATTAACATCCTGAATCTCCACTAGAAGCTGCACCAACACCACTTATGCATAATATCAAATATCTTCAACAAAGCTCTGCCAGAGAAACCCTCACTAGAATAACCAAACAAGCTTGTCAGCAAGAAGAATAGCATCCGATCACTAAAACAAGACCAACTGAATGAACATAAATTTGAGTAGCATGAATAATCCAATTCCATATCCCAAACATACCAGAGCATACTGGATCATCATGATCTAATCCAACTAGAAACCAAACATCCTACCAGGACCAAAAGGGTGCCGATAAAGTAACCAAAACAGCTAGTGTTGACATCAATAACAAAAAATCAATGCAACACATAATCAATTCCTCTAAATGGCTAACAATATCCCCCTTTGGTATTGATGGCAACACTAGATGTGAAAAACATCTAAGTGCCAAGAAATGCCAACCAAATATCCCACAAAAGAATATAGCAATGAAGTACTTAAATTACTCTCCCTAATGTATATATCCTTTAAATTGTTCAGATGAATATCTCTCTCCTTTTGACACCAATGCCAAATATCTGGCATAAATATCAAAGCAAACATAAAAAAAATTGAATCACAAGGCTAACTATTCTCCCTGAGCAGTAGCATCCCCACATCAGTCTAGAATGAATGATATCTCTGATAATGCATATCAGATTGATGCCAAGAAGCATCAATCAAGTTTCCAATCTATCTCCGAGGTACTCAAATGATTCTTTAGGCAAAGGTTTAGTGAAAATATCTACAATATTCTCTTTAGTGTTCATATAAACCAGTCTAACTTTATTTTATTCCACCTTCTACTTCAAAAAGTTATACTTGATAGATATGTTCTTTTTCTTAGGGTGAAATACAGGATTCTTTGATATGTCTATAGCTACAGAGTTATCATAGTGGATAACTACCAGTCCAATGCAATGCACTTTAATGTCATTCAACATTTGCTTCATCCATAGAACCTATGTACAATTAGTGGCAACAAAAACATACTCAACTTCAGCAATAGGTAATGAAGTACATGACTGTTTCTTGTTGATCCATGAAACCAACTTCTTCCCAAGAAAGAAAGCTCCACCTGAAGTGCTTTTCCAATCATCAACATCACCTACCCAATCTGCACCTGTATATGCACATAAAGTAAAGTCATCATCCTTAGGGTACCACAAACCATATTCAAATGTAGCTTGTAAGTATCTAAAAATTCTTTTCACAACACTCTCATGATTCTCTCTAGGTTCACTTTGATATCTTGATGCAATGCAAACAACATTCATTATATCAGGCCTAGTCCAAGATAAGTATAGTAGACCTCCAATCATAGACTTGTATCTTGTAGGATTTACCAATGCAGATACATATTTCCTTGAAAATTTCTCACTAGTAACCATAGGAGTACTTACCAGTTTAGAGTCTTCCATACCAAATTTATTCAACAATTCCCTAGAATGCTTAGTTTGATAGATGAAAATACCTTTATCAATCTGAGTAATCTGCAAACCTAAGAAAATTTTTATTTCCCCAATCATAGACATTTCAAATTCTTTCTCCATATTTTTAGAAAATTCCATGTACACAAC
Organism: Cryptomeria japonica; assembly: GCF_030272615.1. Taxonomy (NCBI): domain Eukaryota; kingdom Viridiplantae; phylum Streptophyta; class Pinopsida; order Cupressales; family Cupressaceae; genus Cryptomeria; species Cryptomeria japonica. The sequence continues at coordinate 186,086,095 of NC_081411.1, read as the reverse complement.
TTGTCTTCACCACCAAAAATGATGTCATCAACAAAGACCTCAATAATCAGTATATAATCATCATCAATGTATTTATAATATAGATTATTGTCAGAATTACCTTTAGTAAAACCAAGCTTCAAAAGATATTTATCTGACCTTGCATACTAGGCTCTAGGTGCTTGTTTCAATCCATATAAAACTTTCCTTAACCCACAATACATATTTTTATCATCTGAAAGTGAAAAACCACTAGGTTGCTCAATAGAAATTTCCTCATCAAGATCCCCATTCACAAAAGGAACACTTAACATCCATCTAATAAACCTTGCAGATTTTATGTGCAACATAAGAAAGAAATAATCTTACAGCTTCAATCCTAGCTACCGGTGCAAAAGTTTCACAATAATCAATTCCTTCCTTTTGAGAATATCCTTTACAAAACAAACTAGATTTATTCCTTACAACTTGTCCATCTTTATTCCATTTGTTCCTTAAAACCCATTTAGTTCCAATAACATTCTTATTTTTAGGCCGGGGAACTAACGTCCACGTGTTATTCTTCTCTATCTGATCTAATTCTTCTTCCATAGCTTTCATCCAACATTCATCTTTACATGCTTCAATTACTAATATTAGTTCAACTTGAGAAATTAAACATACCTCATTACCTACCAATATCCTTCTTTTCATTTCTCCATTGTTCTTATCCCCAATAATCCGATCTTCTGAATATTTCAGCCTCACATACCTAGGAGTCTTCTGATTCTCTGTACCTCTTTCCTTTTCTTTAGTTACTGTTGAATTTTCTGATATTGCCGGAGTAGCTGGCTCAATATTTTGTTCTGGTAAAGGTGCTATCGGTTCAGATATGATCATTTCCAATGTTGGTTCTTTCTCATAAACTCTGATTTGACTTCTATTCAGCTAATCCACCTTGACATTAGAACTCTCCATAATTCTCTACAATCTCTTGTTATAACATCTGTATTCTTTCCTTTCATTTGAATAACCAAGAAATATTCATTCATCACATCTAGGATCGAATTTACCAATGATATCATCTCTCCTGATATAACATTTACTACCAAAGATTATGAAATACTTAATTGTAGGTGTATTGCCCAATCATAATTCATATGGCATCTTACCAGTTTTTGCTTGGATATGTACTCTATTGAATGTATAGACTATTGTTCTTAGTGCTTCTCTCCAGTAGATATGAGGTAGAGTAATTTCCATCATCATTGTTCAAGAAACATCCAAGATAGTTATGTTCTTCCTTTCCACAACTCCATTCTACTGAGGTGTCCGAGGAGCAGAAAATTGTCTCCTTATTCCATGCTTCTCATAAAAGTTATTAAACTCACCGGAAGTGAATTCTCCACCATGATCTGACCTTGAACACTTAATATTTAATCTTGTCTCATTCTCAACTTTATCTTTAAAGATTTTAAACTTTTCAAAAGTCTCAAATTTCTCCCTTAGAAAAGTAACCCACATCATTCTAGAATAATTATCAATGATTAACATAAAAAATATCTATCACCTTGAGAACTTTTAACTCTAGTGGGGCCACACAAATTAGTAGAATAAGATCAAGAAAATCATTAGATTTATCTTGTATACTTTTAAAAGAGGTTTTGACCTGTTTTCCCATTTCACATTCTTTACATACCAGATTATAGAGCTTCACAATATTAGGTATATCTCTAACTACCTTAGTTGAACTGATCTTTACAATGCAACCAAAATTCACATGACATAGCTTTTTATGCCATAGCCAACTCTCATCAATTTGTGCAATCAAACATGTTTTCTCACCGGAATTAAAATGAAATATATTACCTTTTGTCTGAGTACTAGTTGCAATCTCCAATCCAGGTCTATTAATGATTTTGTATTTTCCATCCTTGAATTGTAATTGAAATCCCTTATCCACCAATTCTCCTACACTCAAAAGATTATGCTTCAAACCTTCAACTTAGTAAACATTATCATTATTTTTCTTACTATCCAATGATATAGTTCCTTTTCATTTGATCGTATATGCTTTGCAATCTCCAATTCTAACCAAACTGCTATCAAATTCTTGCAAAGATAGAAACTTTCTTTCATCTCCAATCATATGATGTGAACATCCACTGTCAATTACCCATTCATCCTTATCTTCAATTATAGTAGCAAGTGCCTTCTCTTCCGATACATTCTCTTCCATTGCTGGAACATCTTCCTTGATAGCTAGGAACACCTATTCCTTTCCATTGTCGGAACCACTAGCAGTCTTTTGCGAGTTCATCATTAGAATCAGTCACACCTTCCTCATCTTCTATGTAGCATTATTTATATCTATTTTTCCCATACTTATACTTTTTTTGATATTCAGGGTTAGGCTTAAAAGATCTTCTATCTCTCTTCAAATCTTGAATTCCTTTTGGGACATCTGGAAGCAAAATGACCTATCTTGTTACATGCAAAATATTTAAAAGGTGTTTTTCCTTCATACTTACTTCCTACCGGTCCTTTAGGTACTCTTCTAGAAAATAGGGCTTCAAGTTGCTCTAATTCTTAATCTTCTCTCTTCATATCATCCAATTCCTTTTCATACAAATCTCTCCAATCTTTCTTGCCGGTTGATGATGTAGATGCATGAAAAATGGGTTCAGACCACAACTCTAGAAGGTCCAAATTCTTCAAGTTCAAAAGCAGATAATTTCCCAACCAAGTTATCTCTATTGACAAAAGTATTAGCCATTGTTATCAGCTCATTAGTTGCTATAGCCTTCATCTTATAAGCTGGTGGAAAAGCTCTCAGAACTTTAGAAACTATTTCATCTTCTCTCAGAGATCAACAACAACATTGAATTCCCATAACAATGTCATTTACCCTTTACATGAATGCACTAATCCTTTCATCTTCTTCCATCTTCAAGTTTTCAAATCTCACTTGGTAACCATCAAGTTTAGCAATCTTAATAGTAGGGTCACATTCATTAAGAGTCTCCAACTTGTCCCATATAGAACTTGTAGTTGATTTTTCAGTTAATCCCATTATTTTCTCATCAGAAAGTGCACACAAGAGGGATTCTCTAGCTCTACAATCATTCTCAAGCTCCTTATACAGGTTTGTCAGAGGAGGATTGCTGGGTGCTGGATTATAGGGTGTAATATTATTTTTGTGTGATTTTCCAAATTTCCTTAATGAGACATCTCATGTGAGTCTCCATCCGAATCTTCCATACTTTGTAATTTGTTTCATCAAGCCTAGGAATTTCTCTCCAAACGATAGCAACAGATGAACCAAATGAAATTGAACTATTAGTCGCCATAGGATCTTCCTCAAGTGGTTAAGCTTCTACAGAGAGGACCAGGGCTCTGATACCAATTGTTAGACAGTTCAAATAACTGGAAGACAACTAAGAGGGGGGTGAATTAGTTGGCAATTAAAACTTTAATACTGAAACCGAAAATACCAATACCAAAATGCATAAACCAATTATCGAAATAGAAGATAAACCAATTAAGCACAAAAAACAATCAGAGAATAAATACCATCCACATGAAACCAAGATTTGTGCGTGGAAAACCCGATAAGGGGAAAACCAAGGTGGGAAGCCTACCCACAGTCAAATAATACTTCTGCAGTAAGTATGTGAAATATAATTTGTTGGTATTGTGTTGTCATTGATGCCAATCGGTATGGGATGACTACTCATAGAAGAGATGTTTGTGCAACACTATCATGCAGGAGTATAGGATGAGATATCTTTGATATCACCTTGTGTTGCAGAACACTGGTAAGGAAGAGAATGTCATTTAGATGAATGACCACTGGAGTCATCGGTACACAAGTTAGTGTTTGAATTATGTATGGATAAAATGGATAGGTTACTAGTATAGTCTAACACCAGTAAGGAAAGGATGTCAATTGATAAGTGAAGTGTTGATAATGAGCAGGTTTCTTGGAGGTTGTTTGTGATAAAGAGGTAGAATGTTACCTAAATCAACTCAACACCAAAGGAGAAGGATGTACAGGTCATGGGTATGTTGTGTGGTTGCAGAACAACAAGACTCCCACTGGATAGAGATGTAGTCACCATGTGTAGTGATGACTGATAGTGAATGTGCTCACACTGTATCACATGTGCCCATTTGAAGACATGTTGCACAAACAGGGAAGCCACATAAGTACATTGTAGGATATAGATGACAAGGATCCACTATCATCGGTAAGTGAAGCTTATCTCCTATTATGCATAATGTGCATTATAGTTCTGAGAGATAAGGAAGAAGAGGTAAAGGTAAGTGTTTGAAGGCTCACACAAGATCTATCAGTGAAACAAAGGAATGACTTGAGTGCATTAAATCAAGGTTATGCATTGAACTGACAGAGAAGACATGTTAGGATGCTGGTGCAGATGAAGAGTGATGGGTTTGTCATCATGAAAAAGTGATTGAGATGATATTCAGTCTGATGATGAAGAAGGCAAAGTGGAGCAGCTAAAAATAGAGAATGAAACTGACGTGTAGATGCCTTAGATGGAAACCACTGAAGGTTGATGATATGATGTCATCAGGATGGCTACCGGTAAGCATGATAACTAGTAAGGAAGCGAAGAGGCTAAGAGATGTGACTCTACCTGATGAGAATGAGAATAATTTGGATAAGACATGTTTGGTGACTAGTTAAGGAGTTCCATTGATAGTTCAATAAAGAGAAGACATGAGGAGTTTACCAGTAAAGTGTAAGATACTGACAGGGTTAGCAAGCCGGTAGAAAAGAAGATCCAGCTGAGTGTTTGGTTAGTGATCCTATCTGAACCAATACACCAATCCAAGCTGGCAGTTGGTCAACATGGATGCCACGTGGTGTCAAGGTGGCAAAATTGCATGTTGCGGTAGATGGAGTGTGCACCGACGAGGTAGTTGCAGAGCTGGTTGATATTAATGGTAGATTCCATAAATCATGGGATGTGTTGCAGAGCCATTGTAGAGGTTTGCAGTTCGAGGTATGGAGGACAATTGAGGGCCAAATTAGAGTGATTGAGGAGATCAAGGCAGATGAAGGAAACTGCAAGACCAATCTTGGTGATTGACCAAGAAATTAGCTTATAGGGTAAAACGCAGATTGCCAAAGATAGAAGGCATGATCAAGAAGGCACGACAATGGCAGTGATGAACAAACAGTTGTCTGGCTGATCAGATCAGATAAGATTTGAGTGGATTTGGTTTTCCTCGAGGTTGATGAGGAAACCCTAACCGCCTGTGATTTGAATTGTCTTTTGGCAAGAAAACCAGGTTATAAATAAGGAAGCCAAAGATATTGTTAAGTTCCACTGGATGAGAGAAGAGTGAGTTGCTGCGAAGTGATTGAGTGCTACATGAGAGAGTTAGATCAATCAAAGTGAAAATAGCAGAAGAGGATAGCGACTGAGGGAGTGAAGGTTAAACCGGTGATAGGGTTTAACAGAGGGTTAACCGACATGGTTTGAATAACTGGTATAGAGGCTAGAGCGCATCCAAGGGGATAACCGATAGGTTCTTGTACCAGCTGGAAGATAGTTGAGAGGATTGAAGAGAAGAATAGTGAGGAGGAGATCCAACAGAGTAGAAAAAGAGTAGAGGTGAACTAGTAGATTTTACTGGCAATGCAACAACAGATGAGAGAAATAGAAGAGTGAACCGGTGTAGCAGAGAAGGTATCTCACCGACAGAATCAGGTATATGAAATGGTTACAAGATTCACTTGTAACAGTATGACTAATTTTTTATTTGAATTTATCATTGAGATCATTGAGTTGTAGCTCAGTGTAGGGGTTGTAGCTCCTTTGGGTTGTAGCCCATAAATCAGTTAGGGGTTGGTGCTCCTCGGGTTGGTGTCGTAAATTAGGGGTTGTAACTCCTTTGGGTTGTATCCCATAAACAAGTCAGGGGATCTATCTCCTTTGGTTGGTGCCCTAAACATTGTAATAAAGATTCATTATGAGGGTGGATTGGAGTAGTAGACTCCAGCAACATTGCTCACCAAAGTTTTTTGAATCTTGGGTTTTCCTCATACATATTGGTGTTATGTGATGTCTCTTTGTGTGAATGCATTTGTATCTAGTCTCCTCACTAACTGGTAAGTCTGCATTCATCTAAATCTATTAATCAGTTTACTTTCATAAGGTTAGTTCAAGGGAAAATTTTGAGAACCACTGATTCACCCTCCTCTTAGTGGTACATTATGTCTAACACAATTGAGGGGCCTGTACTTGTAGGAAGGCCAACAACCTAGAGAACACTTTTCATCACAAAAGGAGTCTCACTAATTACATAGAAATCCAAACTACAATCCAGAACAATAAATGAACTACAAAGATAGCATCTCCTATGCCTGAGTACAGTTCCGGTTAAGCTCAATACCGGAGGAATACATCCTCTTACATAAACCTAGCTCGATCACCAATGATCAACCAAATCCTTTTCTTGAGTGATTATTACATAATTCTCTCCTTACATATCCTCATCTTTTTCATATATCCCTTTCTTATATGGTCTATAATGAGATCTTACATCATATATATACAAACCCTTGACCACAAACAATAAGGTCGGCCACCAGACAATAAAACAATTACATAATTACAAAAAATGTCATCCTGAGACCAACCAAATAATATCCAACCCATAAGACATTAGGGAAATGCATCGAGAAGTCTAATCCACACGTTACATTATGCTGGTCCATAACCTAGATAAACCGGGACAAAATTTAGGTGCACACACGCTAAAGCAATGATCCCAATCAACCAAGTCTTTTACATGATCACCATCAACATCCTAAATCTCCATTAGAAGCCGCACTAGTACCACTTATGCATAATATCAAAGATCTTCAACAAATATCTTTCGGTGAAACCCTCACCGGAACAACAAACCAAGCTTGTCAACAAGAAGGATAGCATTTGATCACTAAAACAAGACCAACCTACTGAACCTGAATCTGAGTAGCATGAATAAGCCAATTCCATAACACAAACATACCAAAGCATACCGGATCATCATGATCTAATCCAACTAGAAACCAAACATTTTATTGGGACCCAAAAGGGTGCCGATAAAGCAACCAAAATAGCTAGTGTTGACATCAATGACAAAACATCAATGCAACACATAATCAATTCCTCTAAATGGCAAACACAACTGTCTCTGCAAACCAGATTCCATTGATTCAATCTCCTAAAACTTTCCTCAAGCAATTAGGCTTCCTTAGAGGATCTAGGATTTGATATCAATTGTTGGAATCAAGAAACTTTGAGGGGGGCAGGGGGTGAATCACTGTTCTACTAGTAAGTAAAATTTCAAACTTATTCTTAGACAACCAAAAGAAAATGTAGGAAAATAAAATGCAGAAACACAAGATAATCAGCTAGAAAACCATAACACCATAATTTTTACATGGAAACTTGGAAAGGGAAAAACCACAGTGGGATTAGAACCCACAATATTCATATACTATGATCAAGAGTACATAAATATTACATAAGGGGAATGCAGTTGCATTCAAGCACACTACTTAGAACTAAAGGTTCATTTACAATATGGAAGTCTCACTGACTTACAAATCAATTACAATGATAACTACGCTTATTGAACTCGAAAATAGTATCAAACAATGCCTAGATGAGTTCAGGTTAAGTGCATAACATCTGACTGTACCACCTTTGCAACTCTATTCTGTTTTGCTTCTCAATCAGCTACCAGATCAAGAATCCCCATGTGAAACTTCACCAAAAGGTTTCTCGATTATAACTTGCTCATTTCATCATCCAAAAAGATCTACACCGGTCATATATCTACAACCACAAAATAAAACATTCATCAACTCAGCTTACATAATATGCAATGTAAAGTGTAACTGGGTGTTGGCTTAGATATGATCACCAAAACATATGCGGATCCATCAAATAATGTCAAAATGACTTCTACAAGTCAGCCCTATCATCCCATGCACAAATCTCACCACCACAATTACGGCAACGCTTCTGAACCACAAATGCTTTGCTATCCTGAAATACCGGAGATAGATTACTAGATCACATCCTCTTCTGGATATCAAAATCCACGACTACCAGATAGGATTTCCAAGGAGATTTGCTATCAACGACAACCCTAATCCATTATCCATGCACTAAAATCCACTGAACGAGTGTCAATTGCCAGCAGATTAATATTTCATTTTTTGTTGATTGTAATTTCAATACATGTTTTCTTATATTTTGGTGAATCTTGTTCTTTACCCTTATCTTATATATTACCCTAAGGTTTGAACATCTTACATATTTTATTTTTTGATTATTCCTTACAATGTCTTTAGTGTTTCCTTGTGATGGACACTCCTTATATGCTATAAGAATTTGAATTATAGAATGATTCTAAAATATAATGTAATATATTTAAATATTGATAATTTTTTTTAACAAACATGTATCAAATCAACTCCCACCAATTAATAAAAAAGGATAAATATATTGTTCATATCTTATTTGAATCCTCTATGTACTGTTTACCACTAATCATAAAATGTATACTTTAATGTTTGAAGCCTTTGTGTACTTTTTACCACTAATCATGAGTGTATTACAATACTCACAAATAATTAGATGGGGAAAATATCAAAACTGATTTGATAGAGATGGATCATCTTCCCAAAATATAAACAAACATCAACTATTTGTGAGAAGCCTCTATCATGACGACATCTAGGTCAATCCTCTTAGACACCCAAGCCTCAACTAAAGCTTCATCATACACAACTATGTCCCAAGGAGGATAAAATCCACAAAATATCGGTTAGCTAAACCAGGGCACAACCAAGCCATGATTTTAAGACAGATGGTCCATATCTTCTAGTATGACCAGTAGAAACACTTTGGTTCAGCATCTTCGTGGCTGCAACAAATCTTTACTCCTTAAACCTCTCCTCATACTAAGCTGATTACTGTAATTCGGGGTATGCTTTCAGTTTTGATATGGTAAGTAGTCTTATTATAGAGTGGCTTTTGCATAATTTGCTGTTTTAAGCTCTGGTCATTGGAATAACCAAGTTTTAATTCCATGATATTTTAGGGTTAGTGTTGTCCTCGAGGCATTACAATATAAGCATTGGAAACGAGTGCTCTTAGGTAGGGAAAAACAATTGTATTTTGTAACCAGGGATGCTAATATGGATCTACTGTAATGGCAGTTCAGTGTGACTTGCAGCTTTTGAAAAGTTGTTGATCTGTCGACGTTCTAGAATACTGAAAGTAATTTCTTTCAACTAAATTCTCTCTCTGAAGGTAGGAATTTTTAATTTCTTCTCGACCTAATTGTTGGTCCACAGACAGTAATATTTGAGTTTTATTAAATTTAATGCAAGCCAGGAGCACTGCACCATTATAAAAGGATTGAGTAAACAGGAGAATTTCAAGAAAGCGAAAGTTGGAGTGAGAATGGAGCTTCTACTCGTCATTCCATGGCTTCTATTCTTGACCAGTTGTCAACTGTTATCCAGTATGGAAGCAGCAACACAAACTACTGGTTCGTACAACTGTTTCTATTTGTTAGGGAATTTCAATCCTTAGATTTTTACAATCCATGGACTGGGTCCAATTGTTTTTGAATTAAATTGTGTTCCAATCATATTTTCTGGTCTATTATTATCAGAATTTTTGGATTTACAGTTTTTAATTCTTTATAGATTATACATATTTAGTTATAAATTACAACTTTTACAATTCATAAAATTAACATTTAAAATCACATAACCTATTATGAGAATTTCCATTTTACAATGTTAAAATCTTTACGTTGATAGAGTAAGCTGTGATTTATAAGATTAATTGGAGCTAAATTATGGTTAAAATATGCAGGTAATCCAGTCTTTCCATACCCATTTATAACCTTAGACGCAGAGAAAGTAGCTGCAAGAAAATACGATTATATTATCGTTGGAGGAGGTACAGCTGGGTGTCCTCTCGCTGCAACTCTGTCACAGAAGCATACAGTTTTGGTACTGGAGAGAGGAGGGTCTCCTTACGGAAACTCTGAGATTGAGAATGGCGATAATTTTGGGAATCCGTTGAATGAACCAGATAAGTACAGTTCAATAGCTCAGGAAGTTTTAACCGAGGATGGACTGAAGTTGGCCAGAGCCAGAGTTTTGGGAGGCGGAACTGCCATTAATGCTGGGTTTTATAGCAGAGCAAGCTTGGGATTTATTCAACGCATGGGATGGGATGAGAAACTGGTGAATGAATCGTTTCTGTGGGTGGAAAAAGTGAATGCCTTCAAACCAGATCACCTTTCTCGCTGGTCTACGGCTCTGAAAGATGCACTTCTGGAAGTGGGAGTGCTTCCTTACAATGGGTATACTATGGATCATGTGGAGGGCACCAAGATCAGTGCTTCCACTTTTGATAACCATGGCAAGAGACATACGGCTGCAGATCTACTCAAGTATGCAAATCCTCATAATATTGTTGTTCTGCTCAATGCTACTGCCTCCAGAATTCTCTTCAGCTCATCATCAGGTGCGTAGTTAAACAAAGGTGTACATTTGAATTGCAAATCAGTCTTAATTTACCCTTTTTTTTTAATGGCGAAGAGATGCTTGAGAATCAAGAGGGATTCAATTGCCTGCCATGATATCTTGAGTACTTTCTTTGCTTTTTGCCAACGTTTGGAATCAATTACTCTTGGACGCATGTTCTTGTACACTATTTAAGATTAGAGAAAATGATTGACATCATTGAGAGGTATTTTTTTAGTATGTTAAATTATGATATTGATAATAAAATTTAATTGTTTTGTATAAATAATTGGATATCCTTCATTAGATATAAGAACAACAGAGTTTATTTATACACCCTCAATTTCGTTTGTTTTTTATTTTTTCAAAAAGTGAAGTACGAAAAATTTCTTTTAAAAATACTTTTAAGCTTTACCTTTTGAACTTTTAACTTTCTGCTACAAGTAAAAATTTACTCTTATGTTTCAACCAAAAATCCAGTTTAATCCATTTGCTCATCTAGTGGGCTATAAATAACTTACTTTATTAGATAATATATCAAGTAATGAATAGCTTTTAGGCTTTAGATCTCTATTCTTGATTTTCTTTTCTCTTAAGCTAGGACCGAAACCAAGGCCTCCATTGCTACCCACAACAAAGGTAGGGAACAAGGCCAGTGATGAATTTCTACTGAAACTTACTTTGATTCTGGCCCGTCTATATGATAAATCTGTTAGTGCGTGCTGACACAGACAACAACTAGAAGTAATGTATTATAGCTTCTAAAAATGATGATTATTCCTGAAACCCACAATAGAGTTGTGTGGGCCAATCTGAATGTGAACGATAATTATCTAATGTAGGTTGTCAAATTCATGCAATTACAGTTTTTGCAACCCCCACCCTGGCCTGCAAAGTTTAATGAACGTACACGTTACGTCAACATTTCCACATCAATTTTAGAAATCAAAAGAAAATTCAGTTTTTCCACCACTGACTGGAGTGCTTTAGGAAACAGTTAGGATGTATCTAAAAAAATTAAATCTACTAAAACCATGAAAATGGACGATGATAGGATGAGGATTCAAGCATGAGCTCCTAGTGAATAAAATGTACTGGTGGTGTAAATTCTTCCTTTACTAACGGAAAGCTTTAAATAAAATGTGCTGCCATTTAAAATATGAGCAACTCGAAAGTTTTCTCAATTCACTTCAAATTGTTTTGGTTTGATGATTTTATTTCTGCTAAAATGGACTCAGATCTGATGATGGTTCTAAAAACTTGTTGCAGGAGTGTTGAAGGCTCATGGTGTAGAATTCATAAACTCACTCAATACTAATAAGTCTTATCAAGTATTAATCAATGAATCATCACGTTATAGTGAAGTAATTTTGTCAGCTGGAAGTATGGGAAGTCCTCAACTTTTGCTTTTAAGTGGAATAGGCCCCTACAACAATCTTAAAAAATTAAATATATCTGTGGTCAAACATTTGCCTTTCGTTGGACAAGGTGTGCAAGATAATCCCCGTGCAACAATAGTGCTACAATCCCCTAAACCATTCAATACTTCTAGCATTCAATCAGTGGGCATTTTGAACAATTCTGAGCTCTACATATTCTCCAGTAGCTTTGTGCAGCAGCAAGTTCCTGCATATGACTCCAAATCTTCAAACATGTATGGTGGGGTAATCTTTGAGAAATTAGCTTACCCCTTATCAAGAGGAAATCTAAGTCTAATTAGTAGAGATCCTAGAGACAATCCTTCAGTTCGCTATAACTATTATTCCAATCCGGAAGATTTACAAAAATGTGTTCAAGGGGTCAAGATAATAGCTGGCATTTGTGAAACAAATTCCATACAAAAATTTGCCTATAAGGATAAGTCCAATGATAGCAGGAGGTTGCATTTCATTGGACCAGCTTTGCCTAATATCAAGGATGAAGTGGCCATAGCCAAGTTTTGTAGGGAAAATCTTAATACCATGTGGCATTTTCACGGAGGATGTGATATTGATTCTGTGATTGATAAAAGGTATAAGGTTAAAGGTGTTGATGCATTAAGAGTTGTTGATGGTTCCACTTTTAGGGATGCACCTGGAACTAGTCCACAATCAACCACCCTAATGTTTGGAAGGTAATGTTGTATTTTCTTTTTCATATCTTTACTTTGATTTTTAATTTTACTTATTGAATGGTTATTAGTTAGATTCTTTTACTGATCTTATTAGATTGCATTGCAGGTATATAGGAGTGAAGATTTTGCAAGAGCGTGGAGATTCTACATGATTCTTGGAGAATTTTCTACCCTCCATACCTTCTTCAAAACCATTTATCTCTTGGATTTTCCAATATTATATATATTAGATATATTTTTAAGATATTCATTAAAGAATAAATATGGAGATACTAATAAGGAATAATGTACAAAGTTTATAAGCATATGGAATAACATAATATAAAAGAGTATTATTTTTATGAAAAAAATTAAGGTTTTGTTGGAGGTTTTTCTAGACTCAAGATACATGTTTTTATTTATTTTTTATTTGAATGTAAGTACTTGTTATGAATGGTGTCTTTTTAGTTAAATATATTGACATGATATATATTTATAATATTTTAAAATTTTTTGTATAATATAAATTGTAAAATTTCATATTATACTAAAATGTTTATGAAATTTATGTGTTTATTATGAAAAATAATGGATATATTTTAAAGATAAAAATATACGTTCCGTGATATAATAAAATAATTTATACTATCTTGTCTAACTCAAATATCTAAGTTACTTCATGAAAATAAACACATTTTACAATTAAGGATCTAAAGTGTCTAACTCTAATTTAAGTAGACCTATATGGAATAAGTTTATACTACAATAAATGGATATTTGAGTTATTGAAATATTTGAGAGAGAACTAGAACTATTATGGAGTCCATGATCTATAATAAAATTAGAATTTAAAGTTTGAGATAATGATATGGAGCTATTGAAAATCCCATCTAAAATTTTGTATGCTTCTAACTAGACTAAGCTTAGTCTTGGGACACTTTTCTCCTACAAGGATTACTTATAGATACTAATGATATTTTGAAAAATATAGTCATCTATGTTTGTACTTAAATTTGAGAAATTAGTGATCCTACAAAATAGCTCCTACAAGGATTACTTATAGATACTAATGATCATTTTTAAAATATAGTCATACAAGGATTACTTATAGATACTAATGATCATTTAAAAAATATATTCACCTATGTTTGTACTTAAATTTGAGTAATTATGATGCTACAAAATAGCTTTAAGGATCTACTCCAGACATAGGGTAAACCATTTTAAAAAAAAATTGATATTAATAAGATTTGAAAACATGTCAAATGCAAGAGTTCCAATGTCAAGATTCAGTCAAGATTAATTTTCTTTCTTCTACTAAAATTATCTTAATGGATATTCTTTATAAAGAAATTCTATCTACAATGATTATCATAAATAACTTAATATATTCTTAGATATAGGTTATAAATGCACACAACTCAATACTCATAACTCATTAACTAATAGGTTCTAGGTTATAATACTAGAAAGTTGGAATAAGAAACAAGAATTCTAAATTATACTACACCATAAGTGTGACTTGGCATAAGGAGTAAGAACCCTACAAATTGGATTAGACCTATTCTACAATTAATTGATTGACATATAAAATTTTCTATATCTTTAGATTTAAGTTTAGCTAGCAAGTGAAAAAAATTAAAATAGTATAATGAATGTTTAACTTCCACATAAATTTGAGCCCACACAAGTAGTGGACTTGTTGGTTTTCTCCCTATTGGTCTTGGGTTCAACTTCGAGGTTTGGGTTGTGAGAAGCTCTGTACATCCCTAGAGGACTAGCCTTTCCTCAGATCACCTATTCTTGGTACCAACTTGGTAATAAGTAAGACCAAGGTAAGACAGGTTGGGTGTAGGGTTGGGTTGTGGGGATATCTCTAGAGTTGAAAAAAAAATCTTTCATATAGATTAACATAAAGTAAATAAATAAATTAAATTTTAAGTATATGTTTTTATTCCCTATAATCATGAATTCCATACAAACTGCAATAAGATAGAGATATATAGCTTTTAAGGTATGTTTTTTTTATTCCCCTTAATTTGGTATGCATATGAACCTATATGAGAAAGCGTGAGGAAGTAGAAAGGGAATAAATAAAGAATCATGAAAATTATATAAATTTATGGATTTTAAAATATAAGCTATTTAAAATAAGTGTGTGTACCTACTTCATGCCTAATATACAATAATTGTCCATTGATATTGTTGTGCCATCCAAGGGAAAAAGGACTAGCCAATAGATTAATTTACATAAATTAAAAATATAATTAGTGCTAATTTGTGCTTATTGAATTGTGTGTATTATGAAGCTCCCTCAAACAAGAAGGAAATAAAAAAAAATAATGGAAATTGTCAATAAAATATAAGTGAAGAAAAAAATAGTGGGGTGGATATCATTGTGATTAAGGAATTGATTATTGATGCTAGTGGTATTAGTTCCCATGGGAGAAAGGTAAAGAGAAGCCATAAATCCTATGACAAGGAGTTTGTAGAGGATTTCCTTAAGAAGAGGGAGAAACTAGTTCAGTTTCAAAAAAGATACAAGAGGGAGGGGCTTCCCAAGCCTTAGGATGAGGTAAGTGGGCACATAGCCAAATATTTCACTTTAAAAGGAAATTTTAATGTCATTCATGCCTACCATTTTTCTCTCCTAGGGTAGTCAAGGTATATAAAGTTAACTAGCTTCTTGTTCTACATTTTAACCTCCTTGGAACCTCAAATATGAATGGAATATTCTTCCCTTGCATCAACATTTGATTTACTATCATTACCAATTCAATCTACATAAATATATCCCCAATACTCTAGTACAACCCAACATTAATTTACAAAAGGTGCCTTTCGTAATGAAGGCTTACATGGGTGTCATTTTGATTCTAAGAAATCCCTTATAATTAGTAGTGGTCTTGAATTTTCTCCATTTTCTAATTCAGCTAGAAAGTAAGGAGATTCAAGCAATCCCATTCTTGATCAGGAAAGGAACCCCCATTCTAAAAAGTATTAAAAGGGAAAGGCATGCTTAAGGAGCTCAAAATTATGCCAAAAGAAGCTAATGTCAACATAAGGATGCCTTGAGAAACACGACTTTATTTGAGATCTCAATCTAGAAGTGAGGGAAAATATAAAGAAGAAAATTCAAATACAAGAAAATTTTGGGAAACAAAAAAATTAGACCTAAAAAGAGGAATAGTGTGAAGGAGTAGGAAGAGGAAGATGTGGACATGGATAATCAAAAGGAAAGTAATAAGAGGAGAACCATGACAAATTTAATAGCTGATATTTTATGATAAAAGAATATACAAAGAAGTGGCTATTAGAATATGGGAGCTAGCACTCAACTAGAGATAGCAAATTGCCACAAAATATTCAGAAAAGTCCATAGGGCACAAAAAAATCTTACAAATGCAACAAAAAATGACAAAGAAGAAGCCCAACAAGCTCACAACAACAAAAGGCTCTCCCCAAGGTAGTCCAAAAACATCCCAAACAAGGCCTCCAAAATAGACCAAGGGGCCACCAAAGAGAAACACGAAGCCTTAGGACCCACCAAGAAATAAGTAGGCCCGAGCAAGAAATCCCTCAACAATAGCTAGGCCACAAGGATCCTCCCTCAAATAGGACATCAAACCCAAAACTTTGCACAGACTCCACAAGAATAGGAGCAACCGAGAAAGGCAGAGCTAGAGAGTGGGGACTGCAAACCCATCTGGGCTTAGGAAGCATTGATTTCCCCTACCTAGGCTAGAACATCAAGATATCCACACCAAAAGAATCCATAGAGCATGAACAACACTAGACCAGAGCAGCCAAAAACTGATCCACACCAACTAGCGAGAAGACATTCTTGAGAAAAATCTCATGCATAGGACCATAGACGCAAGAAGGGTGTGGACAAAGGAAAGCCACACCATCTCCATCTGCATCATCTCCATCACTCTCCCTTGCATAATCACCTCCCATGGAAACCCTAGCGGACACTCGCTTGCTCCTGCTCCCGCTCCACATTTAAAAACAAATGACTTGGAATGATGTTTGCTTGCTTCTAGCTTATTTTGGAGTTTTTAACAAATAATTTGGATGACATATGATTTGTACGTCATAATGGTATCTGATAAACTTAATGAAATTGATGATTAGGAATACTAATAATAAAGATTTTTTGTTGTCTTCCATAATATCTCTAATTATCTGAGGTGAGGAAAATTCCCCTTTTAATATTGGAGTAATAGGTTTTAAGACCAATATATTAAAAGAGAGGTGAATCCAATAGATCTAGCCATAATCCAAATAGGAAAAGGCCTAAAATTTTGATTAGATTCATCTAGGTTTTGTTTTCCACCCTCTTTTAGTTGAAATTTGGGTGTAAATTATGAAATTAGGGAAAGAGAAGGGATACTTGAGGAGGAATAATAAAAATAGATTGCTACAAGTATGCAACAGAGCCACAAATAGGGATCTAGATAGAAGAAGAGAATTGGATCTTTCTCAAGTAAAAGTTTGGCTTGATTTTCTAAGGCTGGGTATCAAAGATTCGTGTTGGTCCTCCAATTTTTGCTTCATTAAAACCTGAACCTATTTGCCATCGTCAACTCTGTCAGAATCTCTGAGTACAACTCCTAAGTTAAATTCCCTTAGATCTACAATGGTTGATAGGAAAATTGATGGTGCAATGCTTTTTGAATGTGATCACAAATGTTGGATGCAATGGTATGACAAATACATGAACATGAAAGACCTAATCAAACACATATGCTTGCATGAAGATTGATGTAACTTTGCTTCATAATTGTTGAAGGACAAAATCCTATCTTGAATGCTTCAAAATGCTAGATGATGAATGGTTGATGGATGCATGAATATTATGGATAGACAATGTGTATCAAAATAAATTGATAGGATGGTTTTATATAGGGTTCCCTAAGCAAATTATTGATTAAGCCAACCTCCAATTGTCAATTGTAGCCACAATGAACAAAATCCATCTAGGAGGGATTCAAATTGAGTCTTGTTTAAGGGGGACCAATGCGGTTTATGGTTCCCTATTCCAAGACCAAGATGCTCCCTACCCTAGTCCTCTAGAAATAGGACTAGCAACTCAAAAACTGGGGGAAGGCAACCCTAGGATGGGGGCCACCTAATGGTGTCAATGGGTGGCATTATATTTGGAGTAAAAAGGGGCTAAAACTATTGAACGTATGTGTTGATGTGGTTGTCATTGATGTCAAACTTCTTGTTTCAAGTTGATTCATAATGTCAATTGTTTGAAATGCTTGTGGTGCAGAATTATCTTATTGTGTTGCTGATATTTTAGTTGTTCTATTGGTTATTTCAGAAGTGCTTGGTTCTAGAATCTATTGCTCTTGTTGAGTATTATTTCTATCTTCATTGGATATAGTTTTGGTATCATGGATATGATAGTTCTATTGTCTAGAAACATCTTTTTCTTTGGTTGTTGTGGTATTGATTGTTTCTAGTTGTGAGATTCTATTCTTGACCTATCCTTAGGTCTGAATATGGTTTTTTGAAGCATGTTTGATATGTTATGGGTTTCACCATAACATGTGGAGATTTGGATTTGAGTTATTTATATTGGAAAGTATGTTCTTGATCGTTAATTGCTTATATGGATGCATAGCATGTGGATATGTTTTTGGTTATGTTCAAGTGATTATGGATCGGTGAATTGATATTTGGAAGATGTGTTTTGGTCTCATTTTCCTCTTGGAGTTGATCAATGTGTGTATTTTTGGTTCAAAAAGTATATCTTGATTCAGACCGACTTGGTTTAAGATTTGATGATCTATCTTGTATATAAGGATGTGTATGTTTGAGGTGTGTAGTAGAGGAAGAAGTGAGAGAGAGATACAAGGGAAGGAAATTATGGTGAATACAGATTAGAGAATAATTAGTGAGGTTCAATAAAGAGAAGAGAAGAAGAGCTACGCTGAGATTGAGACAGAGTGTTGGTAGTTGATATTATAGTTATGCGTGTTGATGTTGGTTGCTTGATGCAGAGTTCAAGGACAACTTCATGATTGGGAGATCCTTCTTTTCATGTCATTTTTGTATCTTACCTTGAATGCAGTTAACTTTAGGTTTTGCAAGTCTTCTTTTGTATCTTGCCCCATGAATAGTTAGGCTTGGTGTGCAAGTCTGGAGTAGTTAGCTCTTTTCTGTGTAATCTCATATGCATAGTGGATATATTTTGTGGGTAGGTGCTCATTGTGGTTTTTCCCTATTTGGGTTTTCCACTTATAAATATTTGTGTTCATTTTTTGGATGTGTGTTGAAGTTTAATTATTTACATGATACATTTAATCTCTGTTTTGGATCGATTCACCCACCCTCTTAGTCCTGCCTTGGGTTCAACAAAAGAATATTAGGGGTAACAAGGATGGGACACTCTAAACTAGGAGCACAAATACAAGGTGTGAATTTTATTGGTTACAAATTATGATGCTATAATAATTAATATATTGAATTAAGGCTTTTTCACAATCTTCAAGAGGACTTCTGTTAACTAACTTCCATTATTGAAGCATCTCCAAAGATGATGGTATCATTAATAGATTTTTGGTGAATGGAGGGAGACAAGGATGATATATTGACTTGAGGCTTTTGCATAGTTCTTAACATTGAAAAAGTATAGATATAGAGGTATAAAATTAGGGATAGGGTTAAATTAAAATAATAAAACCACTAAATGACCTAATTTACCTTTACATTAGGAAAGATGGAATCTAATAGATTTGACCTTGATAAGTCAAAATTTTGATTAGATTACTAGCCTCCTAAATAGAGCTCTTTCTTTGCCAAATTGAATTGAATTTTGAATTTTTAAAGGTTAGGGTAAAATAGTTAATTATTGAAGCAATGTGATAGAAACGGTGAGCTACAGATGTCGCATGGAGCCATCAATCTAGATTTGAGTAGAAAAAGATGATTCAAATTTGTTCCTAGAAGTTCATCCTAATATTTTAGGACCTTGTTGTTCCTTGTCTTGGTCCTCCAAATTTCTTGCCATAAAAAGGTGAACTTGTTTGTCTTTGTGAATGCTATCAATCCTCCCAAAAGTAGCTTTGTACTTGTTCTTGCAAACAATAAAAAAGGGGGAAATTGTTGGGAATAGGGGTTTTCCTTGAAATTGAATTGAAAACATAAATTAAGTACTGTGGTAAAATACTTTCCTTTAGAGGGAAAGGTTGAGAATGAATAAAAACTTACTTTTATACCTTTAATGAAGTTTTGTTTGTCTTCAAAAGGTATTAGGGTTTCATGTAGATAGTCTTCATAAAACACAAAGCATGATTGTCATCTCTAATGCTTGATTCTTGACTTCACTTCTGATCTAGTTCTTGATAGAAGACTGATTGCTCGGTCACTTGAATTTTCTAGAGTAGGTCTTGATTTCAAAATTCATTGGGTTTAAAATGAGAGGGCTAGAATTGCTTTTAAACTTGATAATTGAGAAACAAATGGAATTTCCAACATAGGCCGACACGAGATCTAGGTCCTCGCCCAAATTAAGTGACTATTGTAAGGCCCCAAGATGGACCATTTTTTGAGAGGACCATGACACTAGGTGCCATGGTCCTGGAAATCAGGGCCCCAAGATTAAGGGGAGACAATACAGATAGTGAAAAGTTGTGCTTGATAGTTGGTGGGAGTAGAATTAGTTCTTCAGTCAAGCCTTAGAGGATGAAATGCCAAAATGAGGCCTAAGTGAGGACAAAATTGTAGGGGAATATAATTTAGGATGCTAATATATCTTACTTTGGTTATAGTAGATATATTGACTTGAGGCTTTCACAAAATCTTCAAGAGAAGACTTCTATTAACTAACTTCCATTATTGAAGCATCTCTAAAAATGACATTGATGATGAATAGAGGGAGACAAGGATGAGGCAACTTTGACACCTTTGAAAGCTCTTAAATTGAGTTTATTTTGAAAGTTTCTCTTAATGAATTCTACCATAATAATGAATAAGTAAGGAGAAAAAGGGTCTCCTTTCCTTAAGCCTCTTTTACAGGAGAAAAACCCCCTTTTGACCCCATTAATTTCAATTGAGTATTTAACTTTTGAGACACAAGATTTAGTGAGCTTAAGGATTTTGTTGGAAATATGGAGGAATTGATTATGTGTTACATTGATGTTTGTCATTGATGTCAACACTAGCTTGTTTGGTTATCTACCGGGTTTTGGTAGAGTGGTTGGATTGTTATGATGGTTAGGAGACCAATCTCCAGTATGTTCTGATTGGTGGTATTGGTTGGTTTTGATCATTCATGTGGCTTAGATGTGTATCTCATTCAGTTGGTTCAGGATTTGGTGATCCTTGTTAGGAATTGAAATATGTTTGTGTGGTTCTAAGAAACCATTTCACATGGTGGAGTTAAGTCCATTTGGCTCACAAGTCAAAAATGGTCATTGTACCAAAAAGTGTCAATGTTGTCAAGCAACATTTTGACAATATTTGGACAAATTTATAAAAAAATAAAAAAAGGTGGTTATTGGTCCATGCCTATGAATGATTTAGGTGGTGAGTGACTATTTAAAGCCTCCCACAAATTTGTATTTGATTGGCATTCAAAGAGAAGAGAAACTGAATACAAAAACTCAAAAATTTGTCATTTTTCTTGCACTTTTTGCTCCATATGGTATAGCAGTCTGTACTTCTTGAGCATTTGGCCGTACTATTTTCATTTGGGGAGTTGTACCATTTTGTATTGAAGCTTTTTAATTTTGGTTTGAGTGTTGGTGTCAAGTTTTAGCATTGTAGAAAAATTATTTTGTTTTAACCCAGTTCTCGGTTGAGTAAGGGTTTGGCTTCAATAATGGAAGCAACTTGATTTTCTTTGGCTCTTTATCAATGGCCTCTGATATTCAAGTTTTTGTATATATCCTCGTTGTACATAAAATTTTTTGGTTGTTGGAAATGATAAAGAAAGTGGTTTTTGTTGCTAACTAGGCGAGCTCCTATAGCCCGGCTAGCGAACCTTCATGGTGAAAAACAAAGTTTCTTTACAAACCCTCACCAAGTGAACCTTATTTTGGTTTCCCAAGGTGAATTAAAGTTTGGAAAGATATTTTAGACCATTTGGAAGGGTGTTTTAGTGAATAATTAGTTGGGAAATATATTTTGAGCAACCAAAGTATTGTAATACAATAGTTTTTGAGCATTTTTCCTCTTGAAACTTGGTTGCACGTCAAGTGTTTGTCTTTATGCTTGTAGGAAAGGAAGTTGGAAGGCTTCATAATGATGTTACAAACCTTCTCAATAAATTTGGTGGTTTTAAGAAGTGTTTGGAAAGGTGTTAAGGTGTTAGAAGACTTAAAACCCTTGAAAACCCTTATTTTTAGGCACATATATAGGACAATGGTTGTACGGTCCTTCAAGACCTCATAGAATTTTTTTGAAATATCTCCATAAATGAAAATATTTTATGGGTTTTTATGTCATTTTGTGGATTTATAAGCACATTTGCAATTTCAGAGGGCTAATTGGCGCTCTTTCCTTGTAGCCTTGTTTTGAGCTTTTCTTCAAATCGAGTAAGAAGGAAATTGAAAAGACCACCAAACCAAGTTGAAATAAGCCTAAGAGGATGTTAGTCAATGTTTAAAACCTCTTGTAACTCTTGGTAAGTGATTTCTGTGATTGGAGTTAAAGTAGCAAAGTCTCACCTTTGTGAGACTTGAGAGCAAGTTTGTATAAGAACAAGAACTAAAATGGTAGGAAGATCTCAGGGTTGGTATGAAGCATAGATTAGGACAACACCAAAGACAAAGTACCTAAACAAGTGACAAAACCTTCAAAAATTACCCTTGAAGGAACTTGCAAGCTAATTTGATCACAAACCCACAATTTGAGCCAATTTTTGAGTATCTCCCTATCATAGTGGTATCAGAGCGAGAAGTAAGTCTTGGGTAGAAGTGAGTAGTTTCAAGATGGTGACCAATGTTGAGCTAGCCAAGAAGGTATAAGACCAAGAAGAGGAAAATAGAGCACTAAGGGAGAGTTTGGAGCAAATAGAGATAAAACTAGTTTCAGTAGAGGTCAGGACTGGAGAAGTGAGTGATAAGGTGGAAGATAAGTTAAAGTTGGTAGAAATAGAAGATGATATCCATATACCTGACCCTATTCTTGAACAAGAACCTTTATTGAAGGCCTTGAATGCTTTGAGTGGAAAAACCTTAGAAGGTGTAGCTCTTTTTAGTGGCAAGATGGACCCAAATTCAGTCATGGAGTGGATTGAAGGCCTGGAGAATCACTTGAATGTGATGGGGTGATAGAGGCCTAGAAGGTGAAGGTAGCTAAGTCTAGGTTGAGAGGGGATGCCTTTACATGGTGGAAGTTCATTCAAAATGAGAGAGAAAAAGAAGCAAAATAACCCATAGCAACCTGGAAGGGAATGGTGTCTAAGATCAAGGAAACCTACATACCAAATGATTATGAAATCCAACTACATAAGAAGAGGTAAAATTTGAGGCAAAGGGAGTTATGTGAGAAGCTACACAAAGGAGTTTCAAAGACTATGCTTGAGGTCAAAGGTTGTGGAAGATGAAAGCCTAAACGTTGCAAGATATCTCAATGGCTTGAGATGGAATATACAAGAAGAGCTGAGTTTGTTGTGCCCCAATACAGTGCATAGGTGCTACCAATTGTCACTCAAAGTGGAAGAGAAAAGTAGGAAGAAGAAAGAAAAAAGAAACAAAGGTAGAGGTAGGGGAAGAGATGGTAGAGTAAATAGAGGCAATTTTGGTGGAAGAGAAGTAGATCAAAGGTCCCAAGGAGAGTCCAAAATTATAGAGAAAAGTGGGGATTCTAATAGCAAGAGTAGTTATAGAGGAATGAGATCTAGCAACCCAAGTAGAGGTAGATCTAGTGTACTAGGAAGAGGGTCCTACTTATCCACCATGAAGTGTTACAATTGCCAAAAGTTGGGTCATCCCGCCTATAGATGCCCTGAGAAATCTTCTTCATATCAAGGAGGTGAAAGAAGAGTGACATATGTGCAAGAAGATGTAGCAAGTAGTAAGACACAAGAAGTGAGCTTAGCTTCAGAAGATGGGAAAATTTTAATGATGAGAAGAGTCTTGACTAAGGAGCCAATCAAAGAGGAACCAACTCAAAGAAGATCTTTATTTAGAATCAAGTGCAAGATCATGGGTAAAGTTTGCATAGTGGTGATAGATTCAGGGTCTATAGACAATATTATGTCAGAGGAAACAACAAATAAACTTAAATTGGAGAGATTTCCACATAGTAGTCCATATAAGGTCACTTGGCTCAACAAGGAGCAGCATATGGTGGTGAAAGAACAAGCTTGGGTTGAGTTCACAATAGGTGGTTAGAAGGATAAAATATTCTATGAGATACTCCCAATGGATGCTTGCCACCTACTTCTTGGTAAGCCATGGCAATTTGATAGAAAATACATTCATAATGGTGAGAAGAACTCTTATTCTTTCCAAAAAGATGGAATTACATACAAAATTCAGTCCTTAAATGATGAAGGAGAGGGCAGAAAGTCAAAAAACCCAAATGCCTTGTTGGTGAGTGAAAAAGAGTTCATAAATAGTGTTGAAGAGGGTAAAGCAGTGGGGTTTTATCTCATAGTGAAGCCAAAAGAAGAAAAGAAAGAAAAGAAGGTTCAAATACCTCATGAAGTGCAGCAAATACTAGACAAATTTAAAGAAATCATAAGTGATAGAGCACCAACAACCCTACCACCTACTAGAGCCATAAGCCATCAAATTGACTTCATTCCTGGAGGATCATTACCCAAGAAAGCAACCTACAAGATGACCCTAGAACAGAATAAAGTAGCTAGGCAGGTACAAGAGTTTTTAGATCAAGGTTTGACAAGGAAGAGCATAAGTCCTTATGATGTACCTATAGTGTTAGCACCAAAGAAAGGAGGAACATGGAGGCTATGCAAAAATTCAAGAGCCATTAACAGAATCACTATCAGATATAGATTCCCTATCCCAAGGAATGAAGATTTGATGGATTACTTAGGAGGTGCAAAGTGTTTCACAAATATTGATCTCAAGAGTGGTTACCACTAGATCAAGATGATTTAGTTATGATCATTTCCACTACCAGTTCTCGCTCATAAGTTTTGATTTGACTTCTATTCTGCTCATCCACCTTGACATTAGTGCTCTCCATAATTCTCTACAATCTTTTGTTATAACATCTATATGCTTTGTTTTCATTGGAACAACCAAGATATATTCATTCATCACATCTAGGATCAAACTTGTGAATTAAATAATCTCTCTTGATATAACATTTACTACCAAAGGTTCTGAAGTACTTAACTGTAGGTGTATTACCAAACCATAACTCATAAGGTGTCTTACCGGTTTCTCCTTTGATATGAACTCTGTTGAATGTATAAACTATTGTGCTCACTGATTCTCTCCAATAGATATAAGGTAGATTAGCTTCCATCATCATGGTTCTAGCAACATCCAAGATAGTTCTATTCTTTCTTTCCACAACTCCATTCTGCTGAGGTGTTGGGGAAGAAGAAAATTGTTTCCTTATGCCATACTTCTCACAAAAGTTATTAAACTCACCGGATGTGAATTCTGCACCATGATCTGACCTTAAGCACTTAATATTCGATCCTGTCTCAGTTTCAACCTTAGATTTAAAGATTTTAAATTTTTCAAAAGCCTCAGATTTCTCCCTTAGAAAAGTAACCCATGTCATTCCAGAATAATCATTAATGATTAGCATAAAATATTTATCACCTTGAAAACTTTTGATTCTAGTAGGACCACACAAATCAGTATATACAAGATCAAGAACATCATTAGATTTGTCTTGCATACTCTTAAAAGAGGTTCTGAGCTGTTTTCCCATTTGACATTCCTTACATACTGAAATATAGGGCTTCACAATCTTAGGTATATCTCTAACTTCTTTAGTTGAACTTATCTTTACAATGCAATGAAAATTCACATGACATAGCCTTTTATTGAAAAGCCAACTCTCATCAATTTGTGCAATCAAACATTCCTTCTCACCTGAATTCAAATGAAATATATTACCTTTTATCTGAGTACTGGTAGCAATCTCCAATCCAGATCTATTAATGATCTTGCATTTTCCATCCTTGAATTGTAATTGAAATCCCTTATCCACCAACTGTCCTACATGCAAAATATTATGCCTTAAACTTTCAACATAATAAACATTATCAGTAAAGTGCTTACCATCTAATGATATAGTCCCTCTTCCTTTGATCATGCATGCTTTGTCATCTCCAAATCTAACTAGACCACCATCAAATTCTTGAAAACATAGAAACTTCCTTTTATCTCCAGTCATATGATGTGAACATCCACTGCCAATTACCCATTAATCCTTATCTTCAATTTTAGTAGCAAGTGATTTTTCTTCAAGTACATTTCCTTCCAATACTGGATTATCTTCCTTGATATCTAGAAACACCCATTCCTTTCCATTACCAGAACAACTAGCAGAGTCTTGTGATAGTTCATCATCAAAATCAATCACACCTTCCTCATGAGCTAAGTAACATGATTTGTCTTTGTTTCTCTTGTACTTATGCATGTTCTGATATTCAAAGTTAGAATTAAAAGATCTTCTAGCTCTTTCTTCAAATCTTGAATTCCTTTCAGGACATCTAGATGCAAAATGACCTATCTTATTACATGAAAAACATGTAAAGGGTTATTTTTCTTGATACTTGCTTCCTACTGGTCCTTTAGGTACTCTTCTAGCAAATAGGGCTTCAAAACTTTCAAATTCTTCATCTTCCCTCTTCATATCTTCCAATTCGTTTGCATACAAATCTTTCCAATCTTGTTTGCCAGTTGATGATGTAAATGCATGAAAAGAAGGTTCAGACTTCACAGCTCCATAAGGTCCAAATTCTTCAAGCTCAAAAGTAGATAATTTCCCAACCAAGGTATCCCTATTGATAGAAGCATTTGGCATTGGTCTTAATTCATTAATTGCAGTAGCCTTCATCTTATAAGCCAGTGGTAAAGCTCTCAAAACTTTAGAAACTATTTCATCTTCACTCAGAGATCCACCACAATATTGAATTCATGTGATAATTTCATTTACCCTTTCCATAAATACAATAATCCTTTCATCTTCTTCCATCTTCAAATTTTCCTATCTCACCTGATAACCATCAAGTTTCGCAATCTTAACAGTAGGGTCACCTTCATTTAGAATCTCCAACTTGTCCCATATAGCCTTTGCTATTGATTTGTTAGTCAATCCCATTACTTGTTGATCACAAAGTGCATATAAGAGGGCTTCTCTATCTCTACAATCATTCTCAAGCTCCTTATCCAAGTTTGTCGGAGGAGGATTGCTAGATGCTAGATTAGAAGGAGTAACCCCATTCTCAATAATCTCCCAAATTTATTTACCAAGACATCTCATATGAGTCTCCATTCAAATATTCCATACTCTGTAATTTGTTCCATCAAGCCTAGGAATTTCTATCCGAAAGATTGTTGCAGATGAACTAGATGAACTAGAACTGGTAGATACCATAGGATCTTCCTCAAGCGGTTAAGCTTTTGGAGAGAGGACTAGATCTCTGATACCAGTTGCTAGACAACTCAAATAACTAGAAGACAACTAAGAGGAGGTGGGGGGTGAATCGGTTGTCACCAGATTACTGAAACCTTAAACATTTAAACCTTTATTATCATAACACATAAGATCAATACCGGAAT
The DNA here is from genome assembly GCF_030272615.1 of Cryptomeria japonica. Taxonomy (NCBI): domain Eukaryota; kingdom Viridiplantae; phylum Streptophyta; class Pinopsida; order Cupressales; family Cupressaceae; genus Cryptomeria; species Cryptomeria japonica. The sequence continues at coordinate 186,058,734 of NC_081411.1, read as the reverse complement.
GCATAAACCAATTACCAAAATAGCAAATATACCAATTAAGCATAAGAAATAATTAGAGAATAGTTACCATCTAGATGACACCAAGATTTGTATGTGGAAAACCCGGTAAAGGGAAAAACCATGGTGGGAAGCCTACCCACAATTAGATAATACTTTTGTAGTAAGAATGTGATTACAAATTGAGGAGCCTACACTTTAATGAAGGCCAATATCCTTAAGCACACTACACATCACATAAGAAGCCTCACTGACTACATAAGAAATCAAAACTATAATCTAGAAGAAAGAATGAACTGCAATAATAGCATCTCCTATGCCTAAGTACAATTCCGGTTAAGGTCAATACCAAATGTCTTAAACCTCTTGTATAAAACCAACTTGATCACCTATGATCAACCAAATCCTCTGCATTAATAATTATTATATCATTCACTTGTATACCTTGATCGAAAATAAGATCATACACATATATACAAACCATAGACCTTAAAAAATTAGGTCGGACAGCTAGACAATAAACCTATTACATTATTATAAAACATGTCGGCCCGAGGCCAAAAAAATATCATCCAACCAATAAATCATCCTGGAAGCACATTGAGGAGTTCCAACAACACGTTTCGATAAGCCAATCCATAACCTAGATAAAACCGGACCTAATTTAGGTCCACTCATGCTAAATCAATGATTCCAATCAATCAAGGCATGAACACGATCACCATTAGCATCTTGAATCCCTTCTGGAATCCTCACCAAGACCACTTATGCATAATATCAAAAGATCTTCAACAAAGCTCTACCGGTGAAACCCTTACGGGATCAATAAACCAGGATTACCAGCATATAAGATAGCATCTGATCACCAAATCAATACCAACTGAATGAATATATATCTAAATAACATGAATAGAATATCTAAGACAATTCCATAAGCCAAAGCATACTAGAGTATACCGGATCAACATGATCTTAACAACCAAAAAATAATCATCCTATCGGGACCAATCGGATACCAGTAAATAGCCAAAAAAACTGATGTTGGCATCAATGACAAAACATTAGAATCAATTCCATCATTGCCAACATAATGAGTTCTTCAACTGCATTCAGGTTTCTCTTTAAGGAAATTGTCTCATTTCTTGCTACATCAAGATCATCAAGTACCACACACAACTTGTTAGACAATTCAAATAACTAGAAGAAAACTGAGAGGGGGTGAATCAGTTGTCTCAGATTATTGAAACCTTAAGAAATTAAAACTCTAATATTGGAACCCAAAAGATCAATATTAGAATGCATAAACCAGTTACTGAAATAGCAGATAAACCAATTAAGAATAAACAACAATGAGAGAATAAATACCATCCACGTGACACCAAGATTTGTATGTGGAAACCCGATTAAGGGAAAAATAATGGTGGGAATCCTACGCACAATTAGATAATACTAATGCCGTAAGTATGTGAAATGCAATTGAGGGGCATGGACTTCCAGGAAGGCCAACAACCTAGAGCACACTGCTCATCACAAAAGGAGTCTCACTGACTACATAGAAATCCAGACTACAATCCAGAAGAATAAATGACTGCAAAGATAGTATCTCCTATGCCTGAGTACAGTTTGAGTTAAGCTCAATACCGGAGGAGTAAATCCTCTTACATAACCCAACTCGATTACCAATGATCAACCCAATCCTCTACTTGAGTTATTATTACATTACTCCTTACATACCCATATCACTTTCCTATATCCCTTTCCTATATGGTCTACAATGAGATCTTACATCATATATATACAAACCCTTGACCAAAAACAATAAAATAATTAGATAATTACACAACATGTCAATCTGAGACCAAATAAATAATATCTAACCCATAAGACATCCCAAAAATGCATGAAGAAATCTAATCCACATGTTACATTATGTCAGTCCATAACTTAGATAAATCGGGACCCAATTTAGGTCCACACACTCTAAAGCAATGATCCCAATCAACCAAGTCTCTAACATGATTACCATCAGCATCTTGAATCTCAACTAGAAGTCACACCAACACCACTTATGCATAATATCAAATATCTTCAACAAAGCTCTGTCGGTGAAACCCTCACTAGAACAACAAACCAAGCTTGTCAACAAGTAGGATAGCATCCGATCACTAGAACATGACCAACCGACTAAACATGAATTTGAGTAGCATGAATAGGCCAATTCCATAACCTAAACATACCAGAGCATACCAGATCATCATGATCTAATCCAACTAGAAACCAAAAAAGCTAGTATTGACATCAATGACAAAACATCAATGCAACACATAATCAATTCCTCCAAATAGCCAGCAATCTCCCCCTTTGACATTGATGGCAACACTAGATGTGAAAAACATCTAAGTGCCAAGAAATGCCAACCAAATATCCCACAGAAGAATATAGCAATGAAGTACTAAAATTACTCTCCCTTATGTATATATCCCTTAATTTTCTCACATGAATATCTCTCCCCTTTTGACATCAATGCCAAAGATCTAGCATAAATATCAAAGTAAACATAAAAAAAATTGAATCACAAGGCCAACTATTCCCCCTGAGTAGTAGCATCCCCACATCAATCCAGAATAAATGATATCTATGATAATGCATACCAGATTGATGCCAAGAAGCATCAATCAAGTTTATACTGAAGGGGCAAAAACCCCTAATCTGTCTTCGAGGTACTCAAATGATTCTTTAGGAAAAGGTTTAGTGAAAATATCTGCAATATTCTCTCTAGTGTTCACATAAACCAGTCTCACCTTATTTTATTCCACCTTCTCCTTCAAAAAGTTATTCTTAATAGATATGTGCTTTGTCTTAGAGTGAAATACTGAATTTTTCGATATGTCTATAGTAGTAGAGGTATCCCAATGGATAACTACCAGTCCAATGCAATGCACTTTAATGTCTTTCAACATTTTCTTCATCCATAGAACATTTGTACAGTTAGTAGCAACAACAACATACTCAACTTCAGCAGTAGGTAAAGAAGTACATGACTATTTCTTGCTGATCAATGAAACCAACTTCTTCCCAAGAAAGAAAGCTCCACCAGAAGTGCTTTTCCGGTCATCAACATCACCTGCCCAATTTGTGCCTATATATGCACATAAAGTAAAGTCATCATCCTTAGGGTACCACAAACCATATTCAAATGTACCTTGTAAGTATCTAAAAATTCTTTTCACAACACTCTCATGATTCCCTCTAGGATCAATTTGATATCTTGATACAATGCAAACAACACTCATTATATCAGGCCTAGTTTGAGTCAAGTATAGTATACCTCCAATCATAGACTTGTATCTTGTAGGATTTACTGGTGCAGGTACATATTTCCTTGACAATTTCTCACTGGTAACCATAGGAGTACTTACCAGAACTTAGAGTCTTCCATACCAAATTTCTTCAACAATTCCCTAGCATACTTAGTTTGACAGATGAAAATACCTTTACTAGTCTAAGTAATTTGGAAACCTAAGAAAAATTTCATTTTTGCAATCATAGACATTTTAAATTTTCTCCATATTTTTAGAAAATTCTATACACAACTTGTCTTCACCACCAAAAATGATGTCATCAACAAAGACCTCAATAATCAGTGACTTTATAATATAAATTATTTTCAGCATTACCTTTAGTAAAACCAAGCTTCAAAAGATATTTATCTAACCTTGCATACCAGGCTCTAGGTGCCTATTTTAATCAATATAAAGCTTTCCTTAACTTGTAAACCATGTTTTTATCATCTGAAAGTGAAAAACCATTAGGTTTCTCAATATAAACTTCTTCATCAAGATCCCCATTCAGAAAAGGCACACTTAACATCCATTTGATAAACCTTGTAGTTTTTATGTGCAACATAAGCAAGAAATAATCTTACAGCTTCAATCCTAGCTAGTGGTGCAAAAGTTTCACCATAATCAATTCCTTCCTTTTGAAAACATCGTTTACAAAACAATCTAGTTTTATTCCTTACAACTTGTCCATCTTCATTCCATTTGTTCCTAAAAATCCATTTAATTCCAATAACATTCTTATTTTTAGGCCAGGGAACTAAAGTCCATCTGTTATTCTTCTCTCTCTGATCTAATTCTTCTTCCATAACTTTCATCCAATAGTCATCTTTACATGCTTCCATTACTAATACTGGTTCAACTTGAGAAATTAAACATACCTCATTAGCTGCCAATCTCCTTCTTGTCATCACTCCATTGTTTTTATCCCCAATGATCTGATCTTCTGAATGTTTCAGCCTCACATACCTAGGAGTCTTCTAATTCTCTGTTCCTCTTTCTTGTTCTTTAGTCAATGTTGATTTTTCTTATATTGCCAGAGTAACTGGCTCAACATTTTGTTCTAGTAAAGGTGCTACTGGTTCAATGATGATCATTTCCACCACCGGTTCTTTCTCATAAACTCTTATTTGACTTCTATTCAACTCATCCACCTTGACATTAGAACTCTTCATAATTCTCTGCAATCTCTTGTTATAACATTTATATGCTTTCCTTTCATTAGAATAACCAACAAATATTCATTCATCACATCTAGGATCAAATTTGCCAATGATATCATCTCTCATGATATAAGATTTACTACCAAATATTTTGAAATACTTAACTATAGGTGTATTGCCAAATCATAATTCATAAGGTGTCTTACCGGTTTCTCCTTGGATATGTACTCTATTGAATGTATAGACTGTTTTTCTCACTGCTTCTCTCTAGTAGATATGGGGTAGATTACTTTCCATCATCATTGTTCAAGAATCATCCAAGATAGTTTTGTTCTTCCTTTCCACAACTCCATTCTGTTGAGGTGTCCGAGGAGTAGAAAATTGTCTCCTTATGCCATGCTTCTCACAAAAGCTATTAAACTCATCAAAACTGAATTCTCCACCATGATCTCACCTTAAACACATAGTCTTCAATCATGTCTCATTCTCAACTTTATCTTTAAACATTTTAAACTTTTCAAAAGCCTCAAATTTCTCCCTTAGAAAGGTAACCCACATCATTCTAGAATAATCATCAATGATTAGCATAAAAAATATCTATCACCTTGAAAACTTTTAACTCTAGTAGGGCCACACAAATCAATATTAATAAGATCAAGAACATCATTAGATTTATCTTGTATATTTTTAAAAGAGGTTCTAACCTATTTTCCCATTTGATTTTCTTTACATACCAGATTATAGAGCTTCACAATCTTAGGTATATCTCTAACTACCTTAGTTGAACTGATCTCTACAATGCAATAAAAATTCACATGACATAGTCTTTTATGCCATAGCCAACTCTCATAAATTTGTGCAATCCAACATGTTTTCTCACTAGAATTAAAATGAAATATATCAGTTTTTGTCTGAGTACCAGTTGCAATCTCCAATCCAGATTTATTAATGATTTTGCATTTTCTATCCTTGGATTGTAATTGAAATCCCTTATCCACCAATTGTCCTACACTCAAAATATTATGCTTCAAACCTTCAACATAATAAACATTATCAGTATTGTGCTTACTATCCAGTGATATAGTTCCTTTTCCTTTGATCGTACATGCTTTGTCATCTCCAAATCTAACTAGACCGCCATCAAATTCTTGCATAGATAGAAACTTTCTTTTATCTCTAGTCATATGATGTGAAAATCCATTTTCAATTACGCATTCATCCTTATCTTCAATTTTAGTAGCAAGTGCGTTCTCTTATGGTACATTCTCTTCCATTGCCGAAACATCTTCCTTGATAGCCAGTAACGTATATTCCTTTCCATTGTCGGAACCACTAGCAGAGTCTTTTGCTAGTTCATCATCAGAATCAGTCACACCTTCCTCATATGCTATGTTGAATGATTTATCTTTGTTTTTTTTGTACTTATACTTGTTCTAATATTCAGGGTTAGGCTTAAAAGATCTTCTATCTCTCTCTCTTCAAATCTTGAGTTCCTTTTACGACATCTAGAAGCAAAATGACCTGTCTTATTACATGCAAAATATTAAAAGGTGCTTTTCCTTCATACTTACTTCCTACTAGTCCTTTAGATACTCTTCTAGCAAATAGGGCTTCAAGTTGCTCTAATTCTTAATCTTCTCTCTTCATATCATCCAATTCCTTTCCATCCAAAGCTCTCCAGTCTTGCTTGTTGGCTAATGATGTAGATGCATGTGTAGACACCTAAAATTTTCCTATCTAATTAAATAAATATTTTTATTTATTTAATTATTTAAGCCTAATTCTTCTATTAATTAAATAAATCTTTATTTATTTAATTAATTCATTTATCCTCTTCTAGCCTTATTTCTAATTTAAATAAATACATTTATTTATTTAAATTACCCTTTTCCTAAATTAAATAAATATCTTATTTATTTAATTGGTCCCACTTCCTCTGTTAATTAAATAAATGTTTATTTATTTAATTAATTCATTATCCTTTTCTACCCATGACACATGTCATTCATCTCTTAATTCCTACACTACCTACCCTCTCATTATTTTATTATTTTCTCTACTTACCCTCTAATCTTAGCCAACCATTTATCTTTTACACCTCTCAATATTATCCCCCCATTTCTTACAATGTCTTCTGTATAGGGAGATGCTTCCTTCATTATCAACCCTAATCATTCTAATCATTCTATTCAATCCTAATTAGCTAATCATTCTGTTCAGCTCCCTGACTAGCATTTGAACTTTCATATGCAATCAAGCCTACTTGCAACCACATTTCCATTCTTTATTGAGCTCTTGTGCACACATAAAATATGAGAGCCAATATATCAAGCAAGATCAATGGAAATAAGAAAAATGGAGATCCAAACCCTATTAGACATGTGATGGTATAATCTTTGTGATTTTGTTTGATTTGCATTATCTTAGGTAATCTTCATATGTTATGGTGGATCTTTGTTGTTGTTAGGCTAGGGTTTTGTGGTTGAATTCATTTAGTCTTTCAATGTTGTTTTTTCTATTTTTACCATAAACATTTTTGACATGCCTGGTGGGACATGGGTTTTTGTTAGATCTTTTTTTTTTGCAGGTTTTTCTAACCCTATATTGTTGTTTTGTAAAACAATTTGGAGAATAACCTTGTGCAGCTAGGGATTTGGATACAAAATCAATAGCTTGGAGAGATTTGATCCAATCTCACAAAATGATAGGAATGTTTGCACCAAATTTTGTTGACAGGTTGAAGACAGTATCAAGAGATCTCAGTCCAAAATTCAGAATTTTTGGAGCACATTTGCATTTTCGATGAATATTTTATGAATTTTCATAAAAAAATAATTTTGAGAGCAAATGAGTGAATTTTTCGGATTTTCTTACATTTTTGGAAACATCTTACAATTACACATAGGATCTGTTCTTTGTGATTTGAATTTTGATGCAATATATTTCCTAAAACATCGGATCTTTAAAAATTAGGTTTTTTCATTATTATGATCAGATCTCACAAATGGCTTTGAATTTTGACATCCAAATTTTTTTGCGAGTCAAGAACAATATCCAAAATTCTTAGTAAAAACATTAGAGTTTTTGGATCATATTTGAATTTTCTATGAATTTTGTATACATTTTCATAAAAATTAATTGTGAGATAAACTTAGCGAGTTTTTTGGATTTTGTTACATTTTTGGAAAGCTCTCAGAATTATACATAGGATCTATTCTTTGTGATTTTAATTTGGATGCAAAATAATTCCTAAAAAATTCGATTGTTAAAAATTAGGGTTTTGCATTAGTTTGCTCATATCTCACAAACTGCATGGAAATTTTGTAGGAAATTTTTAATGCAGGGTTGGAATGCTAGCGGGAGTTTCCAATAAAAAATTCATATTTTTTGGATCAATTTTCTCATTTTCTATGAATTTTTTATGATTTTTCATAAAAAAATTAATTTTTGGAGTAAATTAGAAACTTTTTGGGATTTTCTTACATTTATGGAAATGTCTTGAAATTTTACAAGTTCTTTATTTTTTTTATAATGCAAAAGAACTCATGGAAAATTAGATCTTTGAATTTGCCAAAAAATGCATTGTTGAAGGCCCCCTATTTTACAAAGTCTTTTGGATCTAAAATTTACCTAACTTGTGTGCTTGTAGGAGGGGTATTAGTGAAAAACTACTAAAACAATTTTGTTGTTGAATTTTGGCAAGGGATTTTGATCTTTATTATGTGCCTTGTTTTAATAGATTACGAAAAACTTCAATTGGTGTAGTAAAATTGAACCAGTGTCTTTTGTGTCTTGAGCAATAGGCTGTTTTTGTTTAATTTCTAGAGGGCCTGTCTTCTCGTGTGGTCATTAGGACTACTAGTGAGGAGAGAACGACCCAAGTGGTAGCAAAAAAAACCCACCTCTTCCGAACCACTATAAAGAACTGTATCCATGGTGAAAGATGCGGGTAACATGTGTTGATTAGTTCATATTGACACTATGTCTCCCCATAAACCCATTTGATCAAATTTATTTGATCAGTTTTAGGGTGTAACCCCTACTGTCTGGGAACCTTCTGTATTTACAGAGCTGAAAGTACCACATGTATGGCCACACGAGCGGATGCCTTTACTAGCACCTTTTATTTTAGAAAGCCAAAATCCTTCTAGTTGTTGGGGCATGAGGTCGAACCTCCAGAGTGGCCCACACACATATGGTTCTTAGTAGAGATACAAAGTTTTCCATGGGGAGTTTTCGTGTGGACTGATGCTTGGCTGCCCTAGAGAAGTGAGTACCAAGGGTGGAGCTAGTGGGTTCAAGCATCTAAGTATCCTTTCTGAATAGTGTAGCCTTGGGGGGAAACCCCATGTGGGATCAACAACTATTGTCTTGGTCAACCATAAGAATTGTGCTTGTCTTCTTTTAAACATTCTAAGATTCAAGATCAAACATCAAAACATTGTGTCTTTTGTGTCTTCAAGTGTATGCAAAACATTTTTACATCAAACAACACACTTTCTTTTGAGTCATTTTGAGTCTAAACACTTGCAAACATAGAGTCATCATCAACATTGTGTCATTTTGTCATGAAAAATGGTCAAAAAATTAGATTTGGTCACAACAATAACTTCACAAATTAGAAAAAATTGCACTCATATTTTAAACAATGTCTGTGAAGTATACAAGAACGTCTGTGTTCAGTATTGGCAAAATTTACAGTTCAACAAACAAGAGAAATTAGTTTTGGAATTCTTGAACTTTCTAAGTTATTTCTCTAGATTTTCATCTAGCATTCAACCTACCTTTGGGTCTGACAAAGTTCATCATTTCTTTACACCTTGCATTACATTCACATTTGTCTAAACTTGAGTCAAAAGGTCACTTGCTTGTCCTCATCTTTCTTTGTCAACACACTACATACAACAACATTTTGCTAAGTGGTCCCTCATCAAGGTCTATCACCTTTGGGTCTCATTTGGTCTTACTTAGAGTCAAGGTCAACTTAGCTAATCAAGAGAAACTATCATCTCTTTGGAAGCCACACCTACTCTACTACATACATACTTGGTCTTACACTTTGGACATTGCAAGTACACCTCAAATTCATTTACATTCCATCCAACTCTTGGTCTTTCATACTATTTCCATTTTCATCTAGTCTCACACATCTTGGTCAATACCTAGTTCATGGTTGAAACCCATTCCCAAAAATCTAGGAGAGAAGCTAAAGAGGCTTAAGAGTCCACAAACATGAGTACCTATGAGTATGACAATGATATCTTCTTCAATTCTGATCATACCATATTACTTGACATGGACATTTATAAAAACATTCAAAATGTTGAGAACATGGATAATACAAACAACTTTTTCGTACATTCAGCAAAAGTGGAAGACTCCATTATGGATCCCCATTTTAATTGATTGGTTGAGGAAATCATGAGAAGAGATAGAAAATATTTCTTACAAGTGATGACACAAAGTGGAGCCAAGATCCCTCATGATTTTGATATGTCTCAAATAATGGAACATTGACCTTTGCAACAACCTCACCTCAACATGGATCAAAGGAGGCCTAATAGTAGAGGCAATAGAGGACCACACATGGTGCCTGAATCACCGTCATCTTTGTTTCAAAACCCTGAGGTCCCACATACACATGGTCAAGCATATGATACTCACCTTCGCAGACCATTATGGAAGTCTTATGCAAAAAAATACACTCAATCACATACCAATGCTAAGGACCAACCACCAAAGCAATTGGATATCCAAAGGCATGATCAAAATTTGGACACAGGGAAACCCCATGTCAAATTTGGGGGCAACACACTAGAACAAACTCATGACATGCCTACAAAGTATGGTATACATGGACAAAACAAATATTCAATTCCTCATCATGACTCCATACCAAGTGGTCCATATACGCAACATCATTATAGACCTCCTCCATATGAACATGTGTATGATCAATATCATCCATATATGTAGTATGCTTTGCCCCCACCTAGTGGCTCAGGCATGGGATATAGTCTAAGAAGTTTATCTCCACCTAAGAACAATTTGGAGAAGCAAATTAAGGACTTACAAAAGAAAATGGAGGACATAAATACACCAAAGCCAGCTTACACAATGAGAGACATATGTCCCTATCCATTTGACAAAATCATTCCAATGCCTCCTTTTCCTACACATTTCGTGACACCTAAGTTCGATAAGTACAAAGGCAAAGGAGACCCTAAGGCACATATAAGATACTTTTTCACAGCTTGCATTGAGGTAGCAGCAAAAGAGACATATCTGATGAGATTCTTTCCATAGAGCTTAGGTGATCAAGCTATGGAATGGTTCTCCCTACTTCCACTTGGAATTAAGTCATGGGGTGATTTAGCAGAGGCATTTATCCAACATTTCTCATACAACATAGAGACAGACATATCTGTTACCACTTTGTGCAACACTAAGAAAATGGAGGGAGAATCTTTTTCATCATTTTTACAAAGATGGAGAAATATAGCCAATAGATGCTCTTGTGAAATTCCACAAAAACAAATGGTGGAGATGTTCACCCAGAATTTCCATAGAGAAATTGGTTATGATCTAAGAAAATCTTGTTTGTCCACCTTCAAGGACATCATTGAAAAAGGCTTAGCAATAGAAAAGGTCTTAATTGAGCAAGGAGTAATTAAGATATTCAAAGAAAAAAAAGAGGACTTTAAAGGAAAAGACAAGCCAAGATTTTTGAACAAAAACAAGAACACAACCAATGATGATGTTGTTGATGCTAATACAGTGCGACCCAAAATCATTTTTTCTAGATCGAGTTCTACAAACAACCAAATGAATACTCAAACAACCTCCAAACCATGAAGGAAATACACCTCATTGGGAGAACCACTTGAATCAACTTTCAAGAAGCTAGTGGAAAACAAGATCATAACAATTCTTGACAATCTTCCATACAAAGCAAAGGTCAAACCAAATTGGTGGAATGATGATGAGTACTGGGTATGTGCAAGCTAATGAGTCACAAATTCATGGAAGTTTGCGTGTTGGAAAATGTGCTTCGCAAAATGGGCCCCCATTTTTAAATTGTATTTTTACTATTTTTTTTGGGCAAATTTTTCATTTTCACCATGACAGTAAATTGACAAGAGGAGATCAAAAATGGGCCTCCATGTTGTTGTTTACATTTCAAGCCTCCACCACTATCCCAGGTATACATTCAATCATCTATTTTCACATTTCATAATTTTCTTGTATATTTTTCTTATTTTTTTGTGTATTATTTAGTTTTTTTTGTATTATTTTATTTTTTTTAAAAGTAGCCTATAAAGAAATTAGTTTTTATATTTGTAAATTCTTGATTTTGATCTGAAATATTCTTTAACAGTTAACCGTAAACCCTAATCAACAAATTTAGAAATCAAAACCAAACCTAGATAATTAACAAAACAAAATATCAAATTAGGTATCTCAGAATCATCATAATGAAAATGAAATTGAAACAAAAACAAAAAGAAAATCGAAAGAAAAAAAATTTAATGAAAACGAAATTGAAACAAAAACAAAATTGAAAACGAAATCGAAACAAAAACAAAAATGAAAACGAAATCGAAACAAAAACCAAAACGAAAATGAAATCGAAACAAAAAAAAAATGAAAAATGAAATCAAAACAAAAACAAAAATGTTCAAAAAGGAAATCGAAATAAAACTAAACATATGTACCTAAATTGTTCTTAATCCTCATTAGGCAATACAAAAGTTACCACTAAATTAGTATAACCTTAAAAGTAATTAACATTACTCTTGAAATTTTAGATATCAAAGTTTAGGCTTAGGTTTATGCCATGTCATGGCATAAAGGTTCTATTATGGTCCTATTATGTCATGTGATGGTATAAAAGGATCAATTATGGACACATTATGTCATGTCATGGCATAATAGGACACATTATGTCATGATGGCATAATATGTCCTATTATGCCATGACATTGCATAATGGGTTCAGAGTTGGTCCTATTATATCATGTCATGGCATAATAGGACCTTTTATGCCATCATGGCATAATAGGTCCTATTATGCCATGACATTGCATAATAGTCCACCTATTATGCCATCATGGCATAACAGGTCCATAATAGGACCTATTAAGCCACAACATGACATGATTTTCTCAAAAATTGCCAACTTCATCATCTAATTCATCTCCAACACTGAAACTATGCTAATTCAACATGTTTACTTAGTATGATAGGACCAATTATGGACCTATTATGCCATGATGGCATAATATGTCCTATTATGCCATGACATTGCATAATGGATCCATATTTGGTCCTATTATGTCATGTCATGGCATAATAGGACCTATTATGCCATCATGGAATAATAGGTCCTATTATGCCATGACATTGCATAATAGTCCACCTATTATGCCATAATAGGACCTACTAAGCCACAACATGACATGATTTTCTCGAAAATTGCCAACTTCATCATCTAATTCATCTCCAACACTGAAACTATGCTAATTCAACATGTTTACTTAGTATGATAGGACCAATTATGGACCTATTATGCCATGATGGCATAATAGGTCCTACTATGCCATGACATTGCATAATAGGTCCATAGTTGGTCCTATTATTATATTTTTAAAAAACTTATGAATATCCTATGTATCATTTAACATATCCACACCTAAAGGATTTAGTTTTGCATAAAAAATAAAAAAGAGAGAAAAGTAAACATAATTTTTTTAAATTAATTTTTTAATGGCCGTAATTATCTTTTTAAAAATTTGACGTGTACGACCCACATAATTTGACGCAAACTTAGCATTTTTTGAATTTTTTTTTTTAAATAGAAAAGAATTTTGTGTAGATTGATGACATATAATTTTTTTTTCAAAATTCATTAAAATAAAAAAGTTATTAAATTAATAAAATTGGTTAATATTTCAAATTTATGGAACTGATTTAGTATAAATTAAATGAAAAATATTTAAAATAATCAATTTTAAAATAAATTTACATATTTAGAATCTAGACAGTATAATCTGAAATGGGTTTTAATTTGGTATAAAAATTCTCTGATTAGAGGCTCGTAAACTATTTGACATGTTCATATTTGTGCTTTCATTCATGGAGCTTTGAATTTGCAGGTTCATGTGTCAGGTGTGGCCATCCTAGGCCTATCCTGATCCTAATCCCGAGGCAAGTGACAGGTTGTGGATTCAAATTTTATAGAACGGGTCCCCGTTCTCATTTATAAAACAGGGGCCCGTTCCATTTTTTGTTTGTTGGATTTAATAACAGGCCCCCGTTTCTAAATAACAGTTACTATAAAAAAAAGATAGATTGCATCGATTTACCACACTATCATTGAAATCCGTACTACAGTTCCAGCTGAGCATGATGTAGCAGATGATAGTATGATGACATCTTATATGGATTTTGTTTGCTCGGATGTTCATCTTGACCAGGTATAGATATATATACATGTACATGTCAATCTTTTAATACTTCATTAAATATAGGTATAAACTAAGTGCATCTTTTTTTTTTATACAATCTAATACTCCATTAAATAAATTTTGTTTATGTAGATAAGAACTACACCTAATATTAGAGTCAATATTGCATCTACTGGAACACAACTCGACACACCTTATGGGGTATAGTATAAATTTCTATCTAGACATTGTACTATCTTTTTAAGTTAATATGTTATCATCGTATACTATATAAATTTTCATGTTGATACATTGAATGCTTCTTTCTCCAGGATTCAGGTCATGAGGGACCCTCTACATCACATCGAGAAGAGGGTCTGACTACTGTGACACCATCTATGGTATGTATCTTATAATTCTTAAATTAAATATGAACTCTTACAACATTGTAACTTAACTTGAAATTATTTAGTACACATATATATGTTCACTAAATATGATTTCATTAAATGCATGTATGCAAGTGGACACTACCATTAGGATAGGTTATCCTCATAATTTTGATTAGAGCCAATTTGAACGCACATCGACATCTTTGAGGTATTAATATGTAATACTTAATTTGATCTTATTTTGACTCTTAATTTAAGATTTAATTGGACACTTTGAATTTGACCTTGTACAGGAGTTAGCTAGCACTACATTTGGTGTTGATACTACTAGAGGAGATACTGCTAGAGGATCTGATGATCATATGGTAAGTTTGTAACTTAATTTAGGAATTCTACTATATTTGATAAATGATTCTTTTTAATAGTTAATTTCAAATAATATTTTAATATTATTTTTTTATTGTACAACATGAGACGGGTGGATTTGGACCACATCCCAGGGACAAGAGAGATACTGCTAGAGGATCTGATGAGCATATGGTAAGTTTGTAACTTAATTTATGAATTCTACTATATTCGATAAATTATTCTTTTAATAGTTAATTTCAAGTAATATTTTAATATTATATTTTCCTTGTACAACATGAGATAGGTGGATCTGGACCACGTCCAGGGTACAAGAGACCACAGGATGTTATTAATGATAGCACTTAGATTTTACTATTTATTTGGCTCTGATATGTACTTTTTTATGGACTTTACACATTTGTTTACACATGCACATACTTTATATATATGGATAGTTGCATAATAGGATTAGATCATATATATTTTGTGCATACTTTATATATTTTGTGCACATTAGATATTATGTGGAGTTCATCATGTTACCATCCAGATATATATATGGATTAGATATTACATGGATTATGTGGACTTGAAATTTTACTGTTTATTTGGCTCTGATATGTACTATTTTATGGACTTTACATATTTGTTTACACGTGCACACATACTTTATATATATGGATAGTTGCATAATAGGATTAGATCATATATATTATGTGCATACTTTATGTGCATTGTGCCCATTAGATATTATGTGGACTTGAAATTATGTGAAATTATATTTTGTGTACATTATATCATATATATTTTTTGCATACTTTATATATTATGTGGACTTGAAATTTTATTTATGGAAGTTGTGCTTAAACAACTTTATAGGGATTATGTGGACTCGTAATTTGATTTTTGGAATTTGATTTAAATAGTTCTTGTGATTAGATAAACTAAAGGTAAATACTGTAGACATATAAAAATGACCATATTCCTAAAATGAATATTTTTATGTTCATTTCCCTATTTAATTAAATCCAATTTAATTAAATTATCCACATTCTTCTATTTTGTTAAATAAATTATTCAATTTATTTAAATAAAATTCACCATACCATTAAATGAATAAATCATTTTATTCAATTAAATCCCCCTAGCCACTTTTAATTAAATTCAAATTTAATTAAATAGTTATCCTAAATTGAATAAATCTAATTTATTTAATTTCCCCAAATTATAACCAAATTGAATTAAATCTTTTAATTCAATTAAAATTCTATTATCCCCCATCCACTTGCAAAATCCCAAACCCCTTCCTAATCCCTTCTAGAATCTTCTAATCGATTTTAATTAATCTAACCCTCCTCTAAACTTTGTCACATCCCTAAGCAAAGGGAGGTCACTTCTCAAATGGCCCAAAGTCTTGGATAACCATTAAAGGTTTTCAACCTTCAACCACCAAAACCCTTAAAGTCTTTGAAAACCATTGAAGGCTTCCAACCTTCAACCACTTAATCCCCAAAGTCTCCAATAACCATTAATGGTTAATTCAAACCCTCCCACATGGTTAAAACATTTGTTTTGACTCAACCTCTACCCAACCCAAAGGTCTCATCAGGGCATTAATGATTTGACCATGATTATCTCTTAATCATTTGCACAAAGGTTTATCCTTGGATTAACTCTTAATCCAGTGGATAATCTTAATTTAGACTTGACCCTTAGCCTTTAGATAACCATGAGGTCTTCTCAGGCCTTTAATGCCTCCAACCTCTTCTCTCAACCTAATCCTATGTTGACACTTGTCACCATTTCATTGGTGCAAATCGTGCACACGGATTCCCAACTTTCAAACCTGGCCCTTGATTAAACCATTCAATCTTGACCATCCATTGCCCTGTTTGTGCTATAAATAGAGCTCTCATTCCTCCATTTTTAACAATCATCTTTCAAATTTGAAGCATCACACTTATGCTCAAATTCTTTCAAGCTTTCATATCATCTTTATGCTCATCATTTAGCCTCTCTTTAGATCAAAATTAGACTAAATATGCATGTTTAGAGTAATTTATTTATCATTTTAGCTCAATCATAGACTAAATATAGTATGCTAAGATAGTATTCATACTAATCTTGTCATCTTATCATTTAGATTATTGCATTTTAGAATCATGCCTAGCTTAACATCCATATCATACTAAAATCTAAAAAAGCATCTCTCGTTCTCATATTTGCCATCCCTAAACCATTTTGCTCAGTAATCTGAGAGCAAAAACGTTGGTTTGAGGGACATTGTGAGATAGAGAACCATGGGACCCTCCTTGGGAAGCTGAGTAATACTACGTTACTCCATAGCTTGCACCAAGAAGTCCTATGTGTGTGTGTGGACTAGTAATTTAACTAAATTTTCACATATTAAGTTTTATTCGCCCACTTTTCCTGCGTACATTTCTGGCGCCCACCGTGGGGCTCGACCCCAAATAACAAATCGATTTTTCAAATTAATGACTTTTGTAGGTCCGCGGGAAACAGGAATCAGCGCGTCAGAAACATTCCTTAGCGCATCCGCCTAACAGTCTAGCGCTTCTAGCCTACTGTTTAGCGCATAAAGTCATTCCTGTAGCACATGATTTTATTTAAATTTTTTTTTTCCTATAAGTCTCGACACGGGCAAAACACTGTTTAGCGCATCCAGTAAACAGAGTAGCGCATCCAATCCACTGTTTAGTGCGTGGAGACCATCATCTAGCGCATGCAGTTCAAACATTAGCGCGTGACCTCCGTTAAGTTTTTCCTGTAGGCCTCAACACGGAAACAAAACAGAGTAGCGCATCTGATTAACAGTCTAGCGCATCCCACCTACTGTTTAGCGCATGGGGTCTATACTCTAGTGCGTAGAGTCCTTTCTTTAGCGCGTGACTTTCACTAAATTTTTCCTGTAGGTCTCGACGTGGGAGAAAAATAGAATAGCGCATCGGAAAAATAGCTTAGCGCATTGGGGGCACATAATAGTGCGTGGGTGCTTTTTCTTAGCGCATTCATGCAATAGTTTAGCGCATAGAGTTGGCAGAGCCAAAAATTTATGACAGAGTCAAAAATTAGGCTTGTCGGTGGCATAATATATATGGAATATAACATTTAAGTATAAGAAAGAGAAAAGAGAAGAGTATAAGTGACATTTCCTCTTCTCTTTTCTCTTTCTTATACTTTAAGTTATATTCTATATATACTTTCAAGATGTTTGAGAGGGGTTTCAGACCTCTAGGAGTTGTAATGCAAAATCTAGTTTTTGGAAGATCTTCCAAATTTCAGACTTAGACAAATTTCAGGGCATTTCAGGATCAGAATTGTAAAATTTGTAACCAAAATCAGAATTTAGGCTTGTGTAAGCCCACACTAACATTTGATCATTGACTGTGTGCAGGTTCTAATATTTTTTGTGCAAAGGAAGGAGCAAGTTTAGAGGCTTTAAGTTTCTTTTTTTACTTTCTTTCAACAAAAGTTGGTTAAAAAGAACTCACTCTCCTTTTTTGCACAAATTAAAATAAACCTCATCATTTCATTTAGATGCATAAAATGAACTTCATGCCTTCCTTTTTGGTGTTTTAAAATAAAACTTCATCTTTTTTTATTGCATGGTAAAAAGAACAACAAAACAAACCTTTCATTCCTGCAAGTTAGGAAAAACACTTCATTTTTGGAAGCTCTAAAAAGAACCAACAATCTTTACTTTGGCAAAAGTTTTAAAAAGAACCTCACCATCCTTTGGTGTTTAAAAGGATTCACTTCATTTTGCAAAGTAAAAGAACCTCATCTTCATTTTGTACAAAGAAAAGAGGGAATGTTTTCCCCTATCAACTTTAATTTTGTTGACCAAACATCACGATTTACTTTGTTGACCAGGCTTGTTTTACAAAAGTTTTGGAAATACACACTTTGCTATGAAAGGTTAAAAAGAACATCATGCTTGTTGGAGCAACATCTCCAAATAGAAGTTAGCAAATCATTGTTTTGAAGGCTAAAAAGAACACCTTGTTTGACTTGTCTCGAAAGTGGAAGGTATATGCTCTCCCCATAACTAGGTGACCAAAAAGCCAAGCCACTCTTAAGCTTTCTGTACTTCAAGCATTTAAATCCTTTAGCAGGCCTGCCTTCCCGAGGGGTTGAAAAACTCTTAAAGCCATTCTTTGGCCGGTGTGAAGGGAACGACCTAAGTGGGGAACGACTTTAACGCCAAGAATTCCAACCCACTATAATCAAAAGTGAAAAGTGACGAAAGTCCTTTTCAACGGTTGCGTGCAGTGATTAGCCTTCCCCCAGTATCCTCGAGATACGTAAAGCCTTTGTTCTAAAGGTTGGGAAGCCTCCTGAGGGAGTTTATCACTAAGAGCCGAACGAGAAGCCTGATTACGAACCATAGAATTAGAAACTTTGAGCCGAGTCAGTAACCAAACATTTGTAACATCATAGTGCAAGGGTGGGGAAGAATCCGCCCCCAAGATTACTCACCATATATCTCCCAAGATAACTACTCAATTGTGAAGCAATTCACTTTGGGTTAACTTCTAGCAAAAGGCAAAAAAACGGGCGCCCTCTAGGGGGTGACACGGCTGTTTGAGCTAACGGAGTATCGAGACTAGTGGGCTATGATGTTACTTATGACCCTTGAATAAAGAGTCTATCTGAAGTGTTTTATTTGTATCCAAAACCTGTTAAAACATTGGGGATTTGAACACATTCTCGAAGAACATACACTTTCTGTTAGATTAGGCAAAATGATTGTACTTTGTATGCTGTGCTTACATTTGTTATTTCAGAAAATCATCCATCACACTTAAAAATTTTCTCAACAAAATTTAAAATTCTCACAAAAAACACCAAAACAGAAAAATCAGGGCAGTCTAGCGCATAAGAGCAACATCTTAGTGCATAGAACACTTCTATTAGCGCATCCAAAAGGCAAATTAGCACGTGCAGTAAAAATAGTAGCGTTTCATCCTCAGAAAAAAATAGTATACAATCCTTTAGCGCATCCGAAAAATAGTCCAGTGCGTAGCAGCAACATCCTAGCGCGTAGGTGCCCACAACTAGCGAATAAAACAAAAGAGTTAGCGAGTGTCAAACACAGTGTAGCGCATAGTTTTTCCAAACAAACTTAAAAGCAATTTTCAACAGCCTGAATTTAGCGCGTGGAAGAAACAGCTTAGCGCGTAGAAACCATATATTAGCGCATAAACCAAAATAGTTAGCGCTTGTCAAGCCCAGTATAGCACATGGATTTTTCACCTGTTAAAACAAATTTTTTTCCAAAATCAAAATTTTAGTGCATGTCTAGGGGCAGATTAGCGCATGTGCTTAGTATTTTAGCGCATCAGAGAAATTCAGTAGCGCATACAACCTCTGTTCTAGCGCGTGATCCAAGGCCGAAAAACAGAGAGTTAAAACTGAATTTTTTTTGAAAATTTCATAAACATTTTATACGACTTTCCCATCAAAGATCATCTTTTATCAAACCAGAGTGACAAAAACAAACCGTTAAAAACTTTTCTCAAGCTAAATTTGTGTCAAACAAAGTTGTCAGAATCTGAAATGAATCGAGCAATAGAGGACGTCTCTCCTATCATAATCCGAAAAATTTTCATCATCAGTATCAATCAAATCCTTTAAACATCTTATGGATTTTTATCTCACAAACACTTGTCTAAAAATTTTCAAATTGTCAAATCTAGTTTCCAGATCAGGAAACTTCTTATCCATATCATTTGACACACTTTATTGTGAAGGGGCATCTAAACCTTCATTCTGATAAAGAAAGATTTGAAATTTTCAAAACAAGAATCACCTAAATCCACACAAATCAAAGGAAATCATTGATCACTCATGCATGACTAATCCCCTTATTCTGAGAAGAAAGAACCTCTATCGTAACATCACGTTGAAGAAACAACAACCTAGCTTTTCCAAATTCATCAAGAGAAATAAGTTTTTATACATCAATCGTCAACTCTTCAAATCCCATCGGGTATTTCTTCATCACGTCAAACGTTATATCCAAAACAAATCTAGTGAATTTGACAAAGAACCCTTGAAAACAAGAGCATACTGTCAAAAGTCTGCTTTTAATCAAAAGATAAACTGCGGAGGAAAGATCAATCCAGCATTCCTGCCTGACGATTGCATCACATATAACACATCACGACCAGAACCACCAATGCCTGAGCAACACATCGAAGAGGACTTTGTTCCTTTCATCACTGAAAGTTTCTATTAAAATGCCTATCACTCGCTCTCAAAGAAACAAACAAAGCGAGACACCTGTAGAATCAAGTATGAATAGCAGATTATCAAATCCTTTTGAAGTTCCATCCTCAGAAGAGCCTGAAATTATTGACGCAATTCTTCAGGAATGTTAAGAAAATCCTTCATTTCAAAAACTCATTGAAAAACTCATGGAAAATGACAAAGAAAAATATCTACTCATGCTTACGAGTAAAGGCGTTAAACTTCCTGAAGATTTTGACGCAAATGTCTTTCAAACCGGGTCTCAACAATATACATATCAGGAACGACAAAGAGAAGAAGAAACTCGCATACCTGAACAACATATTCCAGAGCAACATATACCAGAAATGCGAATACCTGAATTCGAAACTCCAGAACAACACATACCATTTGCTACACCTTTTCAGTTAAGAACAAATACGAGAGAAGAATTCACCCCTCGACAAGATAATGCGCCCTTGGTTGCTCTTACTCAACAAATGCAAATGTTGCAAAGACAAATACAAGATATGCAACAAGGGACAATAGTGCGGTATTCTATAAATGAAATTTGTCCTTGTCCATTTGACAGAAGATTAAACATGGTACCTTTTCCTCCAAACTCAGACGTTCCCAAATTTGATAAATATGATGGGAAAAGTGATCCTCGGGATCATGTTCGAGAATTTTGCACCATGAGTCTTGAATTTGCTCATGATGACACTTATCTGATGAGGTTATTCCCAAGAAGCCTGGGAGGACAAACAATGGAATGGTTATCCAAGATTACACCACCTATCAGATCATTTGATGAATTGGTTAACAAATTCATCACCCACTATTCTTACAACATCCAACATGCCATAACCATGCTAGATGTTTGCAACACCAAACAAAAGAATAATGAAACATTCATGTTATTCCTTCAACATTGGCGATGCATGGTATCAAGATATCCTTGCGATATTCCTGAAAAAGAAAAAATGGAAATCTTCATTGATAACTTAAATGGCGAAATGAGTTACAGACTCAAACTTCAATGCATACCATCTTTTCCCAAATTGATTGAAAATGGCATTCAAGTAGAGGAAGCTTGTGTCAAAAAGGGAACACTCAAGTTCTATAAGGAAGGAACAAACTCATCAAACTACAATAACCAAAATAACACAAATCTAGACAAAACTCGATTTTGGACTCGAAACAAAAATGAAGGCAACAATGAATCATATGATCCCAAATCTAAACAACCAATGCTTGCCTTATCAGGAAATACTCAAAATGCGAAAAATCCTAAAAATGCTACTCCCAGTGCTAACACATATGCACCAAACAATGTTCAAGGACAACTCAACACCAACAATGCAAATGATAATCAAAACAAAAACCTGAATCCAGGACCTAACAACAATTCACGCAACAACACGAACAATTTCCAAAAGCGTATCTTCACACCACTGGGCCAATCATTAGAATCCGCCTTCAGAGAACTGTTGGCAAACAAGATTCTTTCTTTGCCTCCAATCAACAATTATGAACCCCCAATCAAACCACCTTGGTGGAATGATTCACACTATTGTGATTTCCATCGCAACAAGGGTCATAGAACAAACGAGTGCATGAGATTGAAACACATAATCCAAGACATGATTGATTGAGGTGACTTAACGGTGGATGGTCTCAAAACAAATAATGATTATGAAGCCTTCAAAAATCCTCTCCCAAATTATAACAAAGATGGAGCATCAAATTCAAATGATACATGCGGAGCTCGTATTAATCATATCTACAACAACACAATCAACCACATATCAGCTGAAGACCATCAAGTCAATGTCATAATATTCGAGATCGGCATGATCATGAATTTGTCAATGTAACAACCCGGACTCAGAAATATGTCTTGAAGGGACATACTGCACCTCCAACTACCACACCAAAAATCCAATACGACTTGGTTAACCAACTACGCAAGACTCCAGCTCAGATATCTCTCCTGGAATTGTTAAAACTATCTCCAAAACACAAAGACATATTGGAGCAAGCGCTATTGGAGACAAATGTACCTCAAAATTTGGATATAGACAGATTTCAAGCCATGGTCGCCCATATGACAGAATCTCATAACCTCACCTTCTCAGAGCATGATAATACTTCATTGAGTCATCCGCATAATACTCCTCTACATATTGAAGTCATTGTTTGCAAACACTGAGTAAAAAGAGTCTTAATAGATGGAGGAGCCGGACTTAATATACGTACTTTAAAACTTATCTATGCACTAGGCTTCTCAGAAGAATCTATTGATCCTTGTAAAAAGATTACCATAAAAGCATATGATGATGAGGAAAGGTCCTCTAAAGGAATAGTGATATTATCTATTCAAGTAGGACCAGTGCAAAAGGATACTATATGTCAAGTCTTAACTATTGATCTCACCTACAATATCTTATTAGGACGACTCTGGATACATGAAATGCAAGCAGTACCTTCTACATATCACCAATGTGTCAATTTTCCTTATGATGGACAGGAAATCTCCATATCAGCTGATCACAATCCATTTCAACATTACAACGCAATGGGGGCAGCCCAAGACAGTTTGGTTCCTCATAACCAAGAAAAGCAGCGGTCTTCGACATCCGATCCACCAACAACAAAATCCAACTCCTTATGGGGAGACTTCAAATAGAAAATGCAAATCAAAGACCAAGGCATGGGCGAATATTCTATGGAGCCTTTATGTTTGACCAGATTGCCAACATCACCTAGATCGCATGATTTACCTACTATATCAACACATCTGGCAACTCAGCCCATTACTAAATTTGATGGTACCTTCATCCAATTGGGTACTTTAGCACATGAATCAGAAGATAAGGTCGTTCTTAGCTGGCTATACAAAGATGAAGAAGAAGCTAATAGAGCAGCCACTCTGGACATTGTTCTACCAACGCACTTGTATGGAAAAGGCTACTTAATCATGAAACAAATGGGATATGGTGGTAAAGGACCTATTGGGAAACGCAAAGAAGGAGTCACTGAACCTATAGATCTTCCTTCACAACCTAGTAGAAATAAAGAAGGATTAGGTTCTAAATTCACCTTCCTATTCAAATGGCCACCACACACAAATGCAAAACCTCAATGGAAGGAAAAGAAGAAGTACAAGGAAGAATCCTGGCAGGAAGCACTCTTTGAATCAACAGAAACAATCCGTAAGGCATGAGAATGTCAAGATCAGAAGTTGCATCAGGAAAAGCTTTTAAATCATAAGAAGGCCATATCTGCAGTAGTGGCTCATATTCACACACCCATGGCTCAAAAACAAATCATGTCATCACAAGAAACCGTCATTCCTCCCCGAGGAAGCACAATCATGAACAAATCCAGACCGTGGAAGATGGATTAGATACAGAATCAACACAAAATATCAAAAAAGTATCCATCATTAAAGATTTGTTTTCGCCATACAATATACCTGTTTGCAACACAGATAGAATCTGGGATGATGCCTATGAGACAGATTCAAATGAATATGAATGGGGTACCTGCTCTGATACTGCTACAAATATCCCAGATGATACTGATTTCATATCCATTTCTCAAGAAGAACATAATGCAGAAGATAGACCTCTTGAATTTGGACCACAACATATCTATGACATTCAGGAAAGCGAACAGAAATATTACGATCAAGTCTATGTAGAAGATGATACCATCGAAGACCTCGATAAAACGCTAGACTTCTTTAAAAATAAGACCCATCACGATGCCAACTCTATCCTAACACTTACAGTAGCCGAACTTGAACCGCCCAACGATTCCTTACCGCTTGTCTTCCCTGATCTCATCGACTGGAATGAACCTGAGATCCATGATATACCAAATTTCCCAGATGATGAATCTATTATCCATTACCTATGCATAGTAAATCCTGAAACAGGCTCTACCAGTGAACAAAATGACGACGTTTGTCCATCAGGGAGTGCCAAGTCTCTTAGTCACAAAAATGAATCAAATAAAGAATCTAATGCTGAAAACCAGTTAATGGTAGCTATAGATCCCAAAAAAGTAAAAATAAAGGATGCATCTGAGGGTGAAAACCTTTTTAAGGCACCTAACGATGGGAGACTTGACACTCTTCCTAAATATTTTCATGAGCGATCACCCATATTGATTGAGCCCACTCAATCAATCAACATTGGTACCACAGAAGTAGCCAAAAACATTCACCTTGCAGAATCTCTGACAGAGGAGGAAAAATCGGCATTCATCATCTTTTTTAAAGGACAGCAAACTAACTTTGCTTGGTCATATGCTGATATGCCCGGAGTTGATCCACACTTAATCATGCATCACTTGTCCATCTCTATAGGAGTCAAACCAATCAAGCAAAAACTATGAAAGATGAATCCACAGGTAGCACTCATGGTCAAAACTGAATTAAAGAAATTATTAGATGTCGGATTCATTCAACCTATTGACTATGCAGAATGGATTTCTAACATTGTTCCAGTCTCAAAACTAGATGGTAGTATCAGAATATGCACTGACTTCAGGGATGTCAACAAAGCTTGCCCAAAGGATGACTTTCCTCTACCAAGTATTGATATAATTGTAGATCTCACAGCAGGCCATGCAATGCTCTCATTAATGGACAGTTTCTCAGGCTATAATCAAATTAAAATAGCTCCTGAAGATCAAGACAAAATAGCATTCACCTGTCCTTGGGGAACGTACTATTGGAATGTTATGCCTTTTGGCTTAAAGAATGCAGGAGCAACTTATCAAAGAGCAATGACAACGATATTCCATGATATGATGCACACATTTATGGAAGGCTATGTGGATGATTTGCTAGCAAAATCCTTCACCAGAGCTAAACATCTCAGTATCCTAACAAATATCTTTGATCGATTGCAAAAATTCCAAGTCCGACTCAACCCTAAGAAGTGTGTCTTCGGGGTTACATCAGGCAAGTTACTGTGCTACATAGTCTCAGCTAAGGGTATTGAAGTTGATCCAGCAAAGGTACAAGCCATCATGGACATGCCACCACCAAAGAATATCAGTCAACTTAGATCTCTACAAGGATGACTTCAATCCATCAGGGGATTCTTCGCTCAACTAGCAGATAAAAGTCTGCCATTTAACCACTTGCTACACAAAAATGTACCATTCAGATGGGAGACTAAGTGTGCAGAATCTTTTTACCAAATTAAACAGTACCTGATGAATCCACCGGTTCTAGTACCACCAATTGCAGGAAAGCCTCTTATACTATATATCTCAACAACAGATATTTCACTGGGGGCACTATTGGCACAAGAAGATCAACAAGGAAAGGAACGCGCCATATATTACATCAGTAGAACATTGAATGGCTATGAGCTCAACTATACATTCATTGAAAAGGCTTGCCTAACAGTGGTTTTTGCATCTCAAAAGTTCCAACATTATATGCTAGCACACACTATAAAGATAGTGGCAAAAATTGATCCTCTCAAGTATCTACTCGGCAAGGCAGCTCTCACAGGCTGATTGGCTAAATGGGTCATGATTCTCAGTGAATTTGACATCCACTACACAGAAAGACGAGCCATCAAAGGACAAGCAATTGCAGATTAGCTGGCTGAAGCACCGCTACCAAGAAAAAAAACCATGGACATCGAATTTTCAGATAGGGACATTTTTGCTCTTTCTTCCAAACAATGGACCCTATACTTTGATGGATCCTATACACAACATGGTTCAGGGGCTGGCATTCTATTCATCACTCCTGAAGGACACACTATGCCAAGATCATAAAGGCTTATGTTTCCATGTACAAATAATGTGGTTGAATATGAAGCATTGGTCATAGGCATCAAAATGGCTGTCGAATGGAAAATCATAGAATTAAAAGTCTATGGAGACTCGCAACTGGTCATCAATCAAATCAACAACAACTATCAGACAAAGGACGACAAGCTACTACCCTACAAACGGATGGTGGATGACTTCATACAGTATTTTGTGCACATCACCTTTGAACAAATACCAAAGTTGAACAACAAAGCAGCCGATGCAATGGCTACGATCGCTTCATTACTACAAATTCTAGAACAACAGAGTCGTTATGAGTTCTTGGTAGAGCAACTGTTCTCCCCCGCCTATGACCACTTTGAATCCCAGGTTATATATGCCTTGATTGGTTCAGATTCTCCGTTATATGGACCAATATACGACCACCTCAAGCATAATATCTTACCCATCGACCAATCCCGTAACCAAAAACGTAACTTTATTCGACAAGCTGCCCATTACACCCTTACCGCTGATACCTTATATTGTCGAGGTCTAGATGGGACTCTTCTTCGTTGTCTTGATCGTAATGATTTCGATTCAACTTTACACGAGCTTCATGAAGGTATTTGTGGCACACATTCCAGTGGCACTACTCTTGCTAAAAAGCTTCTACGAATGGGATACTACTGGCCTACAATGGAGAAAGACTCATATCATTTCACCAAGAAATGTCCTAAATGCCAAATCCATGGCAATCTGATACATGCCCCAGCACAGGAACTGCAGCCATTTACAACATGCTGGCCCTTTTGTCAGTGGGGACTAGACCTAGTTGGCAAAATACATCCTTCATCTTCAAATGGACACAAGTTCATTATAACTGCAATAGAATACTTTACCAAATGGATAGAAGCAGTTCCCATGACCACAGTGACCGGGAAACAAATTGCCTCTTTTATCCTAAATTATCTGATCTGCAGATATGGTATTCCAAGTTCAATCATCACAGATAATGGATGACCTTTCAAAAACCAAGATGTACAGGAACTATGTGAAAAATTCAAAATCCAACATCAGTTTTCTACACCATACTACCCATAGGGAAATGGTCAAGCAGAAGCATCTAACAAGACAATCCTAAAAATACTCAAGAAAATAGTGAATGATGTAGGCAAAGATTGGCACGTACAACTCAATCCAGCACTTTGGGCATACAGGACCAGCATTCGCACACCTACAAGAGCAACACCATATTCATTGGTATATGGATCAGAGGCTATTTTACCCTTGGAGGTAGAAATTCCATCTCTTAGAGTCTCTTTGAAAGGTTTAATCCCCGATGAAGAGTATCGAGTTAATCGACTACAAGAACTGGAACTATTAGATGAAAGATGCCAACATGCTTATACTCATCTCAAAGCATATCAGCAATGCATGTGCAGGAGCTACAATCACAAGGTCATTCTTCGCAACTTCAAGGTTGGTGATCTAGTCCTCAAAGAAAATCCAAGAAATCAGCAAGATAGAGAAAAGAAAGGGAAATTTGAACCTAACTGGTTGGGTCCCTATGTCATCATATCAGTCTATGGATTAGGTGCCTATCAGCTAACAAATTCTGAAGGAGATGTGCTCGATGATCCAACTAACAGCATTCATCTGAAGAAGTACTATACTTAAGGTAGCCTAGTGCACGGAAAAAGCTAAAAACAAACAAAAAAAATCAAAAAAAATCTAGAAAAAGCAAAAATACAAAGTACAATAAAAACAAATGGTGAAAACCTGGTAAACAGGCACCCTTGTGAAAGAACGACTCTTTTATCTATATCCATGCCATTTTATCCATCAAAACACTATTGGCCATCGCCCGACACTTAGCATATATCCATTCAGGACATACTTAGCATAGTCACTATCCTGAGTTATCCATCTGTATCTATTCTCTTATCACATTCCACCATGGCTTGGAAATCACTGTACATAATCATATCTAGAGGTACACTCAGCTAGGGGCATTAAATTGTTCAAACACTTGCAAACATTCAAGACATTACAACTATTGCAAAACTCAGACACATGACATCCAACAAACACAACTACACTTCATCGCAACAACCAAAACAAAAACAATACACAAGAATCTCAAGGATGGATGATTTTCTGAAGTACTAAATGTTGCATTATCACATAAAAGTCTTGATTATTTTGCATTTTGAACTTTTTAAATTGTTGGAATCTTCTTCTTATCTCATAACAAGCTTCAAAGCTAGAGATCATGAGGAACTTCCAATATTTTCTTAGTCTTCTGTTTGGGAGGCGATCACTTGTACTATGTGAATATTTGCCTCGAGACGTGATACATATCACTGAAGGCCTGATTCCATTTCATGCATATAAATGATCTACTCTTGTCTGTTTATGCAATACGCACTCAGGTCGTCCTGGTTCAATTATACCTTGACGCTTGTGCTATCTTGCAAAATCAAAAATCATGTAAATTTTACTCAGGTCATTATGGTTCAATTATACCATTATGCTTGTATAAATTTTCAACATGTCCAAAAATCAATAAATGCTCCATGATTATATTTACAAAGAAAGCAAATAAATGGTTATATCAGATGGCAAATACAGAATGAGAGATGCTCCAAAGACAATTAGTTGCATTTCATTTTACAATTAGTTGCACATCATTTTATAATTAGTTGCACATCATTTTACAAATAGTTACATATCATTCTTATACCATTCATTACATATCATTCTTACATCATTATTACATCATTTTACATCATATCATATTACAATTCATTGCATACATCTCATTTTCAAGATACATCTCACAAAGCATATAAAAGCATACATCCTGCATCATGCATTACATCATATATTGCATCATCACATAAAAAAACTCATATAATATGCATCCATATAAACACATCACATCGATAAAAAATGGTGCTGTATATATATCTCAAAAAAGATCAAAATCTACAAAATGTGTCTCAACACTATGTCCAGAACAAAGTATACAAAAGATCCAAAAATACAATAGAGACCCTGTCTCTCAAGTATCACTATCTCCGGATGGAGATGGTCTCGCTCCAGATGCACCCGCCCCTGGATCTCCAGGAGGGTCTTGTCTCGCTCCAGATACACTCGCCCCTGGATCTCCAGGAGGGTCCTGTCTCGCTGGCCCCGTCACTCCTCGGCTCTGAGATCATGTGTTAGCAGTTCGAGATCAACTTGATCTCGATTATGCAAAGCTCTCCACCTGCCGATCTCTGGGTACTACAGCCTCATAATGCCACCTATAATACTTAGCCTCCTGCACTCTCCGTGTCAGCTCTCTAAGGGTGTCTCTCAATGGACCACCCGCTGCTGCTCTCTGCACAGTCGCCAATGCCTCCTCTGCTCGACCCCACCACTCTATCTCCGTATCTCTCTTAGTGGTCAACTGCGAGATCTGTCACTGATATGTCAAAATCTGTGCCTGTAGCTGCTGAACGGTAATCTACAGGGTTCGGATCTGTGCATCCTCCACATGACCTAGCACTCGAACCCGCAGCGGTACCTGTGTTGGAGCCACCCCTCCCACTCGGCCTGTCCTGGGTATGGGAGGTGGGAGTATATCTACCCTCCTCCTCTGTGCTGGTCTCACCACCTCCTCCTCACCCCCCACTATAGCTAGCACCTCTGTCACTCTCCCCTCTCTCCCAGCTCCGATAGCCAATCCTCCTCTCCCCCTCTCAATCCTCCCCTGTCGTACTGCTCTCTCCACACCTCTACCACCCCACCTCCCTTTGGCTCCTCTACCTCCTCCATCATCTCCCTCATCTCCATCATCCCCATCATCTCCCCCCTCCTCGCCATCGGAGTCAAATGCTGGCCTCATCTCCTCTGGATCTGAGATCCTCACCACTGCCTACGCAGTAAACAAACGGGAGAACTCGTCTGTCATCCCTGCATCTTGTATGTTTGGGGCATAATCCCAGATCTGTCCTGCCAGCCCTATAAACTCCTCTATAGCAACGGCACTATCAATAGTCAGCCCCCAATTGACCACATCCTGCTGTCACTGTGCATACAAACATGCTCCCTGAGGAATCCCCTGCTCCCGCCTGAACTACCGCAAAACTCGGGTCACCAAAAACTGCTCAATAACGAACGGGGTCCTCCCAATCAGATACCTTGTCATGAAAACAAAAGGCATCTCAATCCCATCCTCTGCCCATACCTCGCAACCTATATATGGTCTCCAGGTGACCGTATCTATATCATCAAAGACCCTCCTCCAATGCTCTAGTTTGCCCAGCTTACGCTGGACAACTAGACCTCTATATCCGTAGGCATATGCAGCACCTACAGGCTTGTTTCTGTCTGCCAGTGGCCTCGCTGCTGGAATGTGCTCCCAGCACCATACCTATAATAAGGTCATGCCAGCTGATAAGCTACCGTAACCGAGGTATACTACCTCATGAAGGCTCCTGTAAAGATGGGCCAGCATCGCTGACCCCCATAAAAATCTCTGGCCCTGTGTGACCATCTGCTCCAAAACCAGCCCCCATCCCACTGAAAATCCTTTTGACCTGTGATCAGGACAAAGGAATCCCCCAATGAATCCTACCAATACAGATGGCAGTGATGCATAATCCAAATCCAAAAACTCCTACCAGGGGATCTCATATCCACAGACAGTCTCATCATGAAATATACGACGCAGTGCCTCTGTGCCGCCCTCCTCTGACTGCTTGTAGGGTAACAATGCCCCTACCATAGGAACGCGCAAAATCCGGTAGCAGTCCTCTGGTGTCACTATCATCTCTCCAATGGAAAAATGAAAGGTGTTCGTGTCGCTATGCCACCTCTCTGCCAATGCTGTCAAAAGTCCCCGGTTCATAGTGAACCGAGGCATATCTAAAAGAGAGGTCAATCCACATCTCTCTATGATGTCCAAATCTGCCTGTGACAGACATGGTATTAGCATCCATGGTCTCGGGAATCTCTCCCTCAACTGCACAATACCCAATCGCTCCTGTCAGCAAACCAAACATATCCAATATCAGTTTCCACATCAAACACAAAGATATCAAAATCAAATTTACATCAACAACATGAAACAATTTGCTCATCTACAATCAAAGTTCAAAATCCTATCATTTCATATCAACTTTTAAAACAATTCAAGTTTTCAAAAACCATATCAAAACTTGTAAAACAACTCAAGTACCAAAATCACATAAACTTGTAAAACAACTCAAGTTTCCCACCTATATCAGCTTGAAAAACAACTCAAGTTTCCAACCCATATCGGCTTGTAAAACAACTCAGGCTTTCCCACACATTGAACTTGAAACAGATAACGCAAATACATCATATTCTGATCAAAACAACAGCTTGATATCTATACATAACTTGGAAAATTGCACATCAAAACAAGTTATACAAATACTCATCTTGGATAAATTCATCAAAACACGACAGGCAAACAAAAATAAATTTTCAAATCGGCCAAAACTACAAAAATTTTCGGATGCGCTAAAACAGACCTTCAATGCGCTAAATAACCCCCACGCGCTAGGCTACCTCTCCTACGCGCTATTCTATCTAACCTATGTGCTAGTTCTAGTCTACGCGCTGAACTTTTCACCCAATGCGCTACCTAACCCATTCCCTACACTAGACTATGCCTACACGCTAATCTACCCTTCCTAAGCGCTACCCTTTTAGCTCTATGCACTAGGTTAGTCCTACGTGCTAAACCCCCTTCCCTATGCGAACCCCAGCGGCTCTTATGTGCTAGGTCATACCTACGCGCTACCCTGTTGGCGCGACGCGCTGCCCAAACCTTTGCATGCGCTATTCTACCTGCACGTGCTAACCTAATGCTTTTATGCGCTAGCCTATTTTTATTGGATGCAACCCCTAAAATTGACTTCGATGCACTACTCTAAACTTTGTATGTGCTAAACTAATCCTTATACGTGCTAAAACGAAATATCCGAACTTTGAAACACAAAAAATGACTAAAAATGACAAAATAAAAAATCCAAAAGGGGTCAAAAATGTTGACTTACTGGTGGTCCATGCGCTGTAGGTCTCCGATATCTCCGGACATGCTCGAAACGGTGTCTGTGATAAGGAATAGGCATTTTCTCTCTAGAGAAAATTCTCTTTCTTCACAAGTCAACACTACACAAATGAACCTAATTTGAGCCCTTTTCCCCTTTTATAAGAGGAAAATGAAATTAGGGTTAGCCAACTGGACCTGTAATATGGTCGCGGTCTCCCTTATACCAAAACAGTTGTAACTTATCGGGAGATGAATCAATCTGTGCACTTTTTACATGCACGAAATCATAAACATCATACAAACTTCATCAATTTAAATCAAAAAAATTTCAAAAAAATTGATTCATCTCCCGAGGGGGCATCACCATCAAATCTCGAATCTGGGGCATCACATCAAATCTGGGGCACGATTGGCAAATCAAAAGAGTGACACAAAAATTGCATTCGATCATAAATCATGATAAGACATCATTTTCTTTGAAATAACATGTGCACACACGTCACTTCAAAGAGGGGCAAAATGTAGACGTATAAAAATGACCATATTCCTAAAATGAATATTTTTATGTTCATTTCCCTATTTAATTAAATCCAATTTAATTAAATTATCCACATTCTTCTATTTTGTTAAATAAATTATTCAATTTATTTAAATAAAATTCACCATACCATTAAATGAATAAATCATTTTATTCAATTAAATCCCCCTAGCCACTTTTAATTAAATTCAAATTTAATTAAATAGTTATCCTAAATTGAATAAATCTAATTTATTTAATTTCCCCAAATTATAACCAAATTGAATTAAATCTTTTAATTCAATTAAAATCCTATTATCTGTAAGGAAGTTAAGTAGCGGAAACAACTTCCTACACTAACCTTGAGAGGAGGGTAATGCAAAACTTTTTCAGATCATTACAACAGTTACAGAAAATAGAAATAGATATAATAGCAATCATACCACAACACAGTGATTTACGTGGGGAAAACCCTTTCGGGAGAAAAACCCCACCCTCCAAAAGTAGCTCAATATTTTATTCAGCAATCAAAGACAGATTACAAAATACTTGCAGAGCAAGCTCTTCGCAGGAGTACCATTAATCAGAGATTCAAAGGCAACTCAATAGCCATAGGACTCTTACACACAACCTCTATCTCACACACCTCATAAATAGGAGATACAATACAAGAAACCGTCAAACGGTATTACAAAACCATGGGCTAAAACCACCCAATAAGATGTAGCCGACCTTATCTCCCTTCTATGACATGTTAAAGCACACATCAACACGTTTCGCTCCCTTTTACAGCTCATTTATGTATCCGATACAAATTATTTTTCTTATTTCAGGAGTACAAACTTCCGGAGGCCATAACTTGAGAACCGGGTGTCCGATTGACGAACCGTTTGAAGCGCCGGAAAGCTCGCGAAGTGCTCTATCACTTAGTAACCCGCTTTGCCGGTTACAGCCACTTTTCAGGGCATTTCGGAGCCTCTAAAGTCCCCAAATTTAAGTTTAAACATTTTATTGCACCCCTCCAAGACGAAAACTTTAATATCTTCAAAACTAGTTGTGACCTTGCAATGCAACTTTACCGAAATGCTTATCTAGCCAACCAGAAGCTTCAGGGAGAGTTTCGCACCATTTCGTGCTCAAATGAAAACTTACTATAAATAGTAACCTCACATAAATGCAAGGTTGAGACACCATTTTTCCCAACAAATCTCCCACTTGTCGAACACCTTGCATGAGTGGAAGGGAATGTCAACACAATGAATCAATTGCTAGGGGCCATAAGGCCCATAGACTCTGAACACCATCTAAACTTCTCTGTGCTCACAGCCTTAGTTAAAGCATCTGCAACATTCATCAAAGTTTCCACCTTAACCAGCTTCACCCTACCATCTTCGACCATATCTCTAACAAAATGATACTGAACATCAATATGTTTGGTCCGGGCATGAAATGTCGGGTTCTTAGCTAGGCTAATTGCACTCTGACTGTCACAGTAAATTGTCACTGTACCTTGTTTTATTCCAATATCTGAACACAGTCTCTTAAGCCAAATGGCCTCTTTACAAGCATGAGTAGCTGCCATATACTCTGCTTCAGTAGTGGATAAAGCAACCATAGCCTGTCGCTTACTCATCCAACTAATTGCACCACCAAACAAAGTAAACACATAAGCACTGGTGGATCTTCTGCTATCAATATCACCTGCCCAATCTGAATCCACATAACCATGGAAATCAAGAGAAGTCATGTCTCCAACTGAATTACCATGATAACACAAAGAATACTCTAAAGTACCCTTCAAATATCTGAAGATTCTTTTGACTGCATCCCAATGAACTCTACCAGGATTAGACATATATCTAGAAAGTACTCCCACTGCTTGGGCAATGTCTGGTCTAGTACAGACCATAGCATACATCAAGCTTCCAACCGCACTCTGGTAAGGCACTCTGCTCATGTCTTCCATCTCCAATGGGGATGTAGGACAATCTGAAATAGATAGTTTCATTCCAACTGTAAAAGGAACACTCAATGGTCTACAATTCTGCATGTTGAACCTCTGTAACACTGAATTCACATACTTACTCTGGCCTAGCCATAGCTTTCTGTTTACCCTATCTCTTCTAATTTCCATCCCAAGAATGTGCTTTGCTACACCAAGATCTTTCATTTCAAATTTAGTAGCGAGCTGAGACTTCAGTTCTGAAATCATACCTTTCCCTTTACCAATGAATAACATATCATCAACATACAATGCAATGAATAAGAAATGATCACCATAAGATTTATAATAAACACAGTGATCTGATTTAGAACGTTCAAATCCCAAACTCAACACATATGTATCAAATTTCTGGTACCATATTCTAGGACTTTGTTTGAGGCCATACAAAGATTTTTTTAATTTACAGACCAAATTACTTTTGCCTTTCACCACATAGTGCTCTGGCTGTGTCATATAAATATCTTCCTCCAAATCACCATGAAGGAAAGCAGTTTTCACATCCATTTGCTCAACCTCTAAATCATAAGCAGTAGCAATAGAAAGCAAAAATCTAATGGACGTCATTTTTACAACAGGAGAAAATATCTCACCGTAATCAACACCCTCAACCTGAGAGTAGCCTTTTGCAACCAACCTTGCTTTATACTTCTCAATGCTTCCATCTGAACCAATCTTTTTCTTGAACACCCATTTACAACCAACAGGTTTTCGTCCTTCAGGCAATGGTACAAGATCCCATGTATCATTATTTTTCAAAGCTGCCATTTCTTCCTCCATAGCAATCTTCCAGGATTCTGCATCATTCATACCTAATGCCTCTTCTACAGATTTTGGTTCATCCACACTAGTATTCAGAGCAAAAATACATCTCCAATCATCAGGTGAATACCTTTCAGGTGGTTGTCTATGTCTTGTAGACCTTCGAACAAGCTGAGTTGGAGGTTCTTCCTCCTCTTCTGAAGATTCAGAGCTAGACGAGCTCTCCTCAAATTCTTGCCTATCTAGGGGTCTCGATTCAACTCTTTCAGGTGTAGAAGGAAGTTGAATCACATCTTCTTTTTTAGTCTGTTCTGGCTGCAATGTAACAGAAGGAGACTTAATTTCTCTAAAAATAACACTTCTACTGTGAATTACCTTTTGTGCAACAGGGTCCCAAAGCTTGTATCCTTTCACACCATAACTATACCTGATGAAGATACATTTCACAGCCTTGTTCTCCAACTTTGTTCGCTTCTCCTTTGGCACATGTGCATATGCCTCGCAACCAAAAACTCTAAGATGTCTCAATGAAAGCTTGTGACCTGACCATGCTTCCATAGGCGTTTTATCAACAAGAGCTGATGTAGGAGACCTGTTAATCAGGTAGCAAGCAGTGGCAACAGCTTCAGCCCAAAACTTTTGTTCAAGACCAGCACCACTCAACATACTCCTAGCCTTCTCCATCAGTGTCCTGTTCATTCTTTCTGCAACTCCATTCTACTGTGGAGAATACGGAGTTGTCTTCTGCCTGTTAATTCCACAGTCTTTACAGAATCTATCAAAATCATTAGAGCAAAACTCACCGCCATTATCATTTCTCAAACATTTTATTTTCTTTCCAGTCTGCAACTCAACCATTGCTTTAAATTCTTTAAAATGACTAAAAACTTCAGATTTACTCTTTAGAAAATAAACCCATGTCCTTCTACTAAAATCATCAATAAATGAAACATAATATGTGGATTTTCCAATCGAAGAGACATCTACTGGACCAAACACATCAGAATGGATAAGATCCAAAACACCACAAGTTTTATGAGAACTCGAGTAAAACTGAACGCGGTTTTGTTTTCCATAAATGCAATGCTCACAGAAATCAAAGTCAAGATTACAATCATTCAAACCTTCAACAAGATTTTTATTTTTCAAAGTCCTTAGACCCTTTTCTCCAATGTGGCCAAGTCTCTGATGCCATAACATAGTCTTCTCTGTAGGTAACTTTGCTTCAGACGAAAGAGCACCCTTAGGTACCCAAAAACCATTACCATCTGCTGAAGGTGAAACCTTCAAATCTTCCAGTGAAGTATCCGCAGATTTACTTTTTACAGAAGTGCTATTACACTCAACAATGTATGCTTCAAGCTTATACAAAGTGCCAAACCTGACACCTCTAGCAACTACCATAGCACCCTTAATCATCTTACATCCTGCTTCAGAAAAGACTACCTGCACACCTACATCTATCAGTTTGCTCACAGATAACAGGTTTCGTTTTAATCCAGGGATATGCAACACACCATTAATCCTTTTTATTCTACCATCAGAAAACCTAATTCTAACTTTACCTTGACCAACAATGTCTAGATGTGAATCATCACCCAAGTACACCTTACCTCCATTAAATCCTTCATATTCAGAAAACCAATCTCTATTGGAAGTCATATGAAAAGATGCACCTGAGTCAATTAGCCAGGCATCATTACCTGCATGAGTCGCCAAAGCCGCAATAAATGCATCGCCATCTTCCTTGTCGGACTCAGAATCAGAATCAAACTTTTTCTTTTTCTTCTTCTTTTCTTCTTTGCAGTCCTTACGGATGTGACCCGGATTACCGCAGTTCCAGCAAATGACTTTGGACTTTCTAGGAGATTTCGATCTCCCTTTGGATTTGGACTTGCCGCGCTTCTCATTCTTCTTGCCTTTCTCTTTAGGTCTTCCACGAACGGTTAGGGCTTCCTTTGAACTGATGGATACCTTCCTTCGCATCTCTTCACCGAGTAGGGCACCCACCACGTCTTCAGATTTCAAAACAACAGAAGTACTACCGATAGCCATAACAAGAGAATCCCACGAATCAGGCAAAGAACAAAGCAAGATCTGACATTTCTCCTCCTCATCCATCTTAACACCGACGGATACTAATTGAGCCACAATCATATTGAATGCTTCTAGGTGGTCTGCAATTCGTCCACCCTCTTCCATCTTCAAGGAATACAATTTCTTTCTTAAGAAAATTTAATTTAATAAAGATTTCACTTGATACATCTCACCAAGCTTAGTCCATAGCTTCTTTGCAGAGTTTTCTTCATGGACATTGATTAGAACAGAGTCTGCCAGGCACAGTCTGATTAGACCCTTGGCTTTTCGGTCCATAACATCATACTGAGCTGCTGCAATAGGATCTGAGGGCCTTTGGACATTTGCATCAACAGCATCCCAAAGATCTCGATCTATTAGCAGATCTTCCATCTTCAGCTTCCACATCTCAAAATTACTTCCATTAAATTTCTCCACCTCTATT
Source organism: Cryptomeria japonica (assembly GCF_030272615.1). Taxonomy (NCBI): domain Eukaryota; kingdom Viridiplantae; phylum Streptophyta; class Pinopsida; order Cupressales; family Cupressaceae; genus Cryptomeria; species Cryptomeria japonica. The sequence goes on along the minus strand of NC_081411.1, from coordinate 186,020,139 downwards.
CTCCCTGACGAACTCGCCATCTGAATATTCCTGCAACAAGATCAAAAAGTGTCATCTGCACAAGCTCCCACTCAAATCTGGATTAGTTCAAAAAACCCAACTGCCCACAATTGAAACCAAAGGTGATCAGGCTCTGATACCACTTGTAAGGAAGTTAAGTAGCGGAAACAACTTCCTACACTAACCTTGAGAGGAGGGTAATGCAAAACTTTTTCAGATCATTACAACAGTTACAGAAAATAGAAATAGATATAATAGCAATCATACCACAACACAGTGATTTACGTGGGGAAAACCCTTTCGGGAGAAAAACCCCACCCTCCAAAAGCAGCTCAATATTTTATTCAGCAATCAAAGACAGATTACAAAATACTTGCAGAGCAAGCTCTTCACAGGAGTACCGTTAATCAGAGATTCAGAGGCAACTCAATAGCCATAGGACTCTTACACACAACCTCTATCTCACACACCTCATAAATAGGAGATACAATACAAGAAACCGTCAAACGGTATTACAAAACCATGGGCTAAAACCACCCAATAAGGTGTAGCCGACCTTATCTCCCTTCTATGACATGTTAAAGCACACATCAACACGTTTCGCTCCCTTTTACAGCTCATTTATGTATCCGATACAAATTATTTTTCTTATTTCAGGAGTACAAACTTCCGGAGGCCATAACTTGAGAATCGGGTGTCCGATTGACGAACCGTTTGAAGCGCCGGAAAGCTCACGAAGTGCTCTATCACCTCGTAACCCACTTAGCTGGTTACGGCCACTTTTCAAGGTGTTTCGGAGCCTCTAAAGTCCCCAAATTTAAGTTTAAACATTTTATTGCACCCCTCCAAGACGAAAACTTTAATATCTTCAAAACTAGCTGTGACCTTGCAACGCAACTTTACCAAAATGCTTATCTAGCCAACCAGAAGCTTCAGGGAGAGTTTCGCACCATTTTGTGCTCAAATGAAAACTTACTATAAATAGTAACCTCACATAAATGCAAGGTTGAGACACCATTTTTCCCAACATTACCCCCCATCCACTTGCAAAATCCCAAACCCCTTCCTAATCCCTTCTAGAATCTTCTAATTGATTCTAATTAATCTAACCCTCCTCTAAACTTTGTCACATCCCTAAGCAAAAGGAGGTCACTTCTCAAATGGCCCAAAGTCTTGGATAACCATTAAAGGTTTTCAACCTTCAACCACCAAAACCCTTAAAGTCTTTGAAAACCATTGAAGGCTTCCAACCTTCAACCACTTAATCCCCAAAGTCTCCAATAACCATTAATGGTTAATTCAAACCCTCCCACATGGTTAAAACATTTGTTTTGACTCAACCTCTACCCAACCCAAAGGTCTCATCAGGGCATTAATGCTTTGACCATGATTATCTCTTAATCATTTGCACAAAGGTTTATCCTTGGATTAACTCTTAATCCAGTGGATAATCTTAATTTAGACTTGACCCTTAGCCTTTAGATAACCATGAGGTTTTCTGAGGCCTTTAATGCCTCCAACCTCTTCTCTCAACCCAATCCTATGTTGACACTTTTCACCATTTTATTGGTGCAAATCGTGCACATGGATCCCCAACTTTCAAACTTGGCCCTTGATTAAACCATTCAATCCTGACCATCCATTGCCCTGTTTGTGCTATAAATAGAGATCTCATTCCTCCATTTTTAACAATCATCTTTCAAATTTGAAGCATCACACTTATGCTCAAATTCTTTCAAGCTTTCATATCATCTTTATGCTCATCATTTAGCCTCTCTTTAGATCAAAATTAGACTAAATATGCATGTTTAGAGTAATTTATTTATCATTTTAGCTCAATCATAGACTAAATATAGTATGCTAAGATAGTATTCATACTAATCTTGTCATCTTATCATTTAGATTATTGCATTTTAGAATCATGCCTAGCTTAACATCCATCTCATACTAAAATCTAAAGAAGCATCTCTCGTTCTCATATTTGCCATCCCTAAACCATTTTGCTCAGTAATCTGAGAGCAAAAACGTTGGTTTGAGGGACATTGTGAGATAGAGAACCATGGGACCCTCCTTGGGAAGCTGAGTAATACTACGTTACTCCATAGCTTGCACCAAGAAGTCTTGTGTGTATGTGTGGACTAGTAATTTAACTAAATTTTCACATATTAAGTTTTATTCGCCCACTTTTCCTACATACAAATACATCATGAACTAAGTATCGAAACATATCTTAGAATTAAATAACATATTCTAAATTAAAAAGTATCAAAACAAATATAATGAATAGAACTTGATTAAAACATAATTATCTCATTCATAAATTTGACCAATAGTCTCTCATTTATCTATATTGTACAAAAAATGTAATCAAGAAGACATATCTAAAATAAAATAAATAGTCTATTTAAATTATAATAATAAGTATTTATATCTCTCAAAATACAACATAAAGTATGCACAAACAATAGTAGTCATTGAGGCCAAGTCTACTCTAAGAGACCTGGAAAAAATAAATATATATGATTAATTTTTATAATAAGGATACATTGAATTTAAAATACAAAGGGATTTGCCCTAAGGGTACAAAAATTTAACTTACTTGTAATTATTCAAAATGAAACATAAAGTATGCACAAATAACTTTGTTTTCATTGATACCTTCTACTTGTGATAGACCTGAAACAAAATTTTACTAGATTAGATTTTATAATTATGATGCATGATTTAAAATCCTATATATAATATGCATCATGAATTTTAAAAGGGAGGTGGATTAAGGGTTTAAATTATAACTTACTTGATATTCATTCTGTTATACTGTCTGCATCCTCTCTCTTTTGCAAAGAATCTATAATTGTCTTATGCTCTTCCATAGAGAGAGTCCATAATTGTTTATTAGCAGGCCTGCCATGATATCTATCCAATTTCATATTAGTTGCCACTACCAAATGCGAGTAATGTATAATCTTCTTCTCTAATTCATAATCTTCAAATGTGAGCAATCCATTCTTTCTTGTTAGATATTTGCATAGCCAAGTGCCAACAATAACCACAGATCCTGTTGGATAGTCATAACCATCATCATCTACTCAAGGAGTGGATAGCTTATGTTTTGGCTTTACACATCGAGCCAACCAATACTCTGTCCCCTCTTCATTGTCCTCTGGTGCAACAACAGCATAGACATGTCCTATGCACAAAACAATTTTATTTTAATATTTAATGAGAAATAAAAATAAAAATATACATTGTAAGATTTCATAAATATGTACTATTTAATAAATCAAAACAAATTTCAAAAATAATTTTACCTTGTTGTATAAGATCTGAAATGTGATCATAGTCATTTGATGCAAACATTTGATCCATATCTTCATCATTTCTTTCATCCGGATCATTTGCATCTATGGGTGTCAATGATCTTTGTTGCCATTCTTCAACCCATTCTTTATTCTCACAAAATTCCCAATCTCCAGAAACACAAAACTGACAAAAGCAAGGAAGTTTCCTTGTGAATATAGTCCATGTGTTTGAATTAGAACTCTTAAATGAATTCCATTTAGCTGATCCAATGATGGTATTACAATCATGCTGAATAGGAATACTATCTTCCTCTATCAACCAGAAGAAACATCGAATTGCAGAGTTTTCAGTTGATCCTTTTGACAACTTTGAATTGCACCAATTGACAACTGCATGAGCATCTCTGAATTTCACTGCATCCTCGAATTTCAATTGTTCTCTAGCAAGAGCTCTTTTTATAGAGGCAGCGGCTCCATCGTGTTCCCCCTTACCATGTCCCGCTTCAAAAAAACTCCATAAATGTTGGACATTGGTTATCTTGTGAACTTTGCATAGCCAATAAAACATTCTTGCATTTTTTAATTGTCCAGTGCAGTTATCTGACCATATCATATGTTGTTTCATGTCAATTTCTCTTTCCTTAAGATTATCATAAAATACCTCGAAGCAATGTTGAACAAACTTTGAAGAGTGTAATCGAGTATCACTAACACAGAAATGATACTCCCTCAATTTTTTTCTGTTATCTTCTGTACTGTCATGGTCATGTCTATATATAATGTGCACAAATATGGCCACTTGCACTAAGTTGTAGTATTGTGATTGATTTTCCCCTTGTGGTTTTAGAGTATAATTTTCTGCAAAATCCACAACTGATACTATTGTTCCAAGTGGAAATGTGTTCTTGCATATGCGAAACTGTCCATCAAGCCATCGGGCATGTTGGGAATGTTTCACATATTTTGAGACAATAAGAGTTTTAAACTCGCTAATAAATGCATTCACACTATTCTATTCTATAATCAATTTTAAACGTTTCCCCATCTTTCAATCCTTTAGAGGGTATTCTATATTTTTAAATCTCCTAACATCAACCATTTTTTGTCCAAACTTAGATGAAGCATGTTCATGGAAACATTCACCTATCGAAGAATAGTTCCCACATAAATTACAAAGGCCATAAATGCATGAACTAGAAAGAAATAATTGTTCATTAGGTGGTTTACAAAATAAACTTCCAATAAAATCTTTTATAGTTTCAGGTGGAACATAAACACCACAATCCTACACAAGATCATTACCATGCAACATACAACGTATATATTGAAAAACATCATAATAGTATGAAACTGAACATGAGTTTTACAACAACAAGATATTCTTTGTTTATTGATTTTAACATACCAGGGTTTGCATTTTTAAAATGATCTTTGACTAATTCGTAAATTCATTAACACAGATTCGTCACTAAATTTTTTAAAGAATTCAGTTTGATTAATGTCAAGAAGATGTTTTGGATGAGGATCATGAATTTTTGATCCCACCCTTAACTTTTAAACATCTCTAGAATTTGATGAAACTCTACTGTTATCATGCCAAAATTTTACAATTAATTGTTTAGTTTCATCATTTAATTTCATGTCCGACCTTTGAAGTCTACCACTAAAACTCCAACAGTGGTTTAGTGGATCAATTTCAATTGTGTCTCTTCTTTTGGCCGCTCTTGACAAGGTTCTACGATGTAAGTTCAAATAGCCACTTATATCACTTAACATTCTCTTACTAACAATCATTTTGTCAACTATAGTAGTCGTTATAAGTCTCGGTGCTGTATTTTTATGTTTAGATCGACTTGTTTTTTCGATAGAATCGATGGCACTGGCAACAGTAGATACAACTTGCTTATATGATTCATCTTTTCTTTTTGGTTTTGCATAAATACTTATTTCTTTCATGAATTTACGCATTTTTAACATTTTTATTAATTGTAGCATTAATTGACATTGGAATCCTAACTTTTTATTATAGAAAAAATGTTTATATAATCTGTTCACATGTGTTCTGATTTGTCTCCAAGAAACTAACCCATTAAGATTATCTAGCACATTTCTATCAATAGTAAACAAATTACATTCATTTTCTTTCAGAGAGGGTGGTGTAATATTTTCAATTTTTATTTCTTTTCGTATTGGTGTATGAAATTTATATCCAGCTTCATTTAAATCAGCAATTTGATTGGCATCATAGTCATCAGGATTTAAAAACATACCAGGATTCGCATCCACATGAAAATTTGCATCAACAGTCATACCCCTGTGTGGTTCTACATTTCTTGCATCCATCATGATGTCTTCAATGGTATCATCTACAACGGGCACTGAACTAGATGCTCCAGAAGTGTTATTCAATTATCGTTGTTGTGATCTTTGATCTCTTTGGTGTTTTGCCTCCTTCTCTCTTCGTGCTTGAATTTCGTCCGATGTCATTGTCCTCTTTTTTTTCTTTTGACATTGCTTAGAACCCATCTTTACAAACTCCTCTTCAAAAAATAATATCTTTTTACTGAGTTCTTCAAAAAATCATGTAAAAAATATTTAAAAAGTACTGCCAAATGATGTAAAAAATATTTGTTAGTAGGGATTTCAATGATAGTGTGGTAAATCGATGCAATCTATCTTTTTTTTACAGTAACGATTATTTAGAAATGGGGGCCCATTATTAAATCCAACGGACAAAAAATGGAACGAGCCCTCGTTTTATAAACGGGAACGGGGGCCCGTTCTGTAAAATTTGAATCGACAACCCATCACTTGCCTCAGGATTAGGCTCGGGATAGGCCTGGGATGGCCACACCTGACACATGAACCTGCAAATTCAAAGCTCCATGAATGAAAGCACAAATATGAACTTGTCAAATAGTTTACGAGCCTCTAATCAGAGAATTTTTATACCAAATTAAAACCCATTTCAGATTATACTGTCTAGATTCTAAATATGTAAATTTATTTAAAAATTGATTATTTTAACTATTTTTCATTTAATTTATACTAAATCAGGTCCATAAATTTGAAATATTAACCAATTTTCTTAATTTAATAACTTTTTTATTTTAATGAATTTTGAAAAAAAACTTATATGTCATCAATCTACACAAAAAAATTTTGTATTTAAAAAAAAAAATTCAAAAAATGCTAAGTTTGCATAAAATTATGTGGGTTGTACACGTCAAATTTTTAAAAAGATAATTACGACCATTAAAAAATTAATTAAAAAAAATATATTAGAAAACAAAATACAGAAAAATATGCTCATCAATCTTCAGTGTGTTACAAACCATTTCCCAAAATAGTTTGAGAAAATAATTTTAATTACGTCAAAAAGTGTGGGTCGTTCACATGCATGGTATGGTCCTGAAACAAGCATTTTTAAAACATAGTTTTTAGAACTCCATTCAAAAAGTTATTTTTTATTATGTGGGTATTAAAATAAATTACATATTTGAAAAGTACACTCAGGGGGCTATCTTTTATATTCTTGACTTTTTCCAAGATTCAATCTCTAAGTGTTTCAAAATTTAAGCTCAAATGAGACAAAATCTGAAAAACAAGGAAAACACTTCCACTTTTTGGCCAAAAAGTGGACTCATCTTCTTGCATTGACCCTACTGTGAATATCACAAGAGAAAGGGCCATGAAATAGGAAATTGTCATCGACCGAAGAACATCATACAAGATCTTATTGATAGAGGTGACATTGAGATCGAGGGACACTCATCTAACCAAGAACATGAAATCTTTAAAGAACCATTCCCAAAACATGACAAGGGAAAAGCCAAAGCCACAGATGAGTAGACCAACTATACCAGAGCATCCTGTAACTTGATTCAACTGTTAATCACATTTAGATGGATAATTATGTCTCTACCATTATCATCAAGGACAAAACGCCTAAAAATTCTACCCAAAGACCTAAAGTTGTCCTAAAAGGCATTGGACCTTCTTCTGAACTTACCTCCGAATGCAATGTCACAACTCATCGAGGTAAATTCACTTTTTAACGTGCTCCAGCTAAAAACACCTCTTCCTCAGTAGCCAAACTTGAGTATGACCTTATAGAATAGTTAGGGAAAACACCCGCGCTTATCTCCATCCTTAAAATTTTACGCATATCCCCTACATATAAAGCCATTCTTGATAAAAATTTGAGAGAAACTTTTGTCCCTACTGATCTGAACATGGACCATTTTCAAGCCATGGTGGGATACCTTTCTATTCCACATTCTCTTACATTCACTGAAGCTGGCAATGCCTCCATAAGCCAATCGCATAATGCACCTTTACACATTGAAGCCTTCCTACACAAAAATCGAATAAAATGAGTCCTGATAGATGGAGGAGCAGGTCTAAACATTTGTACATTGAACACTCTTAAAAAATTGGGATAATCTAAAAAGGCTGTGAATTCTACACATTCAGTCACCATAAAAGCATATGATGACAAAGAGCGTTCATTTAAAGGCATAGTCACTTTACCTCTCAAAGTTGGACCAATAACGAAGGATGTAGTTTGTCAAGTCCTTGATCTAGATCTCACATACAAGATATTGCTAGGACATCCATGGATTCATGAGATGAGTGCAGTACCATCTACATATCATCAATGTATCAAGTTTTCACACAATGGAGTTGAAGTGACCATCAAAGCTGACCCAAATCCATTCATATATTACAATAATCTATGACCTAGATCAGAAATAACAATCCCAGTCAATCAAGAAGCTACTACTTCATCAGTATATGTGGATCCTGAATCCTTGAAAGCTTTCACATCAAAACAAGCAGAGATCAAAGAAAATTTCAAGATTAAAGACATGGGATGTGGTGAGTATATCATTCATGTTGATCAACTCCCACTATCTCCTAAGGTATTCAGTCATAAGGAACAATATACAAGCAGTATGCAAAACCAAGGAATTGGGTGTGAACCACCTAGTGTTGTGGCTACTAACTCTGAATGTAAATCTCCTCTAGTGGTGCAAGCAACTCTTGATATCAAATGTCCTAAGAGTGGTTCCAGTGAAGAATCTATTGAGTGTATTACCAACCCTCTTGAGAACTCACATAGCCTTACCATTTCATCCACTCATTCCATCTCCACTCCACTTCCAAACTTGCATCAACAAGAATAAAAAAACCCCTTACTCATTGGGGATAAAAAAATCAAGCTTTCAAAAGAAAAATCTAAAAGTCAAAAATAAAGAAAAGTCCTTCAGTCCAAATCAAAATCAAAAGCTATTGGACTCTGTAAAAATCAAGGTCAAGGATAAAACTCCCATGTAGAAAAAAGAACAAGATTTAATCTCCCCTAATATCAAAATAACTAGGGGCAAAAGTTTTACAATTTTAAGTAAAAAAACATACTTGTTGATCCTAAGTCTCCATCATGCTATCCTACTTTCACTTCTTTTCGCAATCATAAGCCTTCATAACTCATCCACTTGTTCCACACATCCATTCCCTTTTAGTGATACATCACATCAATGGACCTTTAATGGAACTTCTTTGAAGGAGTTTGTTATCAGGGATGCCCAAACTTCTTTAGGTGACATGCATACGGGCTTGTGTAGTCCACATGCTAGTAATTCTATCCCAGTTCCTTTATCAAGGAAGACAGTCACTTGAGCTACACATCATTAAGTCAAGGATAGACACAACTACAATCATAAGGTAAAGCCTCACATATTTGAGGTGGGTGACTTAGTTCTCAAAGAAAATCCTAAAAATCAGCAAGACAGAGAGAAGAAGGGCAAGTTCAAACAAAATTGGCTTGGTCCTTACATCATTACAACAGCCTATGGATCTAGTGCATATCAACTCTCAACCACAGAGGGAGAACCTTTGGAGGATCCTATCAACAACATGGACCTTCACAGGTTTTACACATAGCTCTTCAGAATATCCTAATTCAAAAATACAAAAAAATCATAAAAATAAAAAATCGTTACTTGGTGAAAACCTGGCAAACAGGCACCTTGTGACACAAAAAAAAAAAAAAAAAGTAAAGAAAAACATTTCGTCCAATGATGAAAACCACTTCGGTGGCGCCCTGGGCAAGTACCATGGTGAAAACTGGGTCACTGGCACCATGCGTAGAGATATTTCTCCTCCCTCCTTTAGTATTCAACCTCATCCTTTCAATTTGCACATACTCACAACCTATCCATCCATAATAAACTTACCCATTCCCATCATGGCTTGTTATTGATCTACCTAAGATTGGTTATCCATTCATAATAATCCCTCCTTTTCACCCCTTTCCATCCATAATAAAGCGGCTCCTATCTATGGCTAAGGAAAATCCTATGTCTAGTGATGGGTGTGGAACTAAGAGCATCACACGTTCCGAGGAGTACAATCTCATCCAGTTTTCTTTAGTCTATTGGGGTACAATCCATAATAAAAGCAACACTTGCATCACCAATCTGCAATAAAGTTCCGTCTTCTTCACAATAAAGTATCATTTTCATGGATTCAGTCAGTTTCAGATGAGACACAACAACAATGGGCTTCAAAAAATCAAATCTTTCAATAGACTCAGACAACATTATGGTTCAGTGCTATCTATCCTTTTGTGAAAGTAAACATTGTGACCAAAATAAATAGACTTATGCAAGTGACAAGAGACACTAAACTTGAGGACTACAGTGGATGTTGGTGTTGAGTCTTGGTTTTCTTTTGATTTTATCTTTTGGTGACATGTCTTTTAGCTTTTTTGGGATGTCTCTGACTAGAGATTTTATCTATGGGATATCTTTGACTAGAAAGGTGAGGATGGGGTATCGTCACCTACTTTTTCTTTTGCTATCTGTGGAATGTCTCTTAGTAATGCTATGACTTGTCAAAGGATATGAGGACACTGTGAGTCTAGTATGAACAGGGCCATTCTTTGTTTGCAACTGTCTGATTTCCATGCAAACGGGTACAATGACTTTCTGGGTCGAACATATATCTAGATTGTCATAACCTATTTGCCATAATAAAGCTCAATGAGGATAATAGCACAAGAAGTTCTTTCGATTCTATATCTTCTATATTTCACCCCCCTTTCTTGATTGACTTCCATCATCCTTCTTGAGTCTGTGTAGCCTTCTATCACACGATTCAGTATAATGACACACCAAAAATATGCATTTCATGTAGTTTGCACCCACATTACCACATATTAGCATTTCATACATACATATAGATATTACAATTGCATCACATCTTGTACACAACACATGTTAGCATATTTTACATTCTCATCATGTAAATAGTTATTTGCATTATCATATTTATCTTCATTTCATACATTCACATTGGCATAACATATTAAAAACATAAAAGAACAAAATATTGCATTTCCTCATGTACATATTTGCATCCATATCATAAGCATCACATAGAAACATACATCACATAGGTACACATGCATATAGCTTCCGCAAGGATGAATCATCTCATATATATCAAAATCATAAGTGTCATGATACAATGATGTCAAAAGACATATGGTTACAAAATCACCCAAAGGTGTCTACATCATCATACAAAAATGGTACAAAAATTGATACATAGGGAGCCCTCTAGGGCTATGATGAACTCCCTCCTTCGAAGCTAGCTGGCTTCGATGGAGTCTAAGCCCTAGAAGGACCTGCTCTAGGATCATCTCTCCCACCCCCTCTATCTAGTGGTGGTGGAAGACCCATGACCCCACCGCTAGATGCCTATCTCTTGTCTCTCCCTCTAGATGTCATTGTCGTTTGCGATGGTCTCCAGAAGCTCCTAGCCTACTGATCTAGTGTTACCACTCCATAGTACAGGTCTCTCTAGTTTCCTATCTCCTCCCCTGCCTATAGAACATAGGCGTATTCGGCCCCTATGTCCTCTGCTCCCTACCTCCCTGCCCTCAATGTTGTCTCAGGCTCCGTATAGTACTAAATAGCATGATCCCTCTCTCACTCAGCTGTCTCCTGAGTCTAGCTATCTCCCTCTCTAGATCCTAGATCTCATCTTCCTATCCCCGACAGATCTCCCTTAAGGATAGTAGCTCATCGTCCTCTCTCCCCTCACCCTATCCCTGTGGGTGCTCCTATGGCTGCTCCTACCCCTTTCCCTATCCCTATACCTGTCTAGAAGCCTGTACCTATCTAAGAACTTGTGCTGCTAGCACCTGTAGAAGCAATCCACCTCTACCCCTCACTATGTAAGCCTATCTCTCCTCTTAGCCCTCTCCCCTCAGAGCCACTCTCCTCTTTACCACTGCAGCCCATCTCTACTGTTCACCCCTACCTCTACCATCTCCACTATCATCTCCATCACCTCCACCGTCTCCCTCTATCGGCTCCCCTGGATCCGTCAGTCATGGAAATGGCTTCTCTACCCAATATGTAGTATACTCTACATCCATCCCTGCATCCTCCACATCTGCCCATATATCACAAGGCACAAGAACCATATCTATCATCTGTGTACAACCTGACCATAAGAAAGCAATGGCCCTGAATGCACTTGATCCCTCACTATCCGTGCATACATCCCTGAACCCCATGGCATCCACTATATCCTACCAAACTGCCTGCACACCCTATCTATCAATTTCCTCTCAATAGTATATGGTGTCTGATCAATCATATACATGCTCCGAAATACATATGGAAGCTCCACTGCATCATCCTCCCACTCCTCATAGTCTAAGTACGACCTCTATATCACATTGTCTATCTCATCGATAACCCTGCGCCTATACTCCAGTCTCCCAATCTGTGGCTGTGATGTAATCATATCATATAAATGTACATAGCTACACCCATGTCGCTAGCCTCTAAAGTGTATCAGACATGTTACCGGTAGATGCTCATAAGCCCAAACCTGCAACAAGGTCACTCTGTATCCCAATCCTATTGATCCATGATATACAAACTGATGCAGCTCATAGTACAAATGTGCCAATAGACACAATCCCTATGCAAACCTAGTGTGCTCAGTCACCAATGTCTCCAGAGTCCTCCCCCATCCCACATCCAACCCTCATGTTACCCTGTTCAGATAAAGGAACCCACTGATCACTCCTGCAAGTACCACTGGTAGTGCCAATCCTATCACTATCATGGTATCCCAAGCCACGTGTCCACCCCTCATCTCTAGTCCTGGATCCTAAAACACTCATCTTAATGTATCTTTGTCTCCCTCTTGATCGTAAGGAACTAACTCATCATCGATCTGTATCCTTAGTATCCTATACATATCCTCCAAGGTGACTATCATCTCACCCATCGGCAAATGAAACGTGCATGTCTCTGAGTGTCATCTCTCAGCTAAAGCAGTCAGAAATTCCATGTTCGTCTGAAACTCAGGCACATATAGAATATGTCGTAGTCCCATAGCTTGAACTTCTGCTCTATCCTTGAATGTCATCTCTGCTCACAAACTCTGAGTCAAAGGAAATCTCTCCCGTGACTCCAGCATTGGTAGGTCCTCCTGTAGTCAAGCAAATCAACTGTGTCAATCCTAGTGGTGCTCCCTATTCATCACAAAGTACTGCTTTCTATCCTAGTGGTACTCCTTGTTCATCACAAAGTACTACTTTCTATCCTAGTGGCATTCCCTCTTCATCACAAAGTCCTGCTCTTTTTTAGTACTCCCTATTCATCACAACGTACTGCTTTCTATCCTAGTGGCATTCCCTATTCACCACAAAGTACTTCTTTTTTATCCTATTAACATTCCCTGTTCATCATAAAGTGCTACTTTGATCCTATCTTTTAGGGCACATACATGAGTGTATCCTCTTGAGTAGCTTATCCAATTGACAATGTATGTTCTATCACAGAATTGTCAATTTTAGCCGTATCCAATTGACAACATATGTTCTATCACAAAATTGTCAAAATTTTTGGTACTCCCTGTTCATCACAAAGTGCCTTAATCTATCCTATCCTGGGGCCTTTGCTTGAGTGTATCCTCTTGAGTATTTTCCTGATTGACAATGTATGTTCTATCACAGAATTGTCAATCCTAGCCCTATCTGCTACCCTAGTCTTCCTTAGAGGACCTATTTGAGTGTATCCTCTCAGTAGCTTATCTAATCGACTGCATATGTTTATCATAGAACTACCGATTTGACCTTGAAGACATAAACACATATTCATGACACAAATGCGCCTAACACCAATGCAGACACACCTTAGCGTTTTCCCCTCCGCTTGACATTTCCTAAATGCACATTTATTACCCTACCGAACATACATTTATGACAACAATCAATGCAAAAAAGTACAATGAGGTTTTGTGCTACTCACCAGCTCTCCTGCATCTGCTCGCCTTTGATATCGGCGAACGCGATCGAATCTATGCACCAATTCCATTGTTGTTGACTGCTTTTTGCTCTCTCTGCACTCTGATCTCTTAGGTGTGTGGATGACAATGAGGATGTTTTTCCTCGTAGTCTATTTATAAACTACCCTAGCCCTAGTCTCCCGAGTTAGTCTTCTTTATCTCGTGACTCTGTCACTCTATCTTATCTAGTCAGTCCATTGTAGCCTCTCTTTCTTCTCTAGATATTTTCTATGATCTTTTCAGACATTTTCATCCAATCTCTCGAGGGGGAATATCATTCCCATCTTGGGGTAACTTTGTATCAGTTCATCCTATCTTCTTTGAAACAAAGTAACAAGCTGCATTGTCTCAAAGAGGAGCAAAATGTAGACAACTAAAACTGTCCTGTCTAATCAAATAAATATTTTTATTTATTTAATTATTTAAGCCTAACTCTTCTATTAATTAAATAAATCTTTATTTATTTAATTAATTCATTTATCCTCTTCTAGCCTTATTTCTTATTTAAATAAATACACTTTTTATTTTAATTACCCTTTTCCTAAATTAAATAAATATCTTATTTATTTAATTGATCCCACTTCCTCTGTTAATTAAATAAATCTTCATTTATTTAATTAATTAATTATCCTTTTCTACCTATGATACATGTCATTCATCTCTTAATTCCTACACTACCTACCCTCTCATTATTTTATTATTTTCTCTACCTACCCTCCAATCTTAGCCAGCCATTTATCTTTTACACCTCTCAATCTTATCCCTCCATTTCTTACAGTGTCTTCTATATAGGGAGATGCTTCCTTCATTATCAACCCTAATCATTCTAATCATTCTATTCAATCCTAATCAGCTAATCATTCTATTCAACTCCCTAACTAGCATTCAAACTTTCATATGCGATCAAGCCTACTTGCAACCACATTTCTATTCTTTGGTGATCTCTTGTGCACACATAAAATCTAAGAGCAAATATATCAAGCAAGATCAATGGAGATAGGAAGAATGGAGATCCAAACCCTATTAGACATGCGATGGTATAATTTTTGTGATTTCATTTGATTTTCATTGTCTTAGGTAATCTTCATATGTTATGGTAGATCTTTGTTGTTGTTAGGCTAGGGTTTTGTGATTGAATTCATTTAGTCTTTCAATGTTGTTGTTTCCACAACAACATTGAATTCTCATAACAATTTCATTTACCCTTTCCATGAATGCAGTAATCCTTTCATCTTCCATCTTCAAGTTTTCATATATCACCCAATAACCATCAAGTTTAGCAATGTTAACAGTAGGGTCACCTCATTAAGAGTCTCCAACTTGTCCCATATAGCATTTGTAGTTGATTTGTCAGTTAATATCATTATTTGCTGATCAAAAAGTGCACACAAGATGGATTCTCTAGCTCTGCGATCATTCTCAAGCTCCTTATCCAGGTTTGTTGGAGGAGGATTGCTAGGTGTTGGATTATAGGGTGTAACACCATTCTGTGTGAGTTTCCAAATTTCCTTACCGAGACATCTCATATGAGTTTCCATCTAAATCTTCCATACTTTGTAATTTGTTCAATTAGGCCTAGAAATTCTCTCCAAAAGATAACAATAGATGAACCAGATAAAATTGAACTATTAGTCACCATAGGATCTTCCTCAAGTGTGTAAGCTTCTGCAGAGGATCGGGACTTTGATACCAATTGTTAGACAGTTCAAATAACCGAAAGACAACTAAGAGGGGGGGGGTGAATCAGTTGTCTCAGATTACCAGAACCTTAAGCAATTAAAACTCTAATACTGAAACCCAAAAGATCAATACCGGAATGCATAAACCAATTATCGAAATAGAAGATAAACCAATTAAGCATAAAAAAAAACCAAAGAATAAATACCATCCACATGACACCAATATTTGTACGTGGAAAACCTGATAAAGGGAAAAACCACAATGGGAAGCCTACCCACAATCAAATAATACTTCTGCAGTAAGTATGTGAAATACAATTGAGGGCCTTGCACTTGTAGGAAGGCCAACAGCCTAGAGCACACTGCTCATCACAAAAGAAGTCTCACTAATTACATAGGAATTTAGACTACAATCCGGAAGAATAAATGAACTACAAAGATAACATCTCCTATGTCTGAGTACAATTTCAGTTAAGCTCAATACTAAAGGACTAAATCCTCTTACATAAACCTAACTCGATCACCAATGATATTACATCATATATATACAAACCCTTGACCACAAATAATAAGGTCGACCACCAGACAATAAGACAATTACATAATTACAAAACATGTCGGCCTGAGACCAAACAAATAATATCCAGCCCATAAGACATCTCAGAAATGCATCGAGAAGTCTAATCCACACGTTATATTATGTCGGTCCATAACCTAGATAAATTGGGACCAAATTTAGGTTTACACACGCTAAAGCAATGATCCCAATCAACCAAAACTCGAACATGATCACCATCAGCATCCCAAATCTCCATTAGAAGTTGCACCAACACCACTTATGCATAATATCAAAGATATGTCAGTGAAACCCTCACTGGAACAACAAACCAAGCTTGTCAACAAGCAGGATAGCATCTGATCACTAGAACAAGACCAACCAACTGAACATGAATCTGAGTAGCATGAATAAGCCAATTCCATAACCCAAACATATCACAACATACTGGATTATCATGGTCTAATCCAACCAAAAACCAAACATCATACTAGGACTAGAAGGGTGCCACTAAAGCAACCAAAACAACTTGTGTTGACATCAATGACAAAACATCAATGCAACACATAACCAATTCGTCCAAATGGTCAACACAACTGTCTCTGCAAACTAGATTCCATTGATTCAATCTTCTAAACCTTCCTCAAGTAATTAGGCATCTTGAGAGGAACTAGGATTTGATACCAATTGTTGGAATCAAGGAACATTGAGGGGGGGGTCCAATCAGTGTTCTACTAGTAAGCAAATTTTCAAACTTATTCTTAAACAACCACAAGAGAATGTAGGCAAGTAAAATGTAGAAACACAAGATAATTAACTACAAAACCATAACACCAGAATTTTTATGTGGAAATCTAGAAAGGAAAAAACCATGGTGGGATTGGAACCCATAATATTCATATACTATGTTGAAGAGCACATAAATATTACATAAGGGAAATGCAATTGCATTCAGGCACACTACTTAAAACCAAAGGTTCAATTACAATATGGAAGTCTCACTGACTTACAAATCAATTACAATGATAACTACAGTTATTGAACTCCAAAATAGCATCAAACAATGCCTAGATGAGTTCCGGTTAAGTGCATAACATTTGACTATACCACCTCTGCAACTCTATTATGTTTTGCTTCTCAGTTAGCTGCCAGATCAAGAATGCGCACGTGAAACTATGCCAAAAGGTTTCTCGATCATAACTGGCTCATTTCATCATCCAAAAAGATCTTCTACACTAGTCATATATCCGCATCCATAAAATAAAATATTCATCAAGTTGACCTACACAATATTCAATGTAAAGTGTAACCAGGTGTCGGCTCAGACATGATCACCAAAACATATGTGGATCCATCAAATGATGTAAAAATGACTTCTACAAGTTGGCCCTATCATCCCATGCACAAATCTCACCACCACAATTACCGGAACACTTTCGAACCAAAAATGCTCTGCTATTCTAAAATACCAGAGATAGATTACTAGATCACATCCTCTTCCGGATATCAAAATCCACAACTACTGAATAGGATTTCCAAGGAGAGTTGCCATTAATGACAACCCTAATCCATTGTCCATGAACTAAAATCCACCGGAGGAGTGTCAATTGCCAACTTATTCATATTTCATTTCTTGTTGATTGTAATTTCAATACACGTTTTCTTATATTTTGGTGAATCTTGTTCTTTACCCTTGTCTTATATATTACCTTAAGGTTTGAACATCTTACATAGTTTATTTTTTTATTATTCCTTAGGATGCCTTTAGTGTTTCATTGTGATGGACACTCCTTATATGCTATAAGAATTTGAATTATAAAATGATTCTAAAATATGATTTAATATATTTAAATATTGATAATTTTTTTTAACAAACATATATCAAATCAGCTCCCACCAATTAATAAAAAAGAATAAATATAATGTTAGATTGTTCATATTTTATTTGAATCCTCTATGTACTCTTTACCACTAATCATAAAATGTATACTTTATTGTTTGAATCCTTTGTGTACTCCTTACCACTAATCATAAGTGTATTACAATACTCACAAATTATTAGATGGGGGAAATATCAAAACTGATTTGATAGAGATGGATAATCTTCCCAAAATATAAACAAACATCAACTATTTGTGAGAAGCCTCTATCATGACGACATCTAGGTCAATCCTTATAGATACCCAAGCCTCAACTAAAGCTTCATCATACACAAATATGTCCCAAGGAGGATAAAATCCACAAAATATCGGTTAGCTAAACCAGGGGACAACCAAGCCATGATTTTAAGACAGATGGTCCATATCTTCTAGTATGACCAGTTGAAACACTTTGGTTCAGAAGGTTCGTGGCTGCAACAAATCTTTCAATGACCAGAGGCTATATAAAGAGGAGATTTGTCGGCTTCAATCACCATTCTTCCTATATTAAACAACAAAAATCCACAGACAGGCGGTCAAAAATGGCAAAGAGTATCTAAAGGCCCGTTAAAAAATATGCAACAGCTGTTAACTGGACGTTATGGCTGATGAACACCATCTATGGCATGGTGCATATTTGAAAAGTGATTAATGGAAAACAAGCCTGAAATTTGACTGTCATCCTTACCTCTCATATTAAAATTTTATGGCAGTTTGGTCATTTAAATGCCTTTTATTGGACGTTTGAAACAAATTTTAATGAAAATAATATATTTATTATTTGGAAATATTATTTTATATAATTTAAATTAAGTAAATATTTTAATAAGAATCATAATTATTAAAATCTTAAATTTTTTATTATCAATAAATTTTTTTAATTAATTTTTGAAAATATTCAAGACAATCTATATTCTTAAAATTAAAAACAATTATAATTCTATTTCAAATATATTCTAAATTTATATGTATTTTTATCTTAAATATTATTAAATATCATAAAATAATATATATTAATATACATATGATAATTATTAGTAATAAATGTAAAAATATTGATAAGTAAGAGCTATTTTAAAATTTTTAAAAATATTATCAAAACTATTCTAAAAATTTAAAACATTATCAAAATATTACTATATAATTCTAAAACTATTATCAATATTATCAAAATATTATCAATATGTAAAAATATTATCAAAACTATTCAAAAAATTTAAAACAATTTTAAAAAATAATATAAACTAATATATATTTTAATAAAGTCAAAATGCTTTATATAATAAATTTAAAAATTTTAATATATCATTTAAAATTGAAAAAACTGAGATAAATCATCAAATTTAGGTCGGATGAAAAATTGTCCTAAAATATTAATTAAAAGAATAAAATCAGCATCAAAATTTAAACTCTCCTTTGGACTTGATAAAAATCCTCATATTCAATAACTTCTCTTCATTTAAGAAGAAATAAAAACATTTATCATAAATTATATAATATGACTATTTTAAAACTATGAGATGATCTTTACTCCTTAAATCTCTCTAAATTATATAATATTACCATTTTAAAACTATGAGATAATAGTTACTCCTTAAACCTCTCTAAATTATATAGTATTACTATTTTAAAACTATGAGATAATCTTTAAACCTCTTTAAATTATATAATATTACCATTTTAAAACTCAGATAATCTGTACTCCTTAAACCTCTCCTCATACTAAGCTGATTACTGTAATTCGGGGTATGCTTTCAGTCTTGATATGGTAAGTAGTCTGGATAATTCAAGCTCTGGTCATTGGAATAACCAAGTTTTAATTCCATGATATTTTAGGGTTAGTGTTGTCCTCGAGGCATTACAATATAAGCATTGGAAATGAGTGCTTTTAGGTAGGGAAAAAACAATTGTATTTTGTAACCAGGGATGCTAATATGGATCTACTGTAATGGCAGTTCAGTGTAACTTGCAGCTTTTGAAAAGTTGTTGATCTGTCGACGTTCTAGAATACTGAAAGTAATTTCTTTCAACTAAATTCTCTCTCTGAAGGAAGGAATTTTTAATTTCTTCTCGACCTAATTGTGGGTCCACAGACAGTAATATTTGAGTTTTATTAAATTTAATGCAAGGCGGGAGCACTGCACCATTATAAAAGGATTGAATAAACAGGAAAATTTCAAGAAAGCGAAAGTTCGAGTGAGAATGGAGCTTCTACTCGTCATTCCATGGCTTCTATTCTTGACCAGTTGTCAACTGTTATCCAGTATGGAAGCAGCAACACAAACTACTGGTTCGTACAACTGTTTCTATTTGTTAGGAATTTCAATCCATAGATTTTTACAATCCATGGATTGGGTCCAATTGTTTTTAATTAAATTGTGTTTCAATCATATTTTCTGATCTATTATCAGAATTTTTTGATTTACAGTTTTTAATTCTTTATAGATTATACGATTTTTACAATTCATAAAATCTATTCAAACAATTTTTTCATCAACATTTAAAATCACACTTAGATTATGAGAATTTCCATTTTTACAATGTTAAAATCTTTACTTTGATAGAGTAAGCTGTGATTTGTAAGATTAATTGGAGCGAATATTATGGTGGAAATATGCAGGTAATCCAGTCTTTCCATACCCATTTATAACCTTAGACGCAGAGAAAGCAGCTGCAAGAAAATACGATTATATTATCGTTGGAGGAGGTACAGCTGGGTGTCCTCTCGCTGCAACTCTCTCACAGAGGCATACGGTTTTGGTACTGGAGAGAGGAGGGTCTCCTTACGGAAACCCTGAGATTGAGAATGGCGATAATTTTGGGAATCCGTTGAATGAAACAGATAAGTACACTTCAATAGCTCAGGAAGTTTTAACCGAGGATGGACTGAAGTTGGCCAGAGCCAGAGTTTTGGGAGGCGGAACTGCCATTAATGCTGGGTTTTATAGCAGAGCAAGCTTGGGATTTATTCAACGCATGGGATGGGATGAGAAACTGGTAAATGAATCGTTTCTGTGGGTGGAAAAAGTGAATGCCTTCAAACCAGATCACCTTTCTCGCTGGTCTACGGCTCTGAAAGATGCACTTCTGGAGGTGGGAGTGCTTCCTTACAATGGGTATACTGTGGATCATGTGGAGGGCACCAAGATCAGTGCTTCCACTTTTGATAACCATGGCAAGAGACATACGGCTGCAGATCTACTCAAGTGTGCAAATCCTCATAATATTGTTGTTCTACTCAATGCTACTGCCTCGAGAATTCTCTTCAGCTCATCATCAGGTGCCTAATTAAACAAACCTGTACTTTTGGATCAAGTTTGTTGTTTTAGTGTACTTATATTGGTTTCTTTTTATTTGAATATACTATTTGTTTGGTTAAAGTTGCGAATCAGTCTTAATTTGCCCTTTTTTTTATGGCGAAGAGATGCTTGAGAATCAAGAGGGCATTCAATTGCCTGCCATGATAGCTTGAGTACTTTCTTTGCTTTTTGCCAACGTTTGGAATCAATTACTCTTGGACGCATGTTCTTGTACACTATTTAAGATTAGAGAAGATGATTGACATCATTGAGAGGTATTTTTTAGTATGTTGAATTATGATATTGATAATAAAATTTAAATGTTTAGTATAAATAATTGGATATCCTTCATTGGATATAAGAACAACAGAGTTTATTTATACACCCTCAATTTCATTTGTTTTTTATTTTTTTCAAATTGTGTACGAAAAATTTCTTTGAAAAATAATATTAAGCTTTACTTTTGAACTTTCAACTTTCTGCTACTAGTAAAAGTTTACTCTTATGTTTCACTTGATTAGCTTTTTTGAGTTCTCAAATAACCAAAAATCCAGTTTAATCCATATGCTCATCTAGTGGGCTATAAATAAATTACTTTTTAAAATATTATATCAAGTAATAAATAGGTTTTAGGCTTTAGATCTCTATTCTTGATTTGCTTTGCTCTTAAGCTAGGACCGAAACCAAGGCCTCCATTGCTACCCACAATAAAGGTAGGGAACAAGGCCAGTGATGAATTTCTACTGAAAGCTACTTTGATTCTGGTCCGTCTATATGATAAATCTCTTAGTGCGTGCTGACACAGACACCAACTAGAAGTAATGCGTTATAGCTGCTAAAAATGATGATTATTCCTGAAACCCACAACAGAGTTGTGTGGGCCAATCTGAATGTGAATGATAATTATCCAATGTAGGTTGTCAAATTCATTCAATTAAAGTTTTTGCCACCCCCACCCTGGCCTGCAAAGTTTAATGAACGTACACGTTACGTCAACATTTCCACATAAATTTTAGAAATCAAAAGAAAATTCAGTTTTCCAACCGACTGAACTGCTTTAAGAAACAGTTAAGATGTATCTATAAAAGGTAAAAATTAAATCTACTAAAACCATGAAACTGGACGATGATAGGATGAGGATTCAGGCATGAGCTCCTAGTGAATAAAATGTACTGGTGGTGTAAGTTCTTTCTTTACTAATGGAAAGCTTTAAATAAAATGTGCTGCCATTTAAAATATGAGCAAGTGGAAATTTTTCTCAATTAATTTCAAATTGTTTTGTTTTGATGATTTTATTTCTGCTAAAATGGACTCAGATCTGATGATGGTTCTAAAAACTTTTTGCAGGAGTGTTGAAGGCTCATGGTGTAGAATTCATAAATTCATTTAATACTAATAAGTCTTATCAAGTATTAATTAATGAATCATCACATTATAGTGAAGTAATTTTGTCAGCTGGAAGTATGGGAAGTCCTCAACTTTTGCTTTTAAGTGGAATAGGCCCCTACAAAAATCTTAAAAAGCTAAATATATCTGTTGTAAAACATGTGCCTTTAGTTGGACAAGGGGTCCAGGATAATCCCCGTGCAACAATAGCAGTACAATCCCCTATACCATTGAATACTTCTAGCATTCAATCAGTAGGCATTTTGAACAATTCTGAGCTATACATATTCTCCAGTAGCTTTGTCCAGCAAGCTTCGTCAAATGGTTCCAAATCCACAAACATGTATGGTGGGGTAATTTTTGAGAAATTAGCTTATCCTTTATCAAGAGGAAATCTAAGTCTAATTAGTAGAGATCCTAGAGACAATCCTTCTGTTCGCTATAACTATTATTCCAATCCTAAAGATCTCCAGAAATGTGTTCGAGGGGTCAAGATAATAGCTCGCATTTGTGAAACAAATTCCATACAAAAATTTGCCTATAAGGATAAGTCCAACGATAGCAGGAGGCTGCATTTCATTGGACCAGCTTTGCCTAATATCAAGGATGAGGTGGCCATAGCCAAGTTTTGTAGGGAAAATCTCAATACCATGTGGCATTTTCATGGAGGATGTGATATTGGTTCTGTGATTGATAAAAAGTATAAGGTTAAAGGTGTTGATGCATTAAGGGTTGTTGATGGTTCCACTTTTAGAGATGCACCTGGAACTAATCCACAAGCAACCACCTTGATGCTTGGAAGGTAATGTTGTATTTTCTTTTTTATGTCTTTACTTACTTTGATTTTTAATTTTACTTATTGAATGATTATTACTTAGATTCTTTTACTAATCTTATTAGATTGCATTGCAGGTATATAGGAGTGAAGATTTTGCAAGAGCGTGGAGATTCTACATGATTCAAGGAGAATTTTCTACCCTCCATACCTTCTTCAAAGCCTTTTATCTCTTGGATTTTCCAATATCATATATTAGATATATTTTTTATAAATGTCTAAGATATTCGTTAAAGAATAAATATGGAGATACTAATAAGGAATAATGTACAGAGTTTATAAGTATATGGAATAACATAATAGAGTATTATTCTTATGAAAAAAAATAATGTTTTGCTGGAGGTTTTTCTAGACTCAACACACATGTTTTTATTTATTTTTTATTTGAATGTAAAAACTAGTTATGAATGGTGTCTTTTTAATTAAATATATTGACATGATATAGATTTATAATATTTTTTTAATTTTTAGTATAATATAAATTGTAAGATGTTTATGAAATTTATGTGTTTTTATGAAAAATAATAGATATATTTTAAAGATAAAAATATACACTTGTGATATAATAAAAATATTTATACTATCTTTTCTAACTCAAATATCTAAATTACTCTAAGAAAATAAGTTGAGACTACAATAAATGGATAATTGAGTTATTGAAATATTTGAGAGAGAACTAGAAATATTATGTAGTCCATGCCATGTTGTCAACTTTAAATTTTTTATTGCTTGAGTGGTTATAATAAAATTAGAAATTAAAGTTTGAGATAATGATATGGAGCTATTGAAAATCCCATCTAAAATTTTATATGCTTCTAACTAGTCTAAGCCTAGTCTTGGGACACTTTTCTCCTACAAGGATTACTTATAGATACTAAAGATCTTTTGCAAAATATCTACATGTACATGATCATATATAATTTGAATACAAATGATGTGATATATAATCCAAGATCAAATGTAAAAAATATACATATAAAGTATAATCTAACCATACATGCACATGATATATATAATCCAGGATCAAACACAAACTGTATAAAGTACATAATCTAACATACATGCATGAAATATATAATCTGATCAAACACAAACTATATAAAGTATAATCTAGAAAATTAATACATGTATGAATATATAATATGAAGGTCTAAAATGTACATATATAAAAAGATAAATAAATGAGCTATAAAGTCTAGCAAATCAACATGCATCATGTCATCCACGAACAGAGTGACCATCTGAGGGAGAGTTTGGATGTCCAATAGACCCCTGCAAAAGTAGAATTTATTTAAATATTAAATATAGATCTCTACACATATACATATGTGCATATTTTTAAATATGATCAAATCTAACTAGTTAAATTTAAATTAAAATATAAATTGTAACGCACATACATACATGTACATATATACAAAAAACCATAACTAACCTGTCCACTAAAAACCCATGTAGCATCGAAAGAATCTCTCCTACGCACACACTCAGAGCTCAAGCTAGGATTGACATGATCTAACTGTTATACATATACATATGTACATGTATTTAAGGATTAGTCCAGGTTCAATTTAAATGATACAAGTTAACTTCTATTATTTATTAAATGATCTATATAGATTTATCGTACATTACAACATATACATCTTTTAAAAATTTAAACACACATGTACATACCTGTGTATCAAGAGTAGGTTGTATAGTCTAATCATGTCCTATGATCATATCAACCACATCACTTGTGCCTTCATATCTCTCTCTGGTTGTATGTATGATTGAGGAGTGTAAGGGGCTAACTAGATGACTAGGCATAATGGATTAAGTGTCTGACTATAGTAGCATATTTATAAACCCAATATGGTTCAAACCTCATAGCTACTCGTCAAATGAATCCAAGCCCACATCTATTATATGGAACTGATCAGATCGTATCTCCTCCTTTGTAGCAACAGAGTGATCTATAGGTGGGTCAGTGCCCAGAGCATGCGTAGAGTGATGAGAATGTTGTGACTACCTTGGGGTATGCATTGATGTAATGGCAACTATCTGTCTCTGAGAATCTCCTCTCTAACAACAGCTAATGGTATCCCAAGTCGAGATGAAATAAAATGGTAAGAATGTAGTAGGTCCTCGACTAAATATTACAACATCTTTACATGTCTACCACCTCCTACTATAGCCACTACCTAATCTAGGGAGGGGATGCCAGTAATAATATACTAATCATTTGAATTTGAAGCCACCCCATGACTAGAAGATGCATGATCTGTGGATGATCTCAAACTTGGTCGACTCATCATATATCTACCCAGCCTATCAGATGATATGGTGGCTACTATTGATGCAACTGTCAGATGATATGGTGGCTGATGTTGATGCAATCTGTCCAATCCTATCAATTTCTTCTCTCTGAGAAGCAATCACAACGTGATCCACTATGGGGGCAAGGGCTGAGACTATTGTCAGAAATCTCTCACCAACAAGGTCCTTGTGTTTAGGAGAAGCTCTGTCATGCCTACGATGTGCATCTCTGTCAGAAATCGTGCCCCTCCCTTGTCCATAATATGTTGGAATATCAAGGTAGTTTGGTTTCATTTGACAATGAACCTCAGCAAATACATGTTGTGCAAAGTATAACGGTTTCTAGTCGTTATTAGGATAACGACAATGGGCAGTTAAGAAGCATGGGTAAATCAATGATGCAACCTATAGATTGATACAACTCATGACCTGATATCCTCTCACCTTACTCTTCTCCTGATACTGTGGAAAACATCTCTCCTTGATGGTCTCCTTTGAGACTATCGTCACCACATCAATAAAAGAATCATGATCCCTCGCCTCACTCCTCAACTATCTATAAATATCAACTATAACCTGAGGTGAAAATGAGGTGTGACTAACTAGGCGATCCCTCAATGTATGCAAACTATCAAAAATGGATTCGCATGTACTCTTGTACATGTCATCAGTCCGTGGGTCATCTAATATGAGCCTCAACCTCTATAGCTCACGGTCACTGTAGTGGAAAATGGTATCAATATTAGGCAATGGGGGATCTTGGTGTGGAGGATCTATATCATCATGTGGCTCCTAATTAGGAGCTTGTGTAGGTGGATCCTTATTAGGAGCCTATGTAGGTGGATCCTGATTAGGTACATGATCATGGACTAGATCCTAGGATGCCATCTATCTAGGTAGGTCATAATAATACAATAAATAAATAAGCACACACACATGAAGAGTATTCAATTTAAAACATTAAAAATTAAAACCAGTTAAAATCTAAAGAGAGAGAGAGAGAGATCATTAATCTTGAGCTCATTAAAAATTAAAATGTACACATGTGAAGTTCTCAGATAATTCATAGATATATATACATGAAGTTCTCGCATAATTCAAATTTTTAAATAAATAATTTTAAAGCTCGAGTGAGAGGGAGATAATTAAAAATATATAATTTTATCTATATAGAGATTGCATACATGTACATTTTAAATTATTAAAACATTAATGAGAGCGAGAGTGAGATCATTTTCATGACACAAAGAGAGAGAGATCATTAAAGATATATATATCATGTACTAAATTAAAACATATATAAATTTATCTATATAGATCGCATACATACATTTTAAATTATTAAAATATTAATGAGAGAGAGAGGGAGATCATTTAAATCATGACATCTAGATAGAGATATAACATTAATTTCAGAGAGAGAGAGACATCATTAAAGATATATACATACAATTACTAAATTAAAACATATATAAATTTGTCTAAGGGGTTGAGCTTAACTGGTTAAAACACTGGGTTCTCACTATGGAGACCCAAGTTCAATTCCCAATAGGGACATCTAAAGTGGATCTCTAAGCTGTGACTCTTGGCCTTCCATAGAATGGGGAAGGTCTTGGGTCAAATCTAATCAAACATAATAATAATAATAATAATAATAATAATAATAATAATAATAATAATAATTCAAAAAATTGCGGCTACGGCCTATTACCTATCAAAAAAAGAAAAAACATATATAAATTTATCTATATAAATTGCATACATACATTTTAAATTATTAAAACATTAATTCAAGAGAGAGATAACATTAATTTTAGAGAGAGAGAGAGAGAGATCATTAAAGATATATACATCATGTACTAAATTAAAACATAATTTAAAAAAATTAAAACACATGCCAGTTGAGAAAAATAAGGGAAGAGAGATTTTATAAGGGGTCATATGCGGTTCGAAGGGATCACGCATCTTTTAGAACACATGTGTGACCCCTTAGGACATTAATGTATGTGATCTTAAGGGACCAATATGTCGTACACACTAGGATTTTATAAGGGGTCATATGCAGTTCTAAGGGGTCATGCATGTGTTAGAACACACGTGTGACCTCTTAGGACCATATATGACCCCTTAGGACACTATGTGATCCTAAGGGGAATGTTGTATGTACAGTAGGATGTTATAAGGGGTCATATATGGTCCTGAGGGGTCACACATGTGTTAGAACACATGCATGACCCCTTAGGACCACATATTCAACCCCTTAGGACACTATACATGTGATCTTAAGGGATCGTATGTTGTAGACACTAGGATGTTATAAGGGGTCATATGTGGTCCTAAGGGTTCACACATGTACAGTGTTCGAACACACATGCATGACCCCTTATGACCACATATGACCCCTTCTAGGATACTATGTGATCATAAGGGGTACATGTTGTATACAATAGGATATTATAAGGGGTCATGTGTGGTCCTAATGGGTCACAACACATGCGTGACCCCTTAGGACCACATATGACCTCTTAGGACACTATGTGATGGACTGAGGGGTATGTCGTTCACACAAGGATTTTATAAGGTGTCATATGTCCTAAGGGGACACACACGTGTTAGAACACATGTGTGACCCCTTAGGACCACATATGACCCCTTAGGACACTATGTGATCCTAAGGGGTATGTCGCACACACTAAGATGTTATAAAGGGTCATATGTGGTCCTAAGAGGTGATGCATTTGTTAACACATGTGTGACACCTTAGGACCACATATAACCCCTTAGGACACTATGTGATGGACTAAGGGGTATGTCATACACACTAGGATTTTATAAGGGGTCACGTGTGGTCCTAAGGGGTCATGCATGTGTTAGAACACATGCGTGACCCCTTAGGACCACATATGACCCCTTAGGGTCTGCTATGTGATCCTCTATGGCCCTAAGGGGACATATAGTGTCGTCGGGGTCACATGTGGTCTTAAGAGGTCCTAAGGGGTCATGTTGTGTGTGTAATAGGATGTGAAAAGAGGTCATAGAGGTTTTATTTTGTCTAATTTGTTTAAATTTGTTATCTAAGTTTTATAATGTTTTTTTAAATTTAAATTTATTAAATTTTTTCTAGTGTTTTAATTTATTATATTTAGTTTTGTAACATTTTTCTAATTTTTAATTTTTCTAATGTCTTTCTTAACTTTTTTCTAAGTTTTAATTTAGTACCATAGTTTTCTAAGTTTTTCACAACATTTTTTTAAAAAATTGAAAAAAAATACATATACAGTTATTTAATTTTTAAAACAAATTGGCTTTAAATCAAAACTTTAAATTTTCAAAAAAATTTCTAAAATGCTGAAAAACAATAAATATACAATTATTCAATTAAAAAATAAATTAACAAACAAATTATTTATTATTTTTTAAATAAATTTAATAAAAAAAACATTATTAAACAAAAAAAAGGTTATTTTGTGCACATGAAATAATGTAGGTCGAAAGATGAAAGGTGAGAATGCCTAGCTCCTACTGATAGGGCATGGTGATGTGGTGCTGATGGCAGGTTCGATCGAACCCTACAAGGGGGGTTTCTCGAACACCCCTAGTTCGTTCGACCCAGCCACGTCCCCCCCCAATCCCCCCGCCCCCAATTTTTTTTCCCGCCTGCGCCAAATTTTTTTGTTGGAAAAAGCGGGAACCATTATTATGGGATAGCCCATAATCATCGATGTTTGTACTTAAATTTGAGAAATCAATGATCCTACAACATAGCTCCTACAAGGATTAGTTTTAGATACTAATGATTATTTTTAAATATAGTCACCCATGCTTGTACTTAAAATTGAGTAATTGGTGATGCTACAAAATAGCTTTAAGGATCTACTCTAGACATAGGGTAAACCTCTTTTTTTTTAAATTGACATTAATAAGATTTGAAAACATGCCAAATGCAAGAGTTCAAATGTCAAGATGTACTCAACTAAAATTATCTTAATGTATATTCTTTATAAAGTGAATCTATCTAAAATGACTATCATAAATAACTTAATATATTCTAGATATAGGTTATAAATGTACACAACTCAAGACGTATAGTTCTCATTAGCTAATAGGTTCTAGGTTATAATACTAGAAAGTTGGCATAAGAAATAAGAAATTTAGAATTTGAATTCTAAATTATACTACACCATAAGTGTGACTTAGCATAAGAAGTAAGAACCCTACAAATTGGATTAGACCTATTCTACAATTAATTGATTGACATATTAAAATTCTATATCATTAGATTTAAGTTTAGCTAGCAAGTGAAAAAAATTAGAATAATATAATGAATGTAGAACTTCCACATAAATTTGAGCCCACATGAGTAGTGGAGTTGTGGGTTTTCTCCCCATTGGTCTTGGGTTCAACTTCAAGGTTTGAGTTGTGAGCAGCTACATACATCCCTATAGGACTAGTCTTGCCTCAAATCACCCTTTCTTGGCCTCAACTTGGCAATAAGTAAGACCAAGGTAAGGAAGGTTGAGTGCTAGGTTGGGTTGCAAGGATACCTCTAGAGTTGGAAAAAAAAATTCATATAAATTAACATAAAATAAAGAAACAAATTAAATTTCAAGTATATGTTTTTATTCCCCATAATCATAAATTCCACACAAAATGCAATAAAATAGAGTAATATAACTTTTAAGGTATGTTTTTTCTATTCCCCTTACTTTGGTATGGATGTGAATCTATATGAGAAAGCATGAGAAAGTAGAAAGGGAAGAAATAAAGAATCATGAAAATGATATAAATTTATGGATTTTGAAATATAAGTTATTTAAAATAAGTGTGTGTAGCTACTTCATGCCTAACATAAAATAAATGTCCATTCATATTGTTGTTCCATAAAAGGGAAAAATGACTAGCTAATAGATTAATTTACATAAATTAAGAATATAATTAGTGATAATTTGTGCTTATTGAATTGTGTGTATTATGAAGCTCCCTCAAAAAAGAAGGAAATACAAAATGAATTATGGAAATTGTCAATGAAATATAAGTGAAGCCAAAAATAGTGGGGCGGATATCATTGTGATTAAGGAATTGATTATTGAGTCTAGTGGTATTAGTTTCCATGGGAAAAAGGTAAAGAGAAGTCATAAATCCTATGACAAGGAGTTTGTAGAGGATTTCCTTAAAAAGGGGGAAAAACTAGTTCAGTTTCAAAATTGCTACAAGAGGTAGGGGCTTCCAAAGCCTTAGGATGAGGTAAGTGGGCATATAACAAAATATTTTACTTTAAAAGGCCATTTGAATGTCATTCATACTTACCATTTTTCTCTCCTAGTGTAGTTAAGGTATATAAATTTGATTAGCTTTCTGTTCTACATTTTAACCTCATTGGAGCCTCAAATATGAATGGTACATATCTCCCTTGCATCAACATTTCATTAACTATCATTACCAATTCAATCTACATAAATATATCCCCCATACTCTAATACAACCCAACATTAATTTAAAAAAGGTTCATTTTGTAATGAAGGCTTACATGGGCATCATTTTGATTCTAAGAAAGTGAAGGAGAATATTCTTAATCCACCTAAAAAATCCATCTGGACCTATCCCCTAAAGACATTTTTTAATCCTACTTAAATCCCATTGAGAATAATTCTTTGGAAACTAACTAGGCTTCCATAGTCTTACCTCAAAAATCATAAAGAGAGTAAGAAAAAATGATGATGAGGATAATTATGACTACGAAAAGGAGATATATAATTATGAATACCAAAAGGATATGTAGAGAAAATTAGAGGAGAAACTAAATCCATTGGATAGAAAATTATTTGATTTTGAAGATTCCTCGGTCATGTTTCTCTCTATCACTAAAGACCCAATGGAATTTTTTATGACCTATATGACTTATTTATAAGAAGATCTCAACATAAAGAGGAGAGAGCTAGAGGATAAGAGGCACAAAGATTTAAAAGGAACTAAAAAATCTAGGAGGTGAAAAAGTGCAACAAGGAAACAATTCTATACAAATGTAATAAAACATTGAACCTAGTCATGGATGAATGGAATGCTCTAATGATTCTCCATAATATGAAGTCTAATTATTCCACTATATATTTTTATCTTTTATTTTTTGTTCTCTATTTTTTTTAATCATTTTGGAGTTATGTTGGTGTATCAATTGGTCAAATGTATTTGAACTTCTCTTTTGTTATAAATTTGGGTATAAGATCCCTTTCCACCTTATCTAATAAAAAAACAACAACAAATTAACAAAAAATTAAAACTTTTTTTTTCTAATTAATATATTATTTCTTTTAGTATGACCAATATTTATATCTAATTAATTTGATTAATCAATCATTTAATTAATCCTAGATAATATTAAATATATTTTATTTCTCAAGATGATATTTATATTGAATAATATGTTAAAAAATATTTTCTAAAAGAAGTATCAATGTGTAGGCAATAAAAATTGACACTTCAAACTAACTTTAATGAGAAGGAATCAAAATATTTATTTAGAGTAGAAGAAAATTTCATAGATGAAGCATTCCCCTCTTTTAAGGATGTGCATGAACTACTAATTGAATAAATAATTTGTTATTTGTTATTTTATATTTGAATAAATAATTTGTTATTTGTTATTTTATATTCAAATAAAAATATTTATTAGAAATTATCAAGAGTTGCATCTTATAGCCACAAGAAGCATCAGCCACTTATTTTTCCTCTATGTGAGCAAAGTAATAAGCATTGTGTATATGTATTTCTGAAACTATTTATTAAAAATAATAATCATTATGTCGAGAGGCATCTACAATGACATCAAAATGTTCGCAAACAAAAATCCATTTTTGAAACAATTTGACATGCAAATGACAGGTAAATGCATGAAATATGTCATATTTCAACTTTTGTGGAGGTGTTATTTTATTACTCTAAATAAAATAGAACCCTCGCCACTTGTCCCTAGCTAGATTCATAGAAAAACATTAATGGATTTGTATTTTTGGGATTTAGTATTTTTGAAGAACATTTATTTTACAGA
Organism: Cryptomeria japonica; assembly: GCF_030272615.1. Lineage (NCBI taxonomy): Eukaryota > Viridiplantae > Streptophyta > Pinopsida > Cupressales > Cupressaceae > Cryptomeria > Cryptomeria japonica. Next base: position 185,987,440 of record NC_081411.1, on the reverse strand, counting down.
TGATCCTCTTCTATTATAAGATATCTCTTGACATATTTTACCTATATTTTTTAAATATAGATATACTAGTTAAATAAATGTCATTTAAAAACTTGATGCAACCCCAATCATAACATTATAAGATATGTCTTGTGTGGAATAGTGCAGGCTCTATAAATGTCTTCTTCTTGCTCTCATTCACTGCCATTTTTAAATTCCACATTCTCGCTCCTATTTATGGCTGAATCCTCTACTGTGGATCTGCCTCCACGGGATTTAGTTGTGGATCTTTCTTCTCACGATTTTGGTTATTCTTTACTTGTTGCTAGTCATATGACGACTATGATTGTGGCTCCAATTGTGGGAGCTCTTAAGCTGGATGCCCTAGCTTTGGGTTCTTCTCTCAATTGTTTTTCCCTAGCTATGGGTGGGACCTCCTCTACTAATATTTTGGTTGGTTGTGTTGGGGCCTCTACTCCTCATGTTTCCTTTAGCTCTAAAGAGTAAGAATCCTATACATACTTGTTAAGAAAAATCTTGTTGGCTACTACTAATCCTACTGCTTTTGTGAATATAAAGGTAACTATCAAATCAACAGTCCCCTAGGCTTATACTTCTCCTGTGATTCCTCTAGGAAGCTTGAATGTGAAGATTATTTTTGGTAAGAAAGGTATAACATATAGGTTTTTTCAATTTTGTCCAAGGCTTGGTCTCTTTTGGTCAAGGGTAAAATAGAACTTTACCTTTCTATCAAAATTCTTTTTGTAGTGTGATTTAATTTTTAAAATTATTAGCAGGCTTAACTTGATGGTAGGTCTTAGAGGTGAGATTTGCATCCTTTCTTAATGTGTCCTTAGGTTTCTTCTTTCAATCATTTGAAAGATTCATTTGATATTTTACTTCTATAGGTAAGGTTGTCATATCTTCCCCTTAATTTTTGGTGTGATGAACTCTATGATTCTATTGGTAATACTTTCAATAGATTCTTGAAGGTGAAATTTTTAACTAGAATCTTTAGTCATAATTCTTTTTCTTACGTTTTACTTGAAGTTAACATTTTAAAATCTTTGCTTGGTGAAGTTATTTTGCAAGTTAATGATAGATCTTGGTATGAACCAATTGACTATGAGGGGATCCCTTTTCTTTATAGGTTCTATTTTTCTATTGGGCATTTGTCTCTTGAGTTCTCTCATAGTGATTGTAGGAAATCTTTCTCAATTTGGTGGAAGAATGTTTTTGTGACCACCATACAATGTTTCCTAATGCTACTTTTGAGGACAATGTTATTTTAGAGGATTAAAAACCACATACTCATTTTCTTCTCCTCCTAGTTCATTTGATTTTCTTAAATATCTAGGGTCATCTCTTGCTCTGTTACTTCTTCTCCTCTCCATTTTGCTACAAATTTACTTGTTGGTGTTGTTTCCCAATCCAAATCTACTTCTAACAATATAATTATTGATCCTATGATTTTAGTTTATTTTATTGTCTCTCCAACTGATGTTTACAAAACAAATTTTGCTTCAAAATGTTTTTATGAGGTCCACATTGGTACCAAGGATTCTTTTGGTCTTTCTGGTAGTAATGTTGTTCCCAATAATGTTCTTTATAATAGTTAGCATTTGTGAAAAAAATTGCCTATAACGATAAGTCCAATGGTAGAAGAAGGCTTCATTTCATTGGGTCAACTTTGCATAATATCAAGGATGAGGTGGCTATAGCCAAGTTTTGCATCGAAAATGTTAATATCACATGGCATTTTAATGGAGGGTGAAATAATATATTTTTGATTGATAAGAGGTACACGGTTAAATGTGTTGATGATCTAAGGGTTATTGATGGTTCCACTTTTAGGGATGCAACTAGAACTAATCCATTTAAGAAACCACCATGATACTTGGAAGGTATTTGTAAAATGAAAATGTTATACATTATTTTTATATCTCTACTTTCTTACTTTGATTTTTAGTTTTACATATTGAATTTTTATTAGTTATATTTTCTATGGATCTTATGAGGTTGAAAGCATATATATGAGTGAATAATTTGTAAGAGTGAGGATTCTACATGATTCAAGCAGAATTTCTACCTCCCATACCTTCTTCATTCACTTACTCTCTAGCATTTTTTTATATTATGTATGAGATGTATATTTATAGATGATCAAAATATTAATTAAAGAATAAATATAGAGATATTAATTAGGAATGGTGTACAAAGATTATAATATGGTACAACATAATATAAAAAAATATTAATTTGATGGGAAATTTTAGTGTCTTTTGGAGATTTAGACGCGGGACAATTTTTTATTTGGATGTACAAGACCTATTTGTAAAATGATATTTTTGGTGCAATGGTATTGTATATAGTGAAAATGATCTAACCAAAAAAAAGTAGTTCTACAACTAAACATTCACCATACACCAATGAAGATACCTAGGAACATGAAAATCAACAAATGAAGCAATATTACCATTCACATGCCAAGTAGGGTTTCAATTTACATTGTCTCCTATCTCCATTGATCTTGTTTGATATATTTTCTGATAGATTTTGTATGTGCACAAGAGCTTAAATAAATGGATTGTGGTTGTGAAATTGCTTGATTGCAAGAAGGATTAATTGCATAAGTATTGATTAGGATTGATATTGATGAAAGAATCCTCTTATATAGAAGATAGTTTAGAAAATGGAGGGATAAGATTAAGAAGTGAAAAAAATAAATGGTCGGCCAAGATTAAAGGGTAGGTAGAAGAAATAATAAAATAATGACAGGGGTAGATAGAGGGGAATTAAGAGATAAATGACATATATCATAGAGGAAAAAGATAATGACTTAATTAATTAATTAAAGATTTATTTAATTAATAGAAGAAGTGGGGCCAATTAAATAAATAAAATATCTATTTAATTTAGGAGAAAGATAATTTAAATAAATAAAGATATTTATTTAAATTAGAAAAGGGTTTGAAGAAGATAAATGAATTGATTAAATAGATAAAGATTTAATTAATAATAGAAAACTTAGGATGACGTAATTAAATAAATAAAATATTTAATTAGTTAAAGAGGACAATTTTAGGTGTCTACATTTTCCCCCTCTTTCAGATAATGCAACCTGCCGTGTTGGCTCAAAGAAGATACACTAATATAAAGTTGCCCCAAGACAGGAAATATATGCCCCCTTGAGAGATTGGATGGAAAAATTGCAGACAATCTCTCGATAAGAAAGAAGGGCTAGAAAGACAGACAGGATAGGGTGACAAGGTCATGTGATAAAAAGAGACTAACAAGGGATAAGAAGATTGATATGAGAGATTAGGGTTAAGTAGCCTATATGTATAGGCCATAATAAAAGAAATCTCATTTGCATCCTAAACATCTAGGAGATTAGAGCATCTAGAGCTTAGAAAGCAATCAGTAGGGCCAAAGAGATGGGAGAGAGGATTCATAGATTCGATCACGTATGATGGTTCCAGAGACCAGATGACATGTGTGAGCTGGTATGTACCTCAACTTGGCTTTGTACATTTTTGTATTTATTTGTTCATTTAATGCATTTTAGAGTAGTTTAGCAAAAATGCGCAATCAACAAATTAGGTGTTAACATGTCTAGCTCAAGTTTGCACACATCTGTGATGAAGAGGTGCATTTAGGTCTAGTAGGGGCACACATATGAACATAATCTCATCTATGTATGGATGTGGGTGCATTTGAGATATGAAAGCATGTGTAGGTCAAATAGGATTGCGTTTGTGATGAACAGGCGTATCTATGTGGCAAAAGTGCATACGCGTAGGTTGAAATTGTGTCTGTGTAGTAGAAAATTGTTTATGTCTGATTAGATAAAAATCAACAATTGTGTGATGAACATATGTTATCAATTGGATAGGCTATTGAGAGGAAACACTCAAACAAGTTCTCTAGGAAGGTAAAGTGAAAGATAGGCTAGAATTAAAAAATATGTGATAAACATACGTTGCCAATTGGATAAGTTTTTGAGAGGACTCACTCAATAGGTGTCCCAGGAAGGTTTGCTAAGTTGAATATAGGATAAGCCTTCAAATTGATAAAATCTGGTGAGTACTCTAGCAAAATAGGATCAAGTACAATGTGAAAAAACATATAGACTAATAGAATGCAACACCATGTGATAAAAATAAGCACTAGGATAGGAGTAGCACTATGTGATGAACATTAGTACCATTAAATTGACACAATTGATTTGACTAGATGCAGGAGTACTTGCCCCAATTAGAGTCATGAGAGATATTTTTGGTACCTCAAAGATTGCGACCAGAGTTGAACTTCGAGGAGCATGTCGATATTGATGCAATGTGCTTGATACATGTGCTATATATGCCAGAGATTAGGATTAACGTAGGACTACTAATTTCTCTTGTAGAGAGATGGCACTCAAAGACATAAACGTTTCATTTGCCAATTGGCGAGATGCCAGTCACATTAGAGGATGCCTTCAGGATACTATGTGTGCCGATCCATGGGGATCTCATAGTATATGATCTAGAGGGAGATAGGGATGAACTCAGATTCTTTGGAGACCCAGATCTATAGTTGAGACCAAGACATTTGAGATGGAATTTTATGTACTCTAGCCGATAGAGAGTAGCAATGTTGGTGGGAGGGGTTATTAGCGGGTTCTTATGTCTCGACAGGGCTACACGGGGTTTGATTATCGGATGGGGGAGGACATTGAAGATCCTTCTCACTGAGAGGAGCAGGTTCATGTGGGATCCATGCATTCTAGTGCATTTGTGCCATGAGTTGCACTAGTTTGTATACCTTAGTGGATGCGGGTTAGGATGTGGGGTTACACTTCTACAGGTATGGGCTTATGAGCACATTGTTGTGACTAGGTTGATACATTTTAGGTTTAGAGGATATGGATAGTCATATGTACATTTTTATAGCATGATCATTTCCTAGCCATGGATTAGGAAGGTAGAGTACTGGTGGCGAGTGATTGATGAAATTGATAGTATGATATGGAGGCCTTATCCTGATTGCGAGGTCTAGGAGGAGGACGCTACAAAACTGCCATTTTGTTTTTATAGTAAGTATCTCATTGGGAGAACTCCTTACATATTGGATAGGAATTTGATTGACATGGTATGAAGGTAGTTTAGTAGACATCAACATACACCATAGGGTCTGAGTGAGTTTTCTTAGACAATCAGAGAGAAATTCCATTGGGGGCATATTTTGTCATATGATGTAGCAGTTACAAAGTTTGAGTAGTTGGTAAATATGCCTTGGGATATGTTGCTAGATATTATTAACACTAGGATGGATGATGAGTATGCATCCTATTTTATAGCCCATCCATATGCTATCCTTATAGATCGAGGTGAGCCCATACCTACAAAGGAGGATGACGATGATGAGGATGTAGGCAGAGGTCAATGGAGGAGAGGGGGATCTTGGAGGATGGTCTTAGGTAGAGGGAGATATAGACATGGAGGGAGAGTGGAGGGTGCACAGAGAGGTGGGGATGTAGGAAAGGGAGTTGGATAGGGAGGTTGATGCAGGAGCATCCCCAGTCTGTGAGCAATCTTGTATCAACCAAAAATATTCCCTTTCAGATCAATTCTTGTTTAGTTCAGTGGGCAGTTTTCTATGTTCTTACCGATTGGTGCCAGTAGTTACTTGATTTTCATTATAGATCCTATTTTTATGTTTCTGGATTGGTTAATGTGCTTAATTCAAGATTTTCGGTCCATTTGGATTCTTTCCTGGCTAGTTATCACTCTCGGTTGACTGTTTCTAGGTTCTACAATAGTTCTTGTGCCTACCTATTAACTTTCCTTCATTATCAGAGTGGTTATTGGCATGTGGATCTATTTTGGGTCTTTTCTAATGTTATTTGGCATGTGGCCGACCTTCCTACTGAACTACACTTCTTGGTTGTTTATTTCTGGAAAGATTTCTTTCATTCTTAGGGTGGATCTAGTTACACGTTTCATTTTCTTGCATTGGTAAATTTAATATTTTGTGGCCAACCTGGATATGTTTTGAAGGGTATAAATATGGCACTATGTAACAATTTGTAAGGCAAAGGGGGAAGTAGAAATAAGAATAAGGACTAGGATTGGTGATTAGTGAATCAGTTGATTTTGAGAGTCTCAGTTGGATTGTATCTAGTTGATAGCCTGCATGCAATTGGTTAACTACTAGATATTCTATGATGATTGTATGATTATAACCGATTGGTTGCCAGAAGTTCTATGGAAATAATATGATCTGTTTCTATAATCTTTCTATGTTTTCTTGTTGCTTTCGTTGTGTTACTCTTGTTGCATAAGCCAGTCAATGCTCTTTTAAGGGTTTCACTGGTTATGGTTGCATTAGAGGCAGACCACCAAGGCCACCTAGGAGCAAAGAAGGACATGTCCTATAGATTCTTGGATAGGCACAGGTACAGGGTAAGGTTGGAAAGATGTAGGGACATGCATAGGGTGGACAGGGACAAGATGCTCCGCAACAGAGATAGTAGGTAGAGGGAGCCCAGGGAGGAAATGAGGAAGAGGATGAGCTACTCATGCTATGACAACTCACAGAGGGCTAGGCCAATAAGATCAAGGATCTTGAGAGATATGTGACTCAGTTAAGGAGATAGATGAGAGATATGCAGAGAGAGGGATGAGGATATCCAAAGATACATGACCACAAAGGAGACACTATGGATGGCTAGGGCTATAGCAACAGGGGAAACAATGTCAGGATTTTCCTTTTGTCTCTAGGAAGGAGATGAGATAGCCTACTAGAGGAACCTATACTATGTCGCAGAACCTCTAAAGTTGAGAGCGAGGAGCTATAGGAGATCTTCATGCTCTACCACTATAGGTAGGGATAGGAGAGAAACATTCAGTGGTAGGGTCATGGTTCTACATGAACCACTAGGGGGAGGACAAGGAGATCCAGGGGAGGTACTTGAAGTGCTCAGATTCTATCGAGGCTAGTTAGCTTCAAGGGAGGGAGGTCATCATAGCTCTATAGGATCCCATTTTGTATCAATTTTTGTATGATGATATAGACACCTTCGAGTGATTTTGTAGCCATATGATATTTTGACATCATTATATCATGACACTAATATTTTTTATTTATATATATATATATATATATGAGATGATCAATCTTTACAGTGATTATATGCATGTGTTCTTATGTGATGTGACGATTCTATATGATGATGCAGTCTTATGTATAGATGTGTTGTTATGATGCTTATGATAATTATGATATGGATGCAAATTTGTACATGATGAAATGCAATTGATATATTTTTATTACTTTCTGGATTTATATGTATGCTATGCATGATGCAAATGTGATATGTGCTAAATGTAGATGGATGTATGCTTATGATTTATTTTTATGATGAGATGCATGATGTATATTTTTGTCATTTTAAGTTTTATATGATAATGAAAATGCTTATATTAGATGCTAATCAGTGGTGTGTACAAGATGTGATGCTATCATGATGTCTATGCATGTGTATGATGTGCTAATATGTAATGATGTAGGTGAGAGCTATATGAAATGCATATCTTTTTGGTGTGTCATTATACTCGGTCATATGATAGAAGGCTACATGGACTCAGGAAGGGACGATGGAAGACAAAAGGAAAGAGGGATGGAAGGTAGAAGATATGAAAGTGAAAGAGATTCTTGTGCTATTATTAAATCATTGAGCTTTATTATGGAAAATAGGTTATGACAATATAGGTAATGTTTGACCAAGAAAGCCATTGTACCCATTTGCATGGAGATCAGACAATCACAAACAAGGAATGCCCCAGTTCATACTAAACTCACAATGCCCTCATATCCTTGGATGAGCCATAACATTACTAAGAGACAATCCACAGACAACAAAGTAGGTGAACATAACTCATCCTCCGCTTTCTAGTCAAATACATCTTGGAGATAGAATCTCTAGTCATAGACACCCCGAAAAAGCTAAAAGACATGTCATCGAAAGATAGCATCAAAATAAAATCAAGACTTGACACCAACATTCAATGAAGTCCTCTAGTTATTTTTTGTTTCTTGCCACTTATGTTAACATGTTTGATTTAGTCACAATGTTGTTTTTGTGATGAGGGACAAATAGTGCTAAAAAACGTCGTTGTGGCCAAAGTTTGTTGAAAATTTTAATTTGTTGAAATCCCACTACTGATTGTGTCTCATATGAAACTGACTAAATCCATGAAAATGATACCTTTATTACAGAGAAGAATGAAACTTTATTGTATATTGGCGATGCAAATGACCTTTAATTGCATATTGTGCACGAAAAGGAGGAATGAAAAGACAATACTCTTTAAAACATGCGATTCTCAAAGTACCACTTCCATCACTAGATTTAGGATTTTCCCCAGTTAATGTTTGGACCTGATTTATTATGGAAAGAAAGGTGAAAAGGGGTTTCTTATGAAGGGCTAACCAATCTTCGGTAGACCAATAACAAGCCATGATGGATATAGGTAAATTTAGTATGGCATGGTAGGCTTTGAGTGTGTGCAAAGAGAAAGGATGAGATTGAGTCCTAAAGGAGGGAGGAGCAATGTCTCTACTCATGGCATCGGTAACCTGGTTTTCACCATGGTACTTGCCCAGGGCACCACCGAAGTGGTTTTCACCATTGGACAAATTTATTTCTCTTCACTTTTTTCAATTTTTCAATTTTTTGTGTCACAAGGAACCTGTTTTCCAGGTTTTCACCATAGTGATGATTTTATTTATTTTTATGATTTGTTTTTTTATTTTTTTATTTTTTTTTATGATTTTTGATATTGGGATACTCTAAAAAACTATGTGTAAAACCTATGAAGGTGCATGTTGTTGATAGGATCCTTAAGAGGTTCTCCATCTGGTGTTGAGAGTTGATATGCACATGATCCATAGACTGCTATGATGATGTAAGAGCTAAGCCAATTTGGTTCAAACTTACCCTTCTTCTCTCTGTCTTTTTGATTCTTAGGATTTTCTCTAAGAACTAAGTCACCTACCTGAAATGTGTCAGGATTTACCTTATGATTATATCTTCTACTTATTATTTGTTGATATACTTTGAGATGATTGAAAGCAATTTGTTTGCGCTCATCCAATAATTCCAGATCTTGTAATTGGGAGATGTTGTGATCTTCATCATTGATTAGATTGCATAAAGAGACTCATAAGAATGCTAGCTCGACCTCAATAGGAAAGATAGCTTCAACACTATAAACAAGTGAATAATTTGTAGCTCTAGTAGGTGTGCAAACACTTCTATGGTAGTCCCAAAGCCTAGGGTTAAGTTGAATATGCCAGTTATGACCAATGTCATCGACTGTATTTTTGAGAATTTTAAGGATAGTTTTGTTAGACGCCTCAACTTGACCATTACCTTGGGGGTAATATGGGGTGGAAAAGAGCTGATGGATATGAAAATGATAACTAAGCTCATGAACATCCTGATTCTTAAATGTACACTCCTTGTCTGTGATAATGGAAAGGGGAAAACCATATCGACAAATGATATAGTTAAGGATAAAAGTTTCAATCTCCTATCTGGTGACATGGATGAGAGGAATGACTTGAATCCATTTCAAAAAATATTTTGTGGCTATAATAATGAATTTATGACCATTGGAAGAGGGAGGGTTAATCTTACCTACAAGGTCAAGTCCCTATTGACAAAAGGGCCATGGAATAGCAATCGGCTGAAGTTCATGCATTGGTGCATGCATAAGGTCTTCATGAATCTAACACTTCTTACACTTTCTAACAAACTGATATAAATATTTTTCCATAGTAGGCTAGTAGTATCTAGTCCTTATCAATTTCTTGGCTAAGGTTGGGCCACTAGAGTGAGCACCACATATACCTTCATGAACCTCACATAATGCAATTTGAGCTTTGTCACTTTCTAAACATCTAAGGAGAGTACCATCTAGACCCTGATGATAAAGGGTATCAGTTAAAATGGCATATTGGGAGGATTGATGAATGAAGGTATGACATTGATTATTGGAAAGGTCAGGTGAAAGGATATTATTGTGGAGATAAGTGAAAATGGTATCATACCAAGGAGAATCAGGACATATCATTTTGGCAGGAGTAATCTCATACGAGGGAACCAAAAGATTATCTAGCAAGAACTCATAGAAGGTCTCATTCTGAGGCATATCAATGAAGGAAGCAATGGTAGCCATGGCATCTGCAGCTTGGTTATTATCCCTTAGAATCCATTCAAAGATTATCTATGTGAAATATTGCTTAAAATCATCCACCATTTTCTTATAAGGTATTAAAGTTTCATCTTTAGTCTTATAATCATCATTTTCTTGATGAATTACAAGTTGAGAGTCCCCAAAAACATGAAGTTCCTAGATCTTCCACTAGACTGCAATTCGTAATCCTATTATTAATGCTTCATATTTTTCTATGTTATTTGTGCAAGGGAATGACAATTGATATTACTTAGGAATGGAATCCCCTTGTGGTGTGATGAAGAGGATACCAGCTCCTATGCCATGCTTCGTGTATGAACATCAAAGTATAGAAGCCAAGGCTTTGCATTTGTCACCGTAAGAATGGATTCATTCGAGAATTCTGAGATAATGGGAGTGTCATCAATAATAGGTGCATCTACTAACTAATTTCCAATATCTTATCCATTAATTACTTTTTTGTCCAAATATTCAATGTCAAACTTGCTTAGGATCATAACCCATTTATCTAATCTGCGAGTTACTATTGCCTTATTGAGAAGATATTTGAGTGGATCTATCCTTACAACAAGCTTTGTTTTATGAGTTAGCATGTAATGACATAATTTCTATGAGGAAAAAACTACAACAAGACATGCCCACTCAATCGGTGTATAGTTAAGATCATAACCAACCAATGTGCAACTGATATAGTATACTTCTCTTTCCTTGCCTTCATTTTCCTATTGCACCAAGAGTTCCCCTAGTGTTATTTGTGTAGCTGATATGTAAAGTAGTAGGGGTGTTCCTGAGATAGGTGGCATCAATACTGGTAGATTCAAAAGATAGTCTTTGAGAATTTGGAAATCCTATTGACACTTATCATCCCATTTGAACTTGATTTTTTTGTGAAGTAGATGTTGAAAAGGATGACATTTATCTACAAGTTGCACTATGAAGCTATGTATCGATTGAAATCTTCCCTATAGAGACTGAAGTTGACTAATATTTTTTAGTGGTTGCATCTCTAATATAACTCTGAATTTTATTGGATTTGCTTCATTTACTCTTTGTAAGAAAATGTATCCAAGGATTTTTCCAAAGGTCACCTCGAAGACACACTTCTTAGGGTTTAGTCTAACTTTGTATTTTTCCAGACGTTCAAAACCCATAGCTAGGATATCAAGGTGTGTTTCTCTTGTTATTGATTTTCCTAGGAGATCATCAACATAATCTTTCATAGTGACATGCATGAGATTGTGAAATATTGTTGTCATTTCTCTTTGATATGTAGCACCTACATTCTTTAAGATCCGAAGGGAATAACATTCCAACAAAAGGTACCACAAGGACATGTAAATGCTATTTTATGTTGGTCTTCAGGTGCTATTTTGATTTGTTTATACCTGGAGAACTTCATGAGAAGATGCTTTCTTTTTCATGAAGTTTCCTTTTCAGTCATAAAAGAAAAGAGCTTCTTAAGAAGATGCAAAGTGATGATGATGAAAAGGAAACTCTTAATGATCTTGTGAACAAATTGAGGCAAGAAAACATGACTATGAGATTTTGTAAAGACATTGAAGATAGAAAGAAGAATAAAGATGACTTGACTAGGAGACTCAATGATGTTGGAAATGAAAATCTAAGACTCAGTCATGAAAATGATATGTTGAAGACAGATTTGATTCACATGCAACATGATAAAACTGAACTCATGAGACAAATGGAAATTTTGGAAAATGAGTTGGCTACTGCAAATCAACATAAAGAGAAATTCAAGAAAAGTTCAGAAGAACTTGATAATATGCTGAAAAGTGAAAAACCTAATGGAGATACTAATGGACTTGGATTTGAAGTTGGAGAAAGTTCTGGTACTACAAACAATCATGATCAGAGTAAACCGGTAAGACAACCTAATGCTTACAAATTTAATGGGAAATTTTTTAACTGTAACAAGTATGGTCATAGAGAAAATCAATGTAGATCTAGAAACAATTAGAACATTAATGCACCCACCGGTCAATGTTCCAAATGCAACAAAATTGGTCACAATTTAGAAAACTGCAGAATGAATGTAAAATGTTATGTTTGTGGAAGATTTGGGCACTTATCTAATCAATGCAGAACACAAACTGACATAGGATATGGGAAGGCTATTCAGAAGAATAATGTGACTTGTTATGCTTGTAACAAGATTGGACACATTGCAAAATTTTGTAGAAGTAAGACTTCACCAGTAAATAATAAAGGACCCAATTTGAAAGGCAAAGAGAAGGTAGATGAGGTAAAGAAAGAATTTTCAGAATAGTGGATTAGAAAGAGAGATCAAAATATTGATGAGACTATAACTTCATTGGTAGAATAGAGTATTACTCCACCGATAGGAGATTCTTCATCCAAATGAAAACTAACCCTTTGGGGGTATTGCAACAAGTTGAATATCATATAGTTGACCCTTGATTGATGGTGAGAAGATGGATTTCTTCTCTACTGGCAGATGTGTTAAATTTCACTTAACCGGCGAGCATTTAATGCGGTTGTTGGAAGAAAAGACATTATAAATCATTGGTTTTCCCTCTTTTTTAATTCACTGAGCATTCAAACTTTTAGAGAGTGCAAAATCCAAGCGAAGGCATCTAAGGCGAAGAAGTGAAGCGATTTCTTTCAAGCACTCAACCATTATCAGGAAGCTTAAGGTATTTTTTGATGGCTTCCCCCTTTGCTCCAGAATTTACTACAAACCCTACTGTTGTGGAAGTTGTGAAATGCCCTAGGCCCGTTTTTAAGATCATTCCTGAAATAGCTAAGCAAGATGATTCTATAGGCGCATTTTCAAAAATTCCTAAAGGTGTTGCTTATGTTGAAGACCCTAGAATTTATATTCACTGCAATATTGAGGAATTTGGTTATGAGGAAGTTATGAAGATGTTTAAAACTATTATCTATGATGAAAATGGAAATGTCAAACCCAAACACAAGGTAATTGAAACTTTAGATTTTGTGGAAATCTTGGACATCCCTAAATTTCCTGAGGTAGTGAGAATTGTCCTTAGTAGGGTTCATGGAGAATTTCTTTTGCTAGATTCAGTTTGCAAAATCATTAAGGAAGCAATTAGGGCAGTGACAGGTTTACCCTCCACCGGTAGCAGGCCAGATAAGACTAAGAAGGTACCTAATAACACAAAAATGAACTTAACAAGAGCAACATATGATAGAAGATCCCTGAGAGTAAATGACATCAAGGATGTAAATATCAAATTCATAAGCATCATCTTAGGCTACAAGACCACACATGCAAACCGACTTAACTCAATTTCCAGTCTTTGTATTAAAAGTGCTTATGATATGGTGAATAATGATGCAAAAATTGATGTATATTAGTGGCTAAAGGATTTATTAATAGACAACCTAAAAAAGATAAAAGGAGATAAGAAAGGAACATTTTGTTTTGGTAATATTTTGTTATGTCTTATGTTATATTTCACAAAAGAAGTTCCCAGTATTGGAAAGAAAGATTTTGGATATGATATACAAGTAGGCAAACAATTTCTAGAAATATTCATAGGCATGGGCACTGATAAAGAAAACAAAATAACTGAGTATTTTAAAACCTTCTAAGCAAAAATAAAAACCGAGAGACTACCATAGAGTTTAGTAGACAAGTACAACAAAGAAATATGGATGGAAGCAGTTCTTCCTAGAACTGTATGGGTAACTAAAATGGGGTTTGAGGCAGATGTAAACATTATTGAAACTTATGATAAAGCCTTATTAGAAGCACATAGAGAACCCATAGAAAAGGTTTTTGGTAATGCAGAAACAATTGAAAGTGGTGTACAGACATTGAAACAAAGAAAGAAAAGAGAAAAGTACATAAGGAGTGCAAAAAAACAAGTAAAGGAAATAAAAGAAAACATCATGAACATAATTGAAATAAAAGAAAGTGACCTAGAAGGATTACAGCCGAAGGCACACATCTCACCAGTTGGTACATCATCTGAAAGTGAAATACCTACTGAATTTAAGAGAGTTGATAGGAAGAGAAAACCCTTACCGGTACCCTCTCCTTCACCAAATAAAACAAGGAAGAATCAACATGCAGTAAGACCACTGAAAATGAAGTTGACACCAAAGAAGAAAGAAAAATAGGTTATACCACCTTTGGATAACTTATTGAGTGAAATCACTACTGATGGAAATTTTTCAAATGTGATCAAACTGTGTAATACATTCACTAATGCAGAAAAAGAAAGTATTGAGAACAACATTATTCTATATCTAGACATTTACAAGAAAGTATTAATAGAAGTTGTAGATTATTTGCCTAATAAATTGTACAAAAGGTTAGATGCAAAGAGGATTGCAGTTATGGAGCTAGATAAGAAACTCAAGATTGAAAAACTTCTAGCGGTACATTTGGTTAACTCTATAGAGGAGATTGATTAACTAATTAGTGAAGCTAACAGATCAGTTTTTGCAAGTGGTCACTGACATGTGAGCCTAATGGCTGGAAGAGTCAATGAAATTGTAGAGGAAACAATAGACAAGTGGGATATCATTTTTGTAGAGAAGGAAAAACAGAAAGAGTTGAACAGACCTAAGAAAACTTTCAAGGTTTATCAAAAGGACAGAGACAAAGGAAAAGGTAAAGTTGGTGGATTACCAAACATAAAAGTAACTGACAACCTACCACCACATTTGGTTACTCCACCGGTATAGACTAAGGACATACCGGCTACTCAAAATTTTAACACACCACATGAGGACACTAACCCTAAGTTAGAAATTGTATTCACCATGAACATTGTAGTGGACAAGGATAGCACTGAGGTGAAAAATAATATTGCTAAAACTGAAAACATTGAACATCCGATGGAAAATATTGATGTTTGAATACAAATTGAGAAACCTATAGAAACAGTGACATAGACATCGGTAGTAGATGATTCAAAGAAACCAATAGAGAAACTGACAGATACACAACTACACATTGAGACAGTACAAACGGTAAACACTGAGAAGCCCAAACCATTGCTAGTTGAAATGCAAACTCAGACTGATCCACTAGAGGTTGATTAAAGCAAATTGGTTGCTAATACTGCAAGCACTGAGATAGTAAAGGTAGTTGGTCAGACATCTGGTACTTCACTGAGCAAATTCAGACCTACAAATGTGATAGAGATACTTCTGGACTCTATAAAGAAGATAACAGATTGTAATGCATTAGCCTATAAGGCAATTGATGACACTATTCCTATTCTTAAGATGATTACACCAAAATGCAATATAGATAATGTAAAGGATTATTTAAGTCAGTTAGACACATTGTCTAAATTCATTGCTAGAAATATTTTAATAGTTGATCAAATAAATGAGGAAACATTCAAAGAGAAAATGGAAAAGAAAAAATTCTTTGAGGAAACAATAAAGAAGTTCTTGGAAAACATTAATACACTTTTATTGGCACTGAATAAAATCATTTTGGAGTACAAGGAACTATACAGGGACACATGCAAGCCGCATCTATTAACATGGGATATTGAAAAGAAAATAAGCAAAGTACAAAAGGAGATAGATGATATAGCTGATATTATCATTGGTTCATCTGAACCTATATCATTTATTGAGCAAGAGATAGAAGGATTTGAAGAAAAATTAAAGAATCTAGAGAAAGAAAAAGCAAGGATCAAGGCAAATGCTAGAGAGCTTAAGTTCAAACTCAGTCCTAAATTAGGCAACCTTATCTCTCTTAGGAAAGAGATCTCTGAGGCATTAATTCAAGGGAAAAAGTCACTGGAGGAGCATATGCATCATCTCATCGGTACAATCCAAAGAGCTAAGGAAAACATGAAGGACAACAATAGATTCATATAGAGTTTAAACTTGGTTTTGGCTGACATATTTCATATTGTAACCAACCGGTTACAAACTTCAAGGTAAAATTTTGCACTCATTTAACAATTTTTTACAACCTTTATCATTGATGTCAAAGGGGGAGTAGTGGTCAAAGAATAATGGCTAATCAGAGGAGATCATCTGCTCAGGGGGAGTACACATTTTTGGTAAATTTTTTACCTCACCTTTTGGAACAGATTTTTGTATTTTTCTCATGAGTGTTGCCATCAATGCCAAAGGGGGAGATTGTTGGCATTATACACTCTAATGAGAATTGAAGTTGTTGTCATTGATGGCAACCTTGCAACCTTGTGGATACCTTCAGGAAACCTTGTGGCATTCATCTAGTAAATCATTGGCAGGAACCTTCACCGGAAGGCACTGGCACCGACAGACACTTCACTAGTAGCGACAACAATGTATATAGTCAACCCAACTGACAGGAAAAAACTTTTGGTTATTGTATTTAATTGTAAATATATTTTGTAAAGCCGACATGGAATATTGTAATATACTCATATATGTATGAGATCTTGTAAATCATTTTGTAATGATATAAGATATGGATATGGTAGAAGTGATGAGTGAATATTAAGGAAAATTTTGTATAAGGTTATGGTTATAGTATGAGCTTAAACCAGCACTGAACCTAGCATAGCAGATGTTGAATTGTAGTAGTACATTATATTGGATTCTCATAATCCATTTTGTAAGTTAGTGAGACTTCCATTTTGTAGATTGAGCAGTGAGCTCTAGGCAGTTGACCTTCCTGTATGTGCAGGCACCACATTATAAGTAATATCCATTCATTGGCTAGTGAGTGAATATTGTGGGTCACAAATCCCACCGAGGTTTTCTCACACTGGGTTTCCTCGCTGAAATCCTTATGTTATGGTGTGTTTTCTATGTTGTCTTTACTATTCCTATTTACTGCACTAATTCTTATTTATCGGTACACTATTTTGGAATGCAAAATACTTAAAAAGGTCTAATATTTTGTAAACCAATTAGATACTAATTCACCCCCCCCGTTCTCAATATCTTTGGGACTATCATTAATCCTAACATTACCATCATACCCAAATTTTTGTAAGAACTTACAACCTTTTCTATACTTCTCACATGGTATTTTGATGTGATCTTGTGTAGATTCCTCTTCAGGTTCTTTATTGAGCATTTTGTGAAGTTCTCCTTCTTCCATCTCACCCCATTTGTAGATATAGTGATATCCCATAATATAGTAATAGCAGATACCTTTTTAGAAGGATGTGGTGGTCCATAATCTTTAGGAGAATCCATTATTTGTCTTAAATACATGGTTTTATTCAAAGTATACTCTCACATGCCATTGTCCTTGTATTTTCCTCTAAGATCACCTTGTTTTAATGTAGAAGGTTTAAATGATTCTAGACCCACATATGATGATGGAGTTACTTCTCTATTTATTGGAATGATTATTTGTGATCTTGGTAGTAGATTATTACAATATATGAATGGATTTGGATCACCTTTTATTGTTACTTCAACTCCATTGTAAGGAAATTTGATACATTGATGATATGTTGATGGAATGCTCTCATTTAATGTATCCATGGACATCCCAAGAGTATGTTATATGTAAGATATAGATCAAGGACTTGAAAAACCACATCCTTCATGACTAGCCCAATTCTTAGAGGTAAGGTGATTGTTCCCTTGGATGAGCATTCTTCATCATCATATACTTTAATGGTGATATTATTCTTTAAATTCATGGTTCATTCAGAATATCCCAATTGCTTAATATAATTAAATGTACAAATGATGAGACCTTCTCCCCCATCTATGAAGGTTTTTTTGATATGACTTTTATGGAGAAAGGCTTCAATATGGAGAGGCATATTGTGTGGTTGGCATATGGATACATCATCAACTTCTGTAAATGTAAGGAAATGTAGAGCAGAAAGGTATCCCACCATGGCTTGAAATTGGTCCACATTTAAATCAGTGGGTATGAAGGTTTCTCTCAAAGTTTAATGAAGAATGACCTTATGTGAAGGGGATATACATAAAATCTCAAGGATGGAAATGAGAGCCGGTGTCTTCCCTAACTGATCTATAAGGTCATACTCATTTTTGGTAGATGACAAGGTTGTGGTCTTGAGTGGAACACCTTGCAAGGTGACTTTACCTTGATGGGTTGTGACATTATGTTAAGAGGTTTCGTCATTAGATGGTGAAGAGGATGGTCCAATTCCTTTCAAAACAAATTTTCTCCTTTGGGTAGAACCTTCAGAAGTTTTGTCCTTTATGATAATGGTAGAAACATAATTGTCCATTGAGATGTGGCTAACAGTGGAATCATAATCATAGGATATCTTAGCATAGTTATCTTGATTATTTGCTTTGGATTTTCTTTTATCATGTTTAGGGAATGGGTCCTAAATCATAGCATGTTGCTCATTTAAGGTATAACCATCAACTTCTATTTCACCCTTTTCAATAAGATCTTGTATAATGTTCTTCAATCTATGACAATTACCAGTTGTATGTCCTTTGCTCATGTAATAATCACAACACTCATCATCATTCGACCATGCAAGTTTTACTTTTGGTTCATAAAGTGGATTATCTAGTAATGTTATAAGCTTGTTTGCAACCAATTTCTTAAATGTTGTCTCAATTGTCTCTACCAATGGAGTGTATTTCCTATGAGGTTTTGATGGACTTTGAGTGTTCACTTGATTGTTTGATTTGTATGAACTTGCACCGAGGAAAGTCACTTTTGGTTTTACAACATTTGAATCTACTACCCCATCATTGACTGTGTTCTAGTTCTTATTCCAAAAACAGGGTTTATCTTTTCCATTTGATTCCTCTTTGTTCTCTTTGAATAGATTAATGGTTCCTTATTCACTAAGGACTTTCTTAGTTGCCAATCCCTTTTATATAACTTCCTTAAAGGTAGACAAACAATATTTTCTTACTTCATATCCAATATCCTTGTTGACATTTTGAGTGAACATTTCTACCATTTGTTTTTATGGGATATCACAAGAGCATCAACTAGAAAGACCTCTCCATCATTGTAAAAATGAAGCAAAGGACTCCCCATTTTTCTATTTGGTGTTGCATAAAGTAGTCACTGACACATCTATTTCAATGTTTTATGAGAAGTGTTGTATGAAAGCTTCTTCTTTATCACTCCATGACTTGATTCTAAACAGAAGTTGGGAGAACCATTCTATAGCTTGTCCACCTGAACTTTGTGGGAATAATCTCATCAAGTAGGTTTCCTTGTTGGCTACCTCAATACATGTTGTGAAAAATTCTCTTATGTGTTCCTTAGGATCTCCCTTGCCTCTATACTTATCAAATTTTAGTGTCACAAAATGTAAAGGAAATGGAGGCATTGGAACACTTTTATCAAATGGATAAGGACATATGTCTTTCATTATATACTCTTTCTTTGGTGTATTCATGTTTGCCATTTGGTTTTTAAAATCCATGGTTTTTTATTGCAAATCATTCTTGGGTGGTGTATTTTCTTTGTGAGTTAGTCCCATGCCTAAGCCACCAGGTGGAGGAGGAGGAGGGATATAGTGCATATATATAGATGGTATTAATCATAGATATGTTCATATGGAGGAGGAACATAATTGTATCTAGCATATGGGCCACTTGGCATGGTATAATAATGAGGAGGAGCACTAGAGGTCTAGGTTGATACTTGTCATGACCATGAGGATAGGAGGTATCATAAGAATGGTATTAGATATTGCCCCCAAATCTTACATGGGGTCTCTTTATGTCATGATTTTGGATGTTCTCTTGAGTGTAATTGTATGCATTGGTATGATCTTGGGTATTATCATGAGCATGTGTATTAGCATTTATTCTCCATGAGAAAGGGCTACTATAGGATTGCTCATGAGACTTCTTAGCATAATTGGTGTGAGTATAGGTATTGGGAACTTCTAGTTTTTGAAATAAAGATGAGGGTGACTCAGGTATGAGATGTTCTATCCTATTACCACCATTACGTCCTCTAGGGTTTGCATTTATTTCAACCACATGATTAGGATCCTCTTCTAAAATTTGTGACACATCAAAGTCATGAGGTAGCTTCATCCCATTTTGTGACATGACTTGAAAGAAGTATCATCTATCTCTTCTCATGATTTCTTCAATCATTCTATTGAATCTTGGTTCCATGATAGTCTCTTCAAAATCTATGGAAGTGATAGATGCATTATCATTATCATTGTTTTTCTCATTGTCATTGTTGTGTATATTACTGCCATTGTCAAATGGGTTGTACAATTAGTCTCCATCAAACTCATAGGTACTCATGTTGAGAGATCTTAGAGCTTCTTTGAATTCTCTTCTAGACCTTTTGGAATGAGTTTCAACCATTAACTAAACCTTGGCTAAAATGAGGGATGAAATAAAATGCGAAGACTATGGAAGACCAAAAAGGATATGAGATGGAATTAATCTAGGGTTGTCTTGCGATATCAAAAAATGTAAGTCCAAGATATGTGTGATCTAAAGAAAGGTGTGGCTTCAAAAGAGATGATAGATCTATTGATGAGGTAAGTTGACCTTGTGTAAAGCGGACCAAGTGGAACCCTAAGATGATAGATATGATATGGGAACCACCTAGTGATATGTTGTAGTAATTTTTCAAGATATGATAAGGACAAGAAAGCAACATTTTGACTCTAGTTTGAAAAATGTGTATGAGGGATTGAAAATGCAGGAAAATGATGGACAAATATGTGACCAAAGCTAGTTGATAGAAAATGATGGAGCCCTATAGGAAATACCTTATAATCTCTTCAAATATCAAAACTTAAGTACATTTTCTTCTCTCAACTTTTGAAAAAATTTGCTATAAAAAATAGATGCAGAGTTACTCTGTATAGACACGATTTCCCAACATAGATCACGTAGTTTTAGATAACATAGAAGGGGTTTTGTATGTCATAGACGCGATTTATTGTTGTTACTAACAATTTGTTTTTCTCTTCTGATACTTGAAAATGCAATTCTACCCTACAGAGACGCGATTTTCCAACCTAGATGCAGCTTAAGCTAACATAGATGTGGTTTCTAAGAAAATATTTGAGTCTATCCAAATATGAAGTTGTTGAATGTGACCAAATATTTTATGTTGAATGTTTTGTGGCAAGAAAAACAAAACAAACAATGGAGACACAATGTCTGAAGGTGTTTTTGTTCAAAATGTTTTGTGTATGTTCAAATATTTCCACTGGTATAGAACAAATTTAAGACACTTGAAAACATGCACAACCTAGGCTGGAAAGAGAAATCATTCAATGGGGCCCCTGCAATAATAAAATACCTTAAGCAAGTAGACAACTAGAGATTATGGTAGCACTGGCTCCCCCACCATGACACTCACTTCTCGGGCATACCAGATTTTCTTACCTCAAAAGAGAAAAGATCAAATGAGGGATTCCTGTCTCAACATGAAAGGGTACATGAGGGGTATCTATGGGGTACGATCTATACTCCTCGAGTCATCAAATGTAAGGAGTTTTGGCCTCTAGAACAAAAGGTGTTTAGTGGGGGAATTTCTATGGTCCTTGGTGTCTACCGATGCGATAACAACTCATTTAAGAACCCACTCCTAATCCCCAAAGAGGATTTTTTATGCATCCAACACAAGTGTGGATACTAGGGAGAACCATCGGTGTAGATACATATCACTAAGTCATCGTGGCTTTTGCCTAACATATTAATTATATATCACGTAGAAGAAGTACTGCTTGGGTCGTTCTCTCTCACTTAGCCTTATGGGCTACCCGAGAGATAGGCCCTCCTACCTATATAGAAAATGATAACAATTTCTCTTACACCTAAGGTCCAATAGAAGGCGAGAGGAGAGGATACTTTTGTTATCACCTCTAGGGTTATAAACATAAAATGTGCAAAGAACACCAAACATTTCAAACAATTTGTTTAACCCCAAATAAAAAAGATGTGACTGGTTAAGATAGAACTAAAAAAACACAGCTAAATTACCCCTGCAACAAATGATTAGTAGTTTTGATAGATTGCCCCCACCCGCAAGCACACTAGTTAGGTAAATTTTAGAAATCTAAGTCCAAATGTGAAAGGGGGCCTTCGACAATATGATATTTTTTTCTTTTCAAGATAACTACACCTACTTTGTTACTCCAAACAAAGGGGGTTAGGCCAAAACCAAATAAAGAAACCCTAAAATGAAAAAGCTAATGAAAACTCCAAACCAAAAATGCAGTTATACCGAACGCATATGCACTTTTCGAACATATACAAATATTTGACATAGATGTGAATTTAAGATTTGAAACTTGCAAATCTTGAACATAGATGTGATAATAGGTAGCACATACACACTTTATGAGAAAAGACGCGATATGATGAGTCACAGATGCGATTTCTAGAAATCTGCACTTGCAATAGATAGAAAAGAAAAAAACACGGAAATAGATAACCCAAACACGGTTTCTAATCACAGATGCGCAAATATCTGACACAGATGTAATTTTAAGATTTGAAACCTAAAAAACTGATAGAAAAGCAAAAATGCCGAAACAAAAATCATAGACGCAAGATCTGAATGCAAATGCAAAAAGAACAGGCATAGACGTGCAATAAATCAAAATCATTGCAAATCTGACGTGCAACTTTGCAAAAAAGCTAAATTTGCAAACAAAATGTTAGAAACAAAAGGGACAAGAGTCCCACCGAGTGTGCCAAAATGTTAATGGTAAAAAATAATGATGATAAACTATTGTAAAACCACAAAGATCCAACCACAACAAACCCTATTTCTACAATCAAACATTCACCATACACCAATGAAGATACCTAAGAACATGCAAATAAACAAATAAAGAAATATTACCATTCACATGCTAGGGTTTCAATCTCCATTGTCTCCTATCCCCATTGATCTTGTTTGATATATTTGCTCTCAAATTTTGTATGTTCATAGGAGCTCAACAAAGAACAAATTATGGTTGTGAAATCGCTTGATCGCAAGAAGGCTTGATTGCATAGTATTGATTAGGATTGATAATGATGAAATAATCCTCTTATATAGAAGATGGTTTTGAAAATGGAGGAATAATATTAAGAGGTGAAAGAAATAAATGGTCGGCTAGGATTAAAGGGTAGGTAGAAGAAATAATAAAATAATGAAGAGGGTAGGTAGAGGGTAATTAAGAGATAAATGACATGTGCCATAGAGGAAAAAGCTAATGAATTAATTAAATAAATAAATATTTATTTAATTAATAGAAGAAGTGGGGCCAATTAAATAAATAAATATTTATTTAATTTAGGAGAAAGATAATTTAAATAAATAAAAATATTTATTTAAATGAGAAAAGGGCTAGAAGATGATAAATGAATTGATTAAATAAATAAAGATTTATTTAATTAATAGAAGACATAGGATGAAGTAATTAAATAAATAAAATATTTATTTAATTAAAGAGGACAATTTTAGGTGTCTATAGGTATAACATGTAATATAAATTAGAATATAACATTTTCTATAATATATTTTTTGTTAAAGAACTAGTCCACAAGAAACCACAATTCATAATATAAGGGTTGTTAAAGGTTGTTGATGGTTTTACTATTTTTAACCTATGAGAGTAAGTATGAGTAGATATAACTTACAAAAGGAAACAAGAAAAAGCTAAATTAACATAGAATACATAAATTCAATACTATAACATGTTAAAAAGTGATAAACAAAATATAATAACACTTTTGCATAACTATTATGTTTCTTGTTGTTGTTTCTAGATTTGATTGTGTTTGTGTTTTTGCATCAATGTTTTGAATCACAATATGTGATTCATCATCCAGATGATAGAGAGCTCAAGGAGTAGAATAATAGAATGTTGTAAACCCAGGGACTAAAAAGATGTGGGATAGGGATAATATAGGGGAGTAGTTACACATGGCAAGAAGTGGTTGGATGAAAAAAGTAAGATACAAAAAAGAAAAGAAATAATAAAACTAGAACCAATTGCATAAAGAAAAAAGGAGACAATAATAAAGCATATTACTGATTATTTCAATGTAACTAGAAAATTATTAATAATAACAAACTGGTTTGAGTTTCAAATCTAATATAAAAGAGTGCACTAAATTAATTCATATTAGATTTGATACTCTAACTAGTCTGTTATCATTAATATTTTTTAGTTACATTATAATAATTAGTAATGAAAGATTCATGAAATGTGGTGTGGTGCACTCATTTTTCAAGTTCTTTCCTCGAGCTCCTTGATTGTCATTTTTTATTCTGAGGATGCTAAATTGAAAGCCCTAGAGAAGCCATTTTTTTGGTTTGGCTGAAATCTAGTTTTTGTGGAGTGTTGGAAACCCCTTTTTACGACCTCTTAAGATATTGTTAAATGCATCCCTACTTGGTTTTCATTACCTAATCTTCCATATGAGTTTTCTGACTCTGAGAGTTTGCAAAAGATAGGTGAATCTTTTGGGAAATTATGCACTCGCATTCTTTGTTTGAGGATGGGGTTTTCCGGATTAAAATTTGTGTTTTGCTTGAGCCGAGTTCAGTTATTCCTAGCACATGTAATTTAAAATCTATTGATGGGGTTTGGAGGTAGGACATTGTTCATGATTCTAATTGGTTTACTAAGTTATATGTGGTTATGTATTCTCCTTTGTTTATAAGTTTAAAAGGTTTATTTTTTATCAATAAGGAGGCACAAAATACTATGTTTGTTTTGTTAGAATAGGGCAAATCTTGATTCTCTCTCCTGTGCTGATATGCAAATTTTGTTACAGTCAAATCCTTCTCTAGTTTCTAAACTAAAGAATGTTGAGGATTCTTTTGTTGATAAGTCCCTGGGGTTTATTTCTTTAAAGGAGAAAATTGCTTCTCCTTCGAATCATGTTGTGGATTGTGATGCTTTGAAGATTACTTAGCCTGTTGCTGATAAGTTGGCTGGGTCGGGTCCTATTGTTCCAAATGATGGGGTGTCTTCTATGATTGAATGTAAGACTAGCATGACTAATTAGGTTTTTGGGGATGGGAAGCCTCATGAGGAGTCTATCCTTATGGATGATTATGGGTTGGTTAATACACATCTACTGGTTCAGGGGACTGATCCATTTATTATTGCTATAATTTCTCAAGTGCAAAACCTGGTAATTGATAATAATCTCACTAAGAATCATGATATCACTAAGAAAGTTGTTATTTATATTGATCAAGATCTTGTTAATTTGAATTAATATTTGGTGATTCTTCCTATGCACAATCCTTTTGAGATTCTCTCTCCAAACAAAGATTTGGGAGATGAGGGTGATATGCCTGATGTCAATAAGGTTTCTTTTGATCCTAGAACCAATAAAACTTTAACACAAAAACCTTTATCTCCTTGTTCTCCATTTTTAACTCCTTCTAAGAAAGCTAGAAAGCCAAAGGCATTTCATACTCTATTGAAAATACATGCAGGCATTCAGTCAACTCTGTTTAGTTCGGGTTCAAGTTCTTTGAAAAAGAAAAAAAAGTTTAGCTCTCCTTTTACTAGGTGTATTGCCACCAAAAGGAATCTTCAGGAAGCCTTTGTGGTGGGTAAGAAAGGCCAGGACAATGCCAATAAGAAGAGGGGAGCTAATGACTCCCCTCGAGGCTAATGGAGGTCATTTCTTGGAATGTTAGGGGCTTAAATGCCCCTAACAAGATATGTTTGATTAATTAACAATTGGACTTAATGAAGTGTGATATTCTTTTGGTACATGAAACAAAATTAAATGTGCAAGTTGTTGATTCTTTATTTTCAAAGTGGAAAGCTTGGAAATTTTGTGTTTCCTCCTGTATGAGGGCCTCGGGTGGGTTGGATTTTCTCTGGAATGATGCTACTACTGAGTTATCTTTGGTCTCTTTTGCCCCTCATTGGATTTTGGATTTGGTTAAAACTAGATTGTCTAATCTTAAGTTTTGGTTTTTTAACATCTATGGTCCTATGAGTATTTCAGGGAAAAGGGGTCTTTGGTATACTTTAACCTTAATTTCATCCCCTCTTTAGGGGAAGTTTGTGGTCTTTGGAGGGGATTTTAATGCTATTTCTAGTGAGGAGGAGAATATTGGGGGGATTCTGCCTAATAAACATATTTTGGTTCATTTCAACTCTTTTATTTAGAAGAATTTCTTATTCGATTGCAAAACTCTAAAAGGCCCTTTCACTTGGACAAATATGCAAAAGGATTTTTCCCAAATATCTGAGAGACTTGACCATTTTTTGGTTTCTGAAAATTGTCTTTTATTGGAAATTGATGTTGTTTCAATGGTTCTTCCAAATCCAGGGTCTGATCATTTTCCAAACTTCTTGTCCATCTTGGATGTAGCCCCTAGGAAGACTCCATTTAAGTTTGAGCCTATGTGGTTTAGGGACCCTTCTTTTTTGACACTTTTGGAATCCAGGTGGTTTTCAACTCCCTTTGTCTCTGAGACTAGAATGTTCTGGTTTGTTAAAAATCTCTCTTTCATTAAGGAGAAGATTAGGGATTGGAATATCTCACATTTATAAATATTTTTTTTGAAAAAGATAGAATTCAAAATGATTTGGAGGTTTTAAATCATTCTGTCATGAATGTTGGTATGGATTCAGCTTCTTTTTCTAAACATCAGTTATTGCATAGTCAACTTAAGGAAGTTCTTTCCCATGAAGAAATCTATTGGCATAAAGAGTCCAAATATTTGTGGCTTGCAGAGGAGGACATGAACACAATTTTTTTTTCATTCTTCAACTAAGCTTAAGAGGCAAAGACATAGGATTTCTTGCATCTCGGACTCTGTTGGGGATTTTTTAACTGATGAGAAATACATTTCCATTGAGGCTATTAGATTCCTTAAATCCTTATTGACAATAAAATCCTCTTCTTTTGATGATACTTTTACCTCTTCCATCCCTCACTGCATTTATGAGGATAATAAAATGATTATGGCTCATTTTCCTAGTCAAGAGTTGAAGGAAGTTGTCTTTTCTATGGCTCCTAAGAAGGCTCCTGGTCCTGAGGGGTTCACTGCATTATTCTTTCAAAAAAATTAGTCTTTTCTTGGGGATGACATTCTTCTTGTTTTGGAGGAGGCCAGAAGGAGTAGATCTATTTTGTTTTTATGAGAAGGTTTGTCTAGAAAGGAATAATAGCATTTTTTGAAAAAAATCTTCCTCCTTGGCTGATGTTCTTTTTTGTATAGAAAAAATCCATCTCAGAAATTGCCTTGTCTTATATTTATAAAGAATTGGATTCTCAATATTCTTTTTCCTCTTGGGATAGCTGGATTATGAGGCATTGGCAGTTCTTGCATTTACTCCCTTCTCAGGGTGCCAATTCTGGGAGTGTTGTTTCTAAAAATAAAAGAAAGGAGGCTAAATGGCTGACACCCCCTAGATCTATGTACAAGATGAATTTCAATCATTCCTCGAGAGGAAATCTAGGTAAATGTGGCATTGGTGTGGTTGTTACTAATGATGGTGCCAAAATTGTCAAGGCTGGGTGCAAATGTATTTCGGATGGGTTAGATAATGTTGTAGAGTTTCATGTACTTTCTTTTGGTCTAGATTTGTTGATTTCCTTGAATATTAGAGATGTTGTGATTGAAGGAGATTCGATGGTGGTTTTTTATGTCATGGCTAATAGAACTTGTCATTCTTGGCATCTAAAATATGTTGGCTATTTGGAGGAATTGATTATTTGTTGCATTGATATTTTGTCATTGATGTCAACAATAGTTGTTTTGGCTACTTTACCAGTATCCTTTTGGTCCTAGTAGGATTTTTGGTTTCTGGTTGGATTAGATCATGATGATTCAATATGCTCCGATATATTTGGCTTATGGAATTGGCTTATTCATGCTACTCAGATTCATGTTTAGTCAATTGGTTTTGAATTGGTGATCGGATGCTATCCTCTATGCTAGCAAGCTTGGTTTGTTGTTTCGGAGAGGGTTTCACCGACAAAGAATTATTGAAGATCTTTGATGTTATGCATAAGTGGTATTGGTGCATCTTCTAGTGGAGATTCAAGTTGTTGATGGTGATCATGTTTGAGACATGGTTGATTAGGATCATTTATTTAGCGTGTGTGGACCTAAATAGGGTCTCGGTTTACCTAGGTTATGGACCGACTTAATGTAACATGTGGATTGGACTACTTGATGTGTTTTTGGGATGTCTTATGGGTTGGATATTATTTGTTTGGTCTCTAGTCAACATGTTTTGTAATTATGTAATTATTTTATTGTATGGTGGTCAACCTTATTGTTTGTGGTCGAGGGTTTGTATATACATGATGTAAGATCTCATTGTAGATCATATATGAATGTGGATATATAAGGAGCGAATAATTCAATAATCATTCAGGTAGAGGATTTGGTCGATCATTGGTCATCAAGTTGAGTTTATGTAAGAGGATTTAGTCCTCAAGTATTGATCTTAACTGGAACTATACTCAAGCATAGGAGATGCTATCATTGCAGTTCATTCATTCTTCCAGATTGTCTAATCTAGATTTTTATGTAGTCAGTGAGACTCCTTTTATAATGAGAAGTGTGCTCTATGTTGTTGGCCTTCCTGAAAGTGCAGGCGCCTCTATTTGTAATCACATACTTCAAAATTATTATTTGATTGTGGGTAGGCTTCCCACCATGGCTTTTCCCTTTATCGGGTTTTCCATGTACAAATCTCTGTGTCATGTGGATGGTAATTATTCTTTCATTAAATTGCTTGTCCTTAATTAGTATATCTGCTATTTTTGTATTTGGTTTATGCATTTTGGTATTGATCTTTTGGGTTTCAGTATTAAATTTTTAATTGCTTAAGGTTTCGGTAATCTGGTGACAACTGATTTACCCCCCCTCTTAGTTGTCCTCCAGTTATTTGAATTGTCTAAAAATTGGTGTCAAAGCTTTGGTCCTCTTTGCAGAAGCTTAATCGCTTGAGGAAGATCCTATGGCGACTAATAGTTCAAGTTCATCTAGTTCATCTGGAGCTATCTTTCAAAGAGATATTCCTAGGCTTGATGGAATAAATTATAGTTTGGAAGATTTAGATGGAGACTCATCTGAGATGTCTAGGTAAGGAAATTTGGGAAATCACATAGAATAGTGTTAGTCCATTTAATCAGGCATCTGGCAATCCTCCTCTAGAAAACTTGGATAAAGAGCTTGAGAATGATTGTAGAGCAAGAGAATCCCTCTTGTGTGCACTTTTTGATAAGCAAATAATGGGACTAGCTGACAAATCATCAACAAAGGCTATATCGGATAGGTTGGAGACTCTTAATGAAGGTGACCCTAATGTTAAGATTGCTAAACTTGATGGTTACCAAGTGAGATATGAAAAATTTAGAATGGAAGAAGATGAAAAGATTATTGCATTCATGGAAAGGGTAAACAAGATTGTTATGGGAATTCAATATTGTGGTGGATCTCTTAGTGAGGATGAAATAGTTTTTAAATTTCTAAGAGCTTTGCCACCAACTTATAAGATGAAGGCTACTACAATTAATGAATTAAGAACAATGGCTACTATTTGTGTCAATAGAGATACCTTGGTTGGGAAATTATCTTCTTTTGAGCTTGAATAATTTGGACCTTTTGGAGCTATGAAGTGTGAACCTACTTTTCATGTATCTACATCATCTACAGACAAGCAAGATTGGAAAGCTTTGTATGCAAAGGAGTTGGCTAATATGAAGACAAAAGATAAAGAATTTGAGCAACTTGAATCCCTATTTACTAGAAGAGTACCTAAAGAATTGGTAGGAAGTAAGTCTGAAGGAAAAGAACCTTTTAAATGTTTTTCATGTAGTAAGATAGTTCATTTTTCATCTAGATGTCCTAAAAGGAATTCAAGATTTGAAGAAAGAGCTAGAAGATCTTTTAAGCCTAACCTTGGATATCAGAACAAGTATAAGTATGAGAAAAACATAGATAAATCATGCTACATTGCAAATAAGGAAGGTGTGACTGATTTTGATGATGAACCGACACAAGACTCTACTAGTGGTTCTTGCAATGGAAAGGAATGGGTGTTTCTGGCTATCAAGGAAGATGTTTCAGCACTGGAAGAGAATGTACCTAAAGTGAAGGAACTTGCTGCTAAAATTGAAGATAAGGATGAATGGGTAATTGATAGTGGATGTTCACATCATATGACTGGAGATAAAAGGAAGTTTATATCTTTGCAAGAATTTGATGGCAGTCTAGGTAGATTTGGAGATAAAAAAGCATGTATGATCAAAGGAAAATGAACTATATCATTGGATGGTAAGCATAATCTTGATAATTTTTATTAAGTTGAAGGTTCAAGGCATAATCTTTTGAGTGTAGGACAATTGGTGGATAAGGGATTTCAACTATAGCTCAAGGATGGAAATGAAAAATCATTAATAGATCTAGATTGGAGATTGAAACTAGTACACAGACAAAATGTAATATATTTCATTTGAACTCCAGTGAGAATACAAGTTTAATTGCACAAATTGATGAGATTTGGCTATGGCATGTCAATTTTAATTGCATTGTAAAGATCAGTTCAACTAAGACAGTTAGAGATATACCTAAGATTGTGAAGCCCTATAATCCGATATGTAAATAATGTCAATTGGGAAAATAGGTCGGAACCTCTTTTAAAATTATACAAGACAAATTTAATGATTTTCTTGATCTTAATCATACTGATTTGTGTGGCCCTACTAGAGTTAAAAGCTTTCATGGTGATAGATATTTCATGCTAATCATTGATGATTATTCTAGAATGATGTGGTTTACTTTTTTAAGGGAGAAATATGAGGCTTTTGAAAAGTTTAAAATATTCAATGCTAAAGTTGAGATTGAGACAGGATTGAAGATTGATTTTTTAAGGTCAGATCGTGATGGAGAATTCACATCTAGTGAGTTTAATAACTTTTATGAGAATCATGGTATAAGGAGACAATTTTATGCTCCTCGAACACCTTAGTAGAATGGATTTGTGGAAAGAAAGAACAAAACCATCTTGGATGATGCTAGAACAATGATGATGGAAGACTCTAAACTGATAAGTACTCCTATGGTTACCAATGAGAAATTGTCAAGGAAAGATGAATATATACTAATAAATCCTACAAGATACAACTCTATGATTGGAGGTCTGCTATATTCGACTGAGACTAGGCCTGATATAATGAATGTTGTTTGCATTGCATCAATATATCAAAGTGATCCTATAGAGAATCATGAGAGTGTTATGAAAAGAATTTTTATATACTTGCAAGGTAAATTTGAATATGGTTTATGGTGCCCTAAGGATGTTGACTTTACTTTATGTGCATATACAAATGTAGATTGGGCAAGTGATGTTGATGACTGGAAAAGTAATTCTAGTGGAGCTTTCTTTCTAGGGAAGAAGTTGGTTTCATAGATCAGTAAGAAATAATCATGTACTTCTTTATCTACTGTTGAAGCTGAGTATGTTGTTGTTGCTATTAACTGTAGAAGTTGAGAAAGCCAACTTCACAGACCCCGAAGATCACCTGCATGCAAATAACCTGTCACAGAAAGAAGAGATGGAGACAAACAAGCAAGGGTGCTCTGAAAGCTGAAAAATGTATTCATCCAAGAGAGAGATAAATTACAATGATGAATCCTTATAAAAGGATATTGTGCAACCCTAAAAGAAACCCTAATAGGTAGACAATTAATAGTTAATATAATTATTAAATGTCACAAATGCAAACTAAAGTGAAATCTTAAGAGAGGAATAAAGGTAATTTAATCAACATGATTAAATTAAAACCTTTACTCTAACACCCCCCCTTAAGATGAGCAAAAGTGCAGTTACAAACATGTGCAAGAAAGCAAAGGTAACTACAATGCAAGAAAGTAAACTTGGGTCCCGGCAACAAGGCCTGATCAGGTACCCAATTACAACCAAATCTCTGTAAAGTGGAGAAATAGAGAAAACCTCATGGGAAAAACTCTACTCCAAAAAGAGATGAAAGAAATAAATGCACTAATAACAGAAGGATAGGAGGTGGATAACATGATACCCCCCATAGACAACTTCTATCATATAAGTACATATACAATGGTCTCCATAGGAGAAAAAGAAAGAGACTAGAAGCCCCCCCCACAATGAAGAAACTCCTGTCGCACATATGGATGCCTGAGGTAGAATCCAAAAAGAGATCCTAAAGCGGCATATAATATTCCTCCCCTTGGGAAGAAATGGATCCAAAGGACGAAGATGAAGAAACCCTGTGAAGAGAGAAGAATCAATCTGTCTCAAGATGTGTGCCATAATAGGATGCTGAAGAATCCCTCTGTCTGAACTGAAACAAAAGATGTCAAATCCAAACTGAATTGAAGACTCAAAAATTGCAACCTCTGAATGCACAGATGATGGTGGGCTAACAGCTGGAATATGGCTGTCAACAAAGAGGAGCTGAAAATCCTCAAAGTAATCCTCCAAGTAATCCTCCAAGTCTGTAATATAGGACTCTACAAACAAAGACGAAATGCCTGCAAGATAAGAATCCCAAGTAGCCATGTCTGAAAGATGTATGATGTCCTGCTTAGCTGAATCAATAGGAGCCAAAGAAGAGGCAATATCAAACTGATCAGGAACAAAAGGAGATGATGTTGATACATGTACAATCTCAGTCTGAAGAGTAGGAACTGTGAGACAATCCTCTGATTCATCGGAATATGTAAGGGTGTCTAAATAGTGAAGTTCCTTTAAAGTATCATGATCAAAAGGTGTGTTATCTCTCCAACCAATGGGTACAAGACAATCTGAAGTAGGATCCTTTGGGAATGGAGAAAGACTGGGGTCTCCATAGATCTCCCAAAGACGTGTCCAAAGTGAGTGAGGACAATCAATGCCCGATATAGCCCACACAGTGTCAGAATCAACACTAGACAAAATAACTCCTACTATGTGATTTCTAATGATATCCCAAGCTAGTTTTCCCTCTAAAGTTGCTGGTTCAGGTATGAGATCATACAAATAAGGCAAAATATTAAGCCACCTACAGTGTGTAAGTATGCCCTTTGCCCATGACTCATAATTACCCCGTTCTAGAAATACAACTGAAGGGTGAGTAGAAAAACCCATGATAACTCTTCAAATTAACAAATCTGAGACTAAATGACTTTAATACTGATAAAGCGGATCAAATGAAGCCATCCCATGCAAACAAATTATTTCCAAGTCTGAAACGTCCAAGTAAGTGACAGATGTGTGAAAACACAAAGTACTGAATAAAACGTACCTGGTGCAGATTCTGGAAAAATACATGATAGATCTGGAAAGAGCACAGAACCACCTTTCCGACGCCTATTCGCTTTCGAAAAACGGAGTCCGTATGCAAAAGATATGGCTCCTGGAGTGCAAAAAACTTGTTCTGACTTCGACTGGCAAAAAACACTACAAAACGGAAAAATCAGAAAAAAAGTATCCATCTTTTAGATCGGGCTCGGAACCAGCTTTCCAACGCCTATTTTCATTCGAAAATCCGAGCTAAAATGCCCGAGTTATACCCGATTTAGTAAAAACTGCTCCAAAAAAGCTCAAATAGGCCCTTTAAGCCCTCAAGGGCTTAAAAAAAAATAAGCCCCTGGTCCTCTGGGCGACCAGGGGCGGGCGCAGGAGGCGGCGGCACGGGGGCGGCGCTGGGGTGGCGCAGCTAGCGGCGGGCGGCGCGCTGGCTGCGGGCGGGCGACTGGCGGCGCGCAGGCGACAGGGTAGTGCGCCGGCGGCGCAGCGGAGGATACCGCCGGCGGCGGCGGCGGCGGCCGGGCGGGGGTTCTCTTGGAAGCAGCGGCGCACTGGCTACTGCTGGCTGCGCGTTTTTTAATTAAAAACCCTATGTTTTTTTTTGATTTTTTGAATATTTCCGCCTCGGTTTTCGTGTCCTATGGCCGTACGGCGTCGGGGCCAAAAAAAATTTGCCTTCTGGAGCAACTGTGTCCAAATCGAACAAATTTTATATGGAAATAGGGGTTTTTGGGCGCTACGAGCTCAATGGTGAGGTCCGTTTGGGCTCAAAATGCACCGAAAAAAAAATACCCCCCTATTCCAAAATAAAAAACAGAAGACAAACACAGATCTGATGCAACCAAGAAAATCAGATCTAACCCTCGTAGCTCCAAATTCTTCAGAAGACGAACAGGAAGCAACCGGTCTGGAGCTCTGATACCATGTAGAAGTTGAGAAAGCCAACTTCACAGACCCCGAAGATCACCTGCATGCAAATAACCTGTCACAGAAAGAAGAGATGGAGACAAACAAGCAAGGGTGCTCTGAAAGCTGAAAAATGTATTCATCCAAGAGAGAGATAAATTACAATGATGAATCCTTATAAAAGGATATTGTGCAACCCTAAAAGAAACCCTAATAGGTAGACAATTAATAGTTAATATAATTATTAAATGTCACAAATGCAAACTAAAGTGAAATCTTAAGAGAGGAATAAAGGTAATTTAATCAACATGATTAAATTAAAACCTTTACTCTAACATTAACTATACACAAGTTCTATGGATGAAGCAAATGTTGAAGGATATTATAGTGCATTACATTGGACAGGTAGTTATTCACTACGATAACTCTACTACTATAGACATATCAGAGAATTTGGTATTTCACTCTAAGACAAAATACATATCTATCAAGTATAACTTTTTGAAGGAAAAGGTGGAATAAAATGAGGTTAGACTACTTTATGTGATTACTAAAGAGTAGATTGTAGATATTTTCACTAAACCTTTACCTAAAGAATCATTTGAGTACCTTAGAGATAGGTTAGGGGTTTCTACCCCTTTGACGGAAAACTAATTGATGCTATTTTACATCAGTCCAATATGCCTTATTAGAGATATTATTCAATCTGGAATGAATAACATTGATGTGGGGATGCTATTACTCAGGGGGAGTAGTTAGCCTTGTGATTCAGTGGTTTTTGTTTTTTCTTTGATATTTATGTCATATTTATGGCATTGATGTCAAAGGGGAACAAATATATGTGAAAAAAAGAGCTTTACAGAGATCATTCATTGGGGGAGTTTGGTCTTTGGTTCAAAATTTTATTGTTATATCATCTTGGAGAGTTTGCTGAATGTCTTCCATTGGGGGAGACTTGTTTGGCATTTTCTTGGCACTTGGATGTTTTTCACATCTAGTGTTGCCATCAATGCCAAAGGGGGAGATTGTTGGCCATTTAGAGGAATTGATTATGTGTTGCATTGATGTTTTGTCATTGATGTCAACACTAGCTTTTTTGGCTGCTTTGCTGATATCGTTCTGGTCCCGATAGGATGTTTGGTTTCTGGTGGATTAGATAATGATGATCTAGTATGCTTTAGTTTGTTTGGCTTATGGAATTGGATTATTCATTCTACTCAGATTAAATTTCAGTCAATTGGTTTTTATTTGGTGATCAAATGCTATCTTGTATGCTGGCAAGCTTGGATTGTTGTTCTGGTGTGGGTTTCACCGATAGAGCATTATTGAAGATCTTTGATGCTATGCATAAGTGGTGTTGATGCGGCTACTACTGGAGATTTAGGGTGCTAATGGTGATCATGTTTGAGACTTTGTTGATTAGGATCATTGCTTTAGCATGTGTGGACCTAAATTGGGTCTCGATTTATCTAGGTTATGGAATGACTTAATGTAACGAGTGGATTAGACTTCTCAATGTGTTTTTGGGATTTCTTATGGGTTGGATATTATTTGTTTGGACTTTGGCTGACATGTTTTGTAATTATGTAATTGTTTTATTTTTTGGTGGCTAACCTTATTGTTTGTGGTCGAGGGTTTGTATATATATGATGTAAGATCTCATTGTAGATCATATAGGAATGTGGATATGTAAGGAGCAAATAATGCAATAATCATTCAGGCAAAGGATTTGGTCAATCATTGGTGATCAAGTTGGGTTTATGTAAGAGGATTTAGTCCTTTGGTATTGAGCTTAATCAAAATTGTACTCAGGGATAGGAGATGCTATCATTGCCATTCATTCATTCTTTCAGATTATAATCTAGATTTTTGTATAGTTAGTGAGACTCCTTTTATAATGACCAGTGTGCTCTAGGTTGTTGGCCTTCCTACAAGTGTAGTGTTGGCATATGCACACTCCAATGAGACATTGTAGGTGATTGAAGGTTTTGTCATTGATGGCAACCTTACAATCCTATGGCACTAGCAAGGTATTACACTGGCAAGGCATTACACTACACCGGCACTAGCAAGATTAGACTCTACACTGGCACTTAGACCACTAGCACTGGCAGAGAAAGGAAGTATACCGGCATAGAGGCCGACAGGATTTTTGTTATATTATATTTTATTTATTATTGTAAAAAATTTGTAAGACGACTTGGCAAGTTGTAAAATGACTCTTATATATAAGAGAGATCATTGTAGACATTTAAATGAAGCAATAAGAGAAAGATATTAGGCAGACCTATTATGTGAAATATAGGTTAAGGGTTTATGTAAGAAGCAGAGTAGCAACTAGTACTGGATCTAGCATTATAGATGCTATTCTGAAGTAGTACAAGATATTGGATTTGTATAATCCATCATTGTAAGTCAATGAGACTTCCCATTTTGTGTTTGAGCAGTGAGATCTAGGCAATTGGCCTTCCTGCATGTGCAGGCCCCTCTTGTAGTAGTAATATTCTCTTAGTGGCCAGTAAGTGAATATTGTGGGTCACAAATCCCACTGAGGTTTTTCCCACTCTGGGTTTCCTTGTTAAATCCTTGTGTCATGGTGTTCTTTTCATGTGGATGCTTTTAATTCTATTTATTGTTTTATTTCTTGCATATCGATACACTGTTATAATATGTTCTACATGTTTTAAGTTAAGAAATTCTATTCACTAGTTAGATACTGATTCACCACCCCCTCTCAGTATCTATGGGAATCCTAACAATTGGTATCAGAGCCTGGTCCTCTATTTTCAGAAGCCTAACAGCTTGAGGAAGATCTTGACACTGGTAAATATGGAAAATTTGATGAAGCAACTTGAAGCAGCTCTCTCAGACTATGATACAGAAAAATTGAAAAATATCAAACTAGAAGATGATCTAAAGGAAGCTCAGGATATCATTCAGGCACTTCGAGAAAATATTACTATTGCAAGAAATAAGAGAAGAGAACTTTGTGAAAAGATGCAAAATGAGAATGATGAAAAGGAATCACTTAATGATTAGATAAGCAAGCTAAAACAAGAGAACATGACAACAAAGAATGAGATGCAAGATATGACTATGAGATTTTGTAAAGAAATTGAGGATAGGAGAAAGAATGAAGAAGAATTGACCAGAAGACTAAGTGATGCAGCAAATGAGAACACAAGACTTAGCCATGAAAATGATATATTGAAGACAGATCTAATGCACTCAGAATGACTCCAATGAACTGATGAGGTAGAAAGAAGTCTTAGAAAGAGAACTAGAAACTGCTAATCAACATAAAGAAAAATTCAAGAAAAGCTCAGAGGAACTTGGCACCTTGCTGAAGAATCAAAAACCTAAGGGTGACACTTCTGGAATTGGCTTTGAAATTGGTGAAAGCTCTGGTACTGCAAATACTCAAGATCATAGCAAATTGATAAGGCAACCTAATACTTATAAATTTAATGGAAAATACTTTAACTGTAATAAGTATGGTCATAGAGAAAATGAATGTAGATCTAAAAATTATCAAAACATCAACACACCCACCGCCCAATATTCAAAATGCAACAAAGTTGGTCACAACTCTAAAAATTGCAAAATGAATGTGAGATGTTATGTTTGTGGAAGATTTGGACATTTATCTAATCAATGTAGAACACAAACCAGCATAGGTTATGGGAAAGCTATTCAGAAAAATAATGTGACTTGTTATGCATGTAACAAAACTGGGCATATTGCAAAATTCTATAGAAGTAAAGGATCACTGACAGATAACAAAATTTCTAGCTTGAAAGGGAAAGAAAAAGTTGAAGAGATAAAACAAGAATTCTCAAAACAATGGATTAGAAAAATTGATCTAAATGTTGGGAACAATCCTCCACCGGTAGAACCAACCAACACTCCATCAACAAAACTGAGTATTACTCCATCAGCAGGAAATTCTTCATCAAATTGAAGAAAGTTTCCTTGAGGGTTTGGCAATCTAATGACACATGTGCTATTATTCCCTCGGTTAGAGATGGGAAGTTGGAAATTACTTCATTACCGACAAACAATGTTAAGTGAATACTTAACCAGTATGCATTAAATGTGGTAGATGGCAAATAAAAATTATAAATTTGTGGTTTTAGCTCCATTTCACTTCACCGAGATTTCAAACATTCGAAGAGTGCAAAATTTGCAGAGCTAAGGGATTTCAAGCAAAGAGGTGAAGCACTTCAAGCAATCAATCCATCCAAAGGAAGAAAAAGGTATTTATCATCATGGCATCCACCTCTGTACTTGAATATATAGAAAACCCTACTATAGTCGAGGTTATAAAACTCCCTAGGCCCATCTTTCAACTAGTTCTCGAGGTAGCAAAGAAAGATGACAATGTAGGTTCTTTTTCTCAAATTCCAAAAGGAGTTGTTTATGCTGAAGACCCTAGAATTTACATTCACTGTAACATAGAGGAATTAGGAGATGAAGAGATCAAAACAATGTATAAATCTGTCATATGTGATAATTTCAGAAATGTAAAACCAGAACATAAAATCATTGAAACCTTAGGATTTACTGAAATCCTCTGCATTCCTGAATTTCCCAAGGATGTGATTAGGATAGTCTTAACCAGGGTACATGGTGAATTTTTTTGGTTAGATGCAATTCACAAAATTACCAGGGAAGCTATGAAAGTTGTCACAGGGTTACCATCCATCGGTAAAAGACCAGACAAGACTAAGAAGGTCTC
This sequence comes from Cryptomeria japonica, assembly GCF_030272615.1. NCBI lineage: Eukaryota > Viridiplantae > Streptophyta > Pinopsida > Cupressales > Cupressaceae > Cryptomeria > Cryptomeria japonica. The sequence goes on along the minus strand of NC_081411.1, from coordinate 185,948,393 downwards.
CAATGACCTAGTTATGAACTTAACTGGTGCAACATCCAACAGAAGGTCCTTGAGGGTAAATGATGTGACTGATATAAATGTGAGATTTGTTAGCATGATTTTAGGGTATAAAGCTACTCATGCAAATAGACTCAAGTCAGTTTCAAGTTTGTGCATTAAGAGTGCTTATGATATGGTCACAAATAATGTAAAAATTGACATATGTGAATGGTTAAAGGATGAGTTAATTGACAACTTAGGCAAGATAAAGAAAGATAAGAAAGGAACTTTTAGGTTTGGTAATCTGCTTGTATGCTTGATGCTACACATAACCAAATAGGTTCCCAATATAGGATATAAAGCACTTGGATTTGATTTACCGGTAGGAAAATAGTTAACAAAACTATTGAATAACATGGGTGAAGACAAGGAAAAGAACATTCATGATTATTTTCAAGCACTTAAGGCCAAAATGAAGAAGAGAATTAGATTATCACAGAAGATTGTTGACAAGTACAAGGATGATATATGTTTTGTAATAAAAAAGGATGAGATCTGGATGGAAGGAGTCATCCCTAGAACAATTTGGGTAACAAAGATGGGTTATGAGACTGATGATCATATAATTGAGACTTATGCTAAAGCACTTCTTGAAGCACCAAATGAACCAAAGGAAGAAGTATTTGGTAGTGTTGAGACCATAGAAAATCAAATACAATCTAAAAAGAGAGTGAAAAAGATTGAGGCAGTTGTGAGAAGAGGTTCTAGATAGCCAAAGGCTATTAAAGAAGATATATTGAAACAAACCAGTATCACTGAGGATGAGTTAGCAGCCCCACAGCCTAAAACTCACCTATCACTAGTAGGTACTTCTTCAAAAAGTGACATCCTGCAACTTTCAAAAGAGTTGTAAGGAAAAGAGATCCTTCACCGGCAACCACACCCTCACCTAGGAGAACTAGACAGAATCAGCAAGCAGTAAGGTCTCTAGTTAAAAAGTTGACACCAAAGAAAAAGAAGAGAACAAAACAAAACTTGGCCTCTCTTGACATATTGCTAAATGAAATTATAGAGGAAGGGAAACTCAAAAACATAGGAAAGGTCTATGACACTTTAACAGTAGATGAAAAAGAACAAGTGGAAAACAGTGTTATTTTGCATATGGACATGTATACAAAATTTTTGATGGAAGTGATAGATGAAGTACCAGATGAACTGTTCAAAAGACTAGAAGTAAGAAGACAAGTTGTTATAGAGCTTGATAAGAAAATTAAAATTGAAAAGTTACTAGTTGTTTATCCAATAAACTCACCTAAGGAGATAAATGATTTACTTATTGAAGCCAACTAGTTAGTATTCTCTACTGCACATCAGCATATTGCTTTAATGGTTGGAAGAGTTAATGAGGTAACTAAAGAAATAGAAAATTCATGGGATATATTCCTAGTTGAAAAAGAAAAATAGGAAGAATACAGGAACCCCAAACCTATAAAGGTATACCAGAAGGAAAGAGACAAGGGTAAAGGAAAGGTTGGTGGACCTCCAAGCATCAAAGTTAAAGATAACTTATCCCCACCACCTCAAATTACATCATTGGCAAAAACTACTGAAGATCAACCGGTAGATGAGAGTATGAACATAAAGGATACAAATCCTAATCCTGAGGTACTATACACAGTAGATGTTGATACACAAAAGATCAACATTGTGGTAGATAAAGATACAACTAGTATGACAGACATGGCTAGTGAGCCACCGGTAACTAAGCAAACCGATCAAACACAAGAGAAACCGGTAGATGATAACACAAAACAACAAACAGAGAAACAAGAAGAGCAAAAGGGTCTGGAACAGGAATAGGTACAGGAATAAAGTCATGAGGAAACAATACAAATGGAAATAGGAGAAGTACACAAACCATTTCTTAAGGAAATGCAAAAATAGACTGACCTACCAGAGGTCACAACAAGCTTGGTTACTTCCTCCACTAGCGGAATTCAGAATGTTGGCTCCTCCTCAGCAGGCCACAAATCAACAAATGTAACTGAAGTACTTTTGGACTCAATCAAAAGGATAACAGATTGTAGTTCACAAGCTTATAAAGCTATAGATGACAAAATCCTAATTTTGAAGGTAATAGCTCCTAACTGTAACATAGACAATAAGGATTCTTTAGGACAACTTGATACTTTGTGTAAATACATCACTGAGAACACAGTGACTATTGAGAAAATAAAGGAAGAGACATTGAAGGACAAGGTAGAAATTGAAAAGAAAAAATTCTTTGAAGAACAAATAAAGAAGTGTATTAGAGATTTTGACACACTTCTACTGAAACTATGTAACTTATTGAAGGAATTTAAAACTTTGTACAAAGATACTTGCAAGACAAACTTTTTGATGGTAGACATAGATAAGAAAATGAGCAAGGTACAGGATGAAATCAATAAACTTGCTGATAATTTTGTTAACTAACCTGATACATTATAAGTTTTTGAGCAAAAGACAACAACTTTTGAGGAAGAGTTACTTAAGCTAGGAAGAGAAAAGGAGAGAATAGTAAATAAGGCAAAGAATTTGAGACTAAAACTGAGTCCAAGATTGGACTATCTAGCATCATTAAAGAAGGAAATATTTGAGGCACTAGTACAAGGATAGAAAACACTGGCAGAGCATATGCAGCACCTCACCGGTATAGTTAAAAGAATAGAGATAGCAATAAGAGACAGCAAGAAGTTTATGGAGAGTATAAACTTGATTTTGGCAGAGCTTTTTCAAATTGTAACCACCCAGTTACAAGGTTGAGACTACAACTCTATTGACACCTTGACAACCTTTGTCATTGATGCCAAATGGGGAGTAGTGGTATGAGAAAATAACCGGCAAAATACTTATCTGCTCAAGGGGAGTTCTTATATTTTGGTAACACATTTTTGGATTACAATTTTGGATAAACTTTTGAATTTTCTCATGAGTGTTACCATCAATGCCAAAGGGGGAGATTGTTGGCATATGCACACTCCAATGAGACATTGTAGGTGATTCAAGGTTTTGTCATTGATGGCAACCTTACAATCATATGGCATTGACAAGGTATTACACTACACCGGTACTCAGACCACCGGCACCGATAGAGAAAGGAAGTATACCATCATATAGGCCGACAAGATTTTTGTTATATATATTATATTTTATTTATAATTGTAAAAACTTTGTAAGCCGACTTGGTAAGTTGTAAAATGACTCTTATATATAAGAGAGATCATTGTAGACATTTAAATGAAGCAATAAGAGAAAGATATCAGGCAGACCTATTATGCGAAATATAGGTTAAGGGTTTATGTAAGAAGGAGAGCAGCAACCGGTACTAGATCTGGCATTATAGATGCTATTCTGAAGTAGTACAAGATATTGGATTTGTATAATCCATCATTGTAAGTCAATGAGACTTCCCATTTTGTGTTTGAGCAATGAGCTCTAGGTAGTTGGCCTTCCTACATGTGTAGGCCTTGTAGTAGTAATATTCTCTTATTGGCTAGTAAGTGAATATTGTGGGTCACAAATCCCACTGAGGTTTTTCCCACACTGGGTTTCCTCGTTAAATCCTTGTGTCATGGTGTGCTTTTCATGTGGATGCTTTTAATTTTGTTTATTGCTTTATTTCTTACATACCAGTACACTATTATAATATGTTCTACATGTTTTAAGTTAAGAAATTCTATTCATTGATTAGATACTAATTCACCCCCCCCTCTCAGTATCTATGGGAATCCTAACATGTAGGCCCCTCTATTTGTAATTGCATACTTACTATAGAAGTATTATCTGACTGTGGGTAGGCTTCCCATCATGGTTTTTCCCTTAACTGAGTTTTCCATGTACAAATATTGGTGTCATGTGGATGGTATTTATTATCTGATTATTGCTTGTTCTTAATTGGTATATCTGCTATTTTGGTATTTGGTTAATGCATTTCAGTATTGATCTTTTAGGTTCTGGTATTAAAGTTTTAATTGCTTAAGGTTCTGGTAATTTGGTGACAACTAATTCACCACCCCTCTCAGTTGTCTTCCGGTTATTTGAACTATCTAACACAATATTGGTTAGATAGAATTTTGTTGTAGCTTCAATTTTTTAACTCATACTCTATTTCTCATTGCTACAGAGAAGCTAATTCTATTGCAGATTTTTTGGCTAATAAGGAAATAGATGAGAATATCCAATCTTTGGATGATGTTGTTTTATGTGATCTACCTCCATTGCTCAAAGCATATTAATGCTTAAGATGAGGTACATTTTTGGGTAACTGTAGGTCTGATTATGGGTTTTGTTTTGGAATTGTGGGTTCTCATCCTTTCAGGCTTTGATGTGACCTTGAACTTTATTTCAGATCATTATTATCTATGTGAATTTAATGACTTTGAGTACAAAGCCTATTTTGGCTATTTACTTGATTCCATTAGAGTTACATTCATAGTGATGATTTAAAGGAGGGTGCTTGCCAGACTAGTTTGTGAAGTGATTTGGTGTAGGTGTATGTAATCATCATGTGCATTTAATTTTCTTGAGTACAGAGCATGCTCTAGTTAGTTATTTGATGTCATTAGAGTTACATTCTTATTGATGTTCTAAAGGTGGATGCTAGCCGGACTATTATATATAGAGTGATATGATGTAGGTGACGTCTCATATCCAAATTGGGTATGTGTAGTGATTATCCTTTCTTGAGGTGCTATGTGATATTACTTGTATGATTCTCTTCTTGGGATGGGATTTCCTTGATTGTTTTTATTTAAGCTGGTATATTTTTATGATTACTTCTACTTGGCTTTGGGTGGTGTGGCTACTTGAGGTAAGTTGTTGGTATGGGTCATGTGTTGAGGTTCATGTGTCTTTACTGGTTTTTTTTTGGTAATTGGATTTCGATGTGATTAAAAGCTCATGTGGTTTATTGATTTATGTGGTAAGAGGTTGGAAAATTATGATATGACATTTCAAATTCTCTTTCATGTGCTTCTTGGCTTTATATATTATGATTTGTTGTTCATTTTTGTTGTGGGCCTTTATGTTTTTTGATGGTTGCTTATAGTGCAAGTTACAGAATCGTCCTACCCACTAAAGTCTGTGATTTTTAGGATAGCCATGCCTTCGATGATGAAAATCTTGGTAGGTTGTTTAATATATGTCCTTCATATGTTTCTCTTACTATTCGCAAGGTGGTGGGTAGACGGTGGTTGGTGGAAAATACTAATGTTTTTCTTGCTAAAGTAGCTTCTCAGTTTGTTACTATTTGTATGGATTTTCTTATGGATGTTGCTTTGGTTAGGGAATTATTGGACATATTCTTGCACTCTTCTATCTACTCTACTTCTGATTTGGATAATGCATTGTCTTCTTATCATTTTGACTATGGTGACTTTCCTTGTGGTGATTTTTATCTCTTCATCAACTTCTATCTAATGGTTGGAATAGGGAATTATGTTAGACAGTTCAAATAATAGAAAGAAAACTGAGAGGGGGGAGGGTGAATTAGCTATCACAGATTACTAGAACATTTAGCAATTAAAAATTTAATACAGGAACCCAAAACATTAATATCAAAATGCTTACACCAAATACCAGAATAGAGGTTAAACCAATTAAGCATAAACAATAATCAGAGAATAAATACCATCCAGATGACACCAATATTTATACGTTGAAAACCTGATAAAGGGAAAAACCACAATGGGAAGCCTACCCATAGTTAGATAATACTTATGCAGTAAGTATGTGAATTACAATTGAGGGGCCTACACTTATAGGAAGGCCAACAACCTAGAGCACACTGCTCATAACAAAAGGAGTCTCACTAACTACATAGAAATCCAGACTACAATCCAGAAGAATGAGTGAACTACAAAGATAACATCTCCTATGCTTGAGTATAGTTCCGGTTAAGCTCAATATCGGAGGACTAAATCCTCTTACATAAAACCAATTCGATCTCCAATGATCGACCAATTCCTCTGCCTGAATGATATTACATCATTAACACATTACATATCCATTTCCCATTCCCTATATTCTTATCCTATCCCATGATGATCTACAATGAGATCTTACAACATATATATACAAACCCTCGACCATAAACAATAAGGTTGGCCACTAGACAATAAACCAATTACATAAACACAAAACATGTTGGCCTTAGACCAAACAAAAAATATCCAACACCTAAGACATCCCCAAAACACATCGAGAGGTCCAATCCACACGTTACATTAATCTACTCCATAACCTAGATCAACGAGGACCCAATATAGGTCCACACGCTAAAGCAATGATCTCAATCAGCAAAATCTCAAAGATGATCACCATCAACATCCTAAATCTATACCAGAAGCTGAACCAACACCACTTATACATATCATCAAAGATCTTCAACAAAGCTCTATTGGTGAAACCCTCACCAAAACCACAAACCAAGCTTCCAAGCAATCAAGATAACATCCAATCACCCGACCAAAACCAATTGATTGAATATGAACATGAGTAAGCCAATTCGATAACCAAATCATACCAAAGCATACTGGATCATGTTGGATCCAAACCAACCAGAAACTACTCAACCTATCGGGACCATAAGGGTGTCGGTAAAGCATCCAAAACAACTAGTGTTGACATCAATGACAAAACATCAATGCAACACAAAATCAATTCCACCAAATGGCCAAAAATCCCTTTTGGTATTGATGGCAACACTAGATGTGAAAAACATCTAAGTACCAAGAAATGCCAAACAAGTCTCCCCCAATGGAAGACATCCAAACAATCTCCCACATAAGGATATAGAAATGAAGTTATGGAACAGAGACCAAACTTCCCTTATGAATAATATCTCTATAAAGCTATAAATTACATATATATCTCTCTCACTAATTTATACAACTCCTTAAGTTTTTCTTTTTCCCACCAATATCTTTCCCCTTTTGACATCAATGCCAGGAATCTGACAAAAATACCAAAGCAAAAACATAAACCACTAAAACACAAAGCTAACTACTCCCCTTGAGTAGTAGCATCCCCACATCAGTAGTAGAATGAATAATATCTCTGATAATGCATACCAGACTGATGCCAAAAAGCATCAATCAATTCTCTGTTGGAGGGGTAGAAACCCCTAAGCTGTCTCTCAGATACTAAAATGGTTATTTAGGTAAATGTTTAGTGAAAATTTCTGCAATCTTCTCCTTAGTGTTCACATAAACCAGTCTAACTTCATTTTCTTCCATCTTTTCCTTTAAAAAGTTATACTTGATAGATATGTGCTTTGTATTAGAGTGAAATACTGGATTCTTTGATATATCAATAGCAATAGAGTTATCGCAGTGAATAACTAGAAGTCTAGTGCAATACACTTTGATATCCTTCAACATTTTCTTCATCCATAGAACCTGTGTATAGTTAATAGCAACAACAACATAGTCAACTTTAGTAGTAGATAGAGAAGTACATGACTGTTTCTTGTTGATCCATGAAACCAAATTCTTTCCAAGAAAGAAAGCTCCACCAGAAGAACTTTTCTAGTCATCAACATCTCTAGCCCAATCAACATTTGCATATGCACATAAAGTAAAATCACCATCCTTAGGGTACCATAAACCATATTCAGATGTACCTTGCAAGTATCTAAAAATCCTTTTCACTACACTCTCATGATTTTCTCTAGGATCACTTTGAAATTTAGATGCAATACAAACAACATTCATTATGGCAGGCCTAGTCTAAGTCAAATAAAGCAGACCTCCAATCATAGATTTGTATCTTGTAGGATTTACTGGTACAGAAACATCTTTCCTTGTCAATTTCTCACTTTTAACCATAGAATTACTTACCTATTTAGAATCTCCCATACCAAATTTCTTCAAGAGTTCTCTAACATACATAGTTTGATAGACAAAAATACCTTTGTCAGTCTGAGTAATCTGCAAACCTAAGAAAAAATTAATTTCCCTAATCATAGAAATTTCAAATTCTTTCTCCATATTTTTAGAAAATTCCATGCATAACTTATCTTCACCTATAAAAATAATGTCATCAAAAAATACTTAAATAATCAGTATATCATCATCAGTGATCTTATAGTATAAATTATTGTCAGCATTACCCTTAGTAAAACCAAGCTTCAAAAGATGTTTATCCAACGTTGCATACCAAGCTCTAGGTGCTTGTTTCAATCCATATAAAGCTTTCCTTAACCTACAAAATATGTTTTTATCATCTGATAGTGAAAAACCATCAGGTTGCTCAATATAAACTTCCTCATCAAGATCCCCATTCAAAAGTGTACACTTAACATCCATCTGATAAATCTTGTAGTTTTTATGGGCAGCATAGGCAAGAAATAATCTTACAGCTTCAATCCTAGCTACAGGTACAAAACTATCACCATAATCAATTCCTTCCTTCTAAGAATATCCTTTATAAACCAATCTATCCTTATCCTTACAACTTGGTCATCCTCATTCAATTTGTTCCTAAGAACCCATTTAGTTCCAATAACATTCTTATTTTTAGGTCGGGGAACCAAGGTCCATGTGTTACTCTTCTCAATCTGATCTAATTCTTCTTCTATAGCTTTCAACCAATATTCATCTTTACATGCCTCAATTATTGATACCAGTTCAACTTGAGAAATTAAGCATACCTCATTAGTTGTCAATCTTCTTCTTGTCATCAATCCATTGTTCTTATCCCCAATGATATGATCTTCTGAATGATTCAATCTCACATACCTAGGAGTCTTTTGACTCTCTGTTCCTCTTCTCAGTTCTTCAGTTACTATTGAATTTTTTATACTGTGGAGTAACAGGTTCAACACTCTATTCCAGTAAAGATGCTACCAGTTCAGATATAATCGTTTCCACCACTGATTCTTGCTCATAAACTTTGGTTTGACCTCTATTTAGCTCATCCACCTTGACATTAGTACCTCAATAATTCTTTGCAATCTCTTGTTATAACATCTATATGTCTTTCTTTGATTAGAATAACCAAGAAATATGCCTTCATCACATCTAGGATCAAATTTGCTAATAATATCATCTCTCTTGATATAAACATTTACTACCAAAGATTCTGAAATACTTAACTATAGGTGTATTTCCAAACTATAATTCATAAGGTATCTTACCCATTTCTCCTTTTATATGTACTTTATTGAATGTATAAACCATTGTGCTCACTACTTCTCTCTATTAGATATGAGGTAGACTAGCTTCAATCATCATTTTTCTAGCATTATCCAAGATAGTTTTGTTCTTACTTTCTACAACTCCATTTTGCAGAGGTGTCCGAGGAGCAGAAAATTGCCTCCTTATACCATGCTTCTCAGAAAAGATTAAACTCACTAGATGTGAATTCTCTAACATGATTTGACCTCAAACATTTAATCTTCAATCTTGTCTTAGTTTTCACTTTACCTTTAAAGATTTTAAACTTTTCAAAAGCCTCAGATTTCTCCCTTAGAAAAGTAACCCACATCATTCTAGAATAATCATCAATGATTAGCATAAAATATCTATCATGGCCACACAAATTAGTATGAATAAGAGCAAGAACATCATTAGATTTATCTTGTATAATCCTAAAAGAGGTTCTAACTTGTTTACCCATTTGACATTCTTTACATACTAGACTATAGGGCTTTACAATCTTAGGTATATTTCTAACAACCTAGTTGAACTGATCTTCACAATGCAATTAAAATTCAAATGACACGAACTTTAATACCATAGCCAACTCTCATCAATTTGTGCAATAAAACATGTCTTCTCATCAAAATTCAAATGAAATATATTACCTTTTGTTTGAGTACTGGTTGCAATCTCCAAACCATATCTGTTAATGACTTTGCATTTTCCATCCTTGAACTGTAATTGAAATCCCTTATCCACCAATTGTCCTACACTCAAAGGATTATGCTTCAAACCTTCAACATAATAAAAATTATCAGTATTGTTCTTACCATCTAATGATATAGTTCCTTTTCCTTTGGTCATGTATGCTTTGTCATCTCCAAATCTAACCAGACCGCCATCAAATTCTTGCAAAGATAGAAACTTCCGTTTATCTCCAGTCATATGATGTGAATAACCACTATCAATTACCCATTCATCCTTATCTTCAAATTTTTCAACAAGGGCCTTCTCTTTGGGTACATTCTCTTCCAGTGTTGGAACATCTTCCTTGATAGCCAGGAACACCCATTCCTTCCCATTGCCAGAACCACTAGCAGAATCTTCTATCGATTCATCATCAAAATCAGTAATGCCTTCCTCATCCGCAATGTAGTATGATTTGTCTCTATTTTTCTTGTACTTATACTTGTTCTGATATCCAGGGTTAGGCTTAAAATATCTTCTAATTCTTTCTTCAAATCCTGAATTCCTTTTAGGACATCTAGATGCAAAATGAGAAATTGCATTACATGCAAAACATTTAAAAGGTTCTTTTCCTTCATACTTACTTCCTACTAGTCCTTTAGGTACTCTTCTAGGAAATAGTGTTTCAATTTGCTCAAACTCATCACCTTCTCTCTTCATATCATCCAATTCCTTTGTATATAAAACTTTCCAATATTTTTTACCAGTTGATAATGTAGATGCATGAAATGCTGTTTAGTCTTCACAGCTGCAGAAGGTCCAAATTCTTCTAGCTCAAAAGCAGATAATTTACCAACTAAGGTATCTCTATTGACACATGTAGTAGCCATTGTTCTCAACTCATTAATAGCAGTAGCCTTCATCTTGTAAGTCGGTGGTGGGGCTTTTAGAACTTTAGAAACAATTTCATCTTCACCCAGAGTTCCATGACAACATTGAATTCCAATAACAATCTCATTTACCCTTTCCATGAATACAATAATCCTTTCATCTTCTTCCATCTTCACGTTTTCATACCTCACCCGGTAACCATCAATTTTAGCAATATTCATTGTAGGGTCACCTTCATTAAGAGTCTCCAACTTATCCCATATAGCCTTTCCAGATGATTTGTCTGTTAATCTCATTATTTGTTGATCAAGAAGTGCACACAAGAGGGCTTCTCATAATCTACAACCATTCTCAAGCTCCTTATATAGTTTTGCTGAAGGAGGATTGCCAGATGTTGGATTATGAGGTGTAACACCATTTTGTGTTACCTAATAACTCAATGTTGAGTAAATAGTACCAAACTGGTACTGAGAGGGGGGGGTGAATCAGTACAGACAAAAATACAGTCCTAAATCAATTTGACAGCAAACACTTCAAATGACTAGTAGATAGTGAAACCAGTTTGAAATAGAGTACAACCGGTAAAGCTAAGAATGTCTAAGACAAGCATTAATTAGTTGCTCACTTAGCTTTTCACTCAACTCGAGACTACACTACCATTTCACCCTTTTGCATAAATAGGTAATCTATTATCAGATCATAATAACAGCTAGTTCAACATATTTTATTGACAGACATAAAACACATAACCATCATATGCTTGACAGACAATATCAAAGCATCACAAGAAAAAAGCATCACACATGACACATATTTTTCACGTGGAAACCCAAGTGGGAAAAACCATGGTTGGGATGAATACCCACAAGCTATTTTGAACTCTTTAGAAGTTTTCTCTGTTAGGAGCATTGTCAAGTTAGAGACATTACAATAGGTTCTGCTAGGAACCGATCCTGTTAGAGATCACCCGGTTAAGGGATGGCTACAATACCCGATTAAGGGTTAAACCCTGTTAAAGGTTACCTTGTTAGAGGATTTCAAGAACTCAATAGCTAAAGGACTTCGAACTCAGTATCTTTGAGTTAGCCTATTAAAGGATTTATAGCAAGCCAGTTAAGGCTACCCTGTTAAGGGATTTTCCAACTGTTGAGGTGGTTAGAGATCAATAGGCATTACAATGATTTGGTAATAGCACTCAATGCCAATGCAGATCTGCTTAAGCTCCTCTTTACCTTCTGCACTTACACTCTGTAGGTATCACTTCTCTCCTTTTGGTCTAGCAAGAATCATGTATCCCTTCGCTTGGATACTCACACACAACTTTTTTCCAACAAACCTAGAAAGAGTCACAACATCGACCTTATAGGAAAATAGTTAGGTCGGTAGCATAAACCCTAAACCTATTAGGTTAAGGAATTCAAATGGTTCAATCTTGACCATTAAGCACACTGCATTAATCTCCATCATTCGTTTTCCACCGATTTCATGGCGACTGATAACCCATCACATGTTATTTCCATTTTACAAACTTTGCACTTTCCCAAGGTAGATAGGAACAATCTTCTTCATGCAAGATCCTTCACGCACACAAGACTTACATGGCAACATGTTCTACTCTTTTCTATCATACTAACTCATCACACAAAGTCACTAGTTGAGCCACATGGGCTTGAAGCACTTCAACTGGAAACCCTAAAGTTGAGACTACCAAATGGTAGTCATACAACGCTTCCATGTGTTGGTTCCCATAACCATATGCCAGTTCACCTTTGAACAAGCACACCGCTTCACTTTGGCACACATGTCAGTTCACAATGTTATACCAGTGCTCTCATATGTCGGTTCTCACCTCTTCAACATATTGACATCAATGACAACATACAATTTCATTATGTCCTCATACCGGTTCACATAATGCCAACAAACTCCCCCTTTGGCATTGATGGCAATATACAAAGATATCTCTCTGCTTCACATCTTCTCCCCAAATTTCTGCAGATATCTTCTCTACTTCACATCTTCTCCCCCTTTGACAAAAATGCCAAGGTGGAGGCACAAGCTTTCCTATTCCATTATGCTACTCCCCCTGAGGAGTAGCATCCTTCAACACATCAATCCAAAATAAATTTGACTATGCAATACCTGACTGATGTGGAGAATATGCTTTTAGTCTACCTCTTGAAGGAGAAATAACCCTAATTCACCTCTTATGTACATAAATGTAGTCTTTGGGAGAGGCTTGGTGAATATGTCTGCTAACTTCTCCTTACTGGAAACATGTTCCAGTGCAATCTCTTTGCTCTGAACCTTTTCCCTCAAGAAATGATACTTAAGCTCAAAGTGCTTGGTTCTAGAATGTAAAACTAGATTCTTGGAGATATTAATTGCACTAGTATTGTCACAAAATATACTTACTAGTTCACATACAGGAACTTTGAAGCCATTTAATACATGCTTCATCCAGATTGTTTGAGTGTAGTTCATGAAAGTTGCAACATACTCTACTTCCACTGTAGACTGAGAGATACAACTCTACTTCTTACTCATCCATGATACTAGTCTACCATCGAGGAAGAATGCACCACCGGTTGTGCTCTTCTTGTCATCTACATTACCAGCCCAATCAACATCTGTGAACACTTTCAAGTTGAAATCCTTGCTATATGGATACCACAATCCATAGTCAACAGTTCCCTTCAGATACCTAAGAATCCGCTTGACTGCAACCAAAGTGGGATTCTCTTGGAATTTTCTAGAACCTTGTAGTAATGCCAACAACTTGTGCAATATCCAGTCTTCTATGCACTACATAATGCAATTTACCAATCATTGATCGGTATTCCTTCTCATCAACCAATACTGAGTCATCCTCCTTGGATAGTTTACAATCGGTCACCATCGGTGTACCAACCGGTTTGCTATCTTCTATGCCAAAGGTCTTCAACACCTCTTTGACATACTTGGACTGAGTGATAAAGATTCCATCTCTCATCTGCTGGATTTATAGTCCAATGAAGAACTTAGTCTCCCCTATGAGTGACATCTCAAACTCTTTCTTCATCTCATCTACAAACTCATGACTCATCTTGTCATCTCCACCAAAGATAATGTCATCAACAAATACCTCACAGATCAGGATCTGATCTCCTTTAGACTTCAAGTAGATATTTCTATCTTCACTTGTTCTCTCAAATCCAATCTTCACAAGATGGGAATGCAGGTGTTCATACCATGCTCTAGGTGCTTGCTTTAGACCATATAAAACTTTATGTAGCCTACACACCATGTCATTGTCTTCAGATAGGGAAAACCCATTTGGTTACTGTATATACACCTCCTCTTCAAGTAAACCATTTAGGAATGCATATTTTACATCCATTTGATATAGTTTGAAGCCTTTAAAAGTTTCATATGCAAGAAGCATACAAACTCCTTCCAATTTGGCTATAGGAGCAAAGGTTTCTCCATAGTCTTCTCCTTCTTCTTCGGCATATCCTTTGCACACCAGTCTGGCTTTGTTTCTAATCACTGTGCCATCCTCATTCAGCTTATTTCTCAAGACCCATTTGGTACCAATGACATTTTTGTGCTTTGGTCTAGGTACCAAGGACCATGTGCCATTTTTCTCTATTTGGTCAAGTTCCTCTTCCATTGTCTTGATCTAGTATTCATCTTTATGTGCCTCTTTGAATGTTTTAGGCTCTAATTCAGAGATCATACATGAGTTTTCTCTGACTTTTCTTCTTGTAAGGATTCCTACATCCTTATCTCCTATGATTTGCTTAGGATCATGATTCAGCTTGACATACTGACGAATGGTCTTTGTAGATTCCTCTTGCTTTTCTTCTTCATCCTCATCTCCATCAGTATTAGCATCTACATTTGCTAGTGTAGGAACACTGTTACTGGTACTTGGTTGACTGACAATCAGTTCCAAGAAGGTTGCAACCGGTTCATTTACTGCTTGCTCACTATCAGTTTCCTTAGTTTTCTCAGAGGATTCATCAACTCTTACATTGATGCTTTCCATAATTCTCTGAGTCCTATTGTTGAAACACTTGAGAGCTCTACTCTTGGTGGAATATCTTAGGAATATTCCCTCATCACATTTCACATCAAATTTGCTCTGGTTTTCACTCCTCTTGATGTAACATTTGCTACCAAACACTCTAAAGTAGCTAACCATAGGTGTCTTCCTGGTCCAATATTCGTAAGGAGTTTTGTTCTTACCTTTCTTGATGAGCACCCGGTTCATTGTGTAGACTGCAGTGCTCACCGCTTCTCTCCAAAAGGTGTGAGCTACCTTTCCTTGAATCAACATGGTTCTAGCTGCTTCAACCATAGTCCTATTATTCCTCTCTGCTAGGCCATTCTGCTGTGGAGTCTGGGGGGTAGACAATTGCCTCTTGATGCCATGTTCTTCATAGTACTTGTTGAATTCACTGGAAGTGAATTCCCCTCCTTGATCAGTTCTCAGGCACTTGATTCTTTTACTGCTTTACTTCTCCACTAATGCTCTGAAAGCTTTGAACTTTACAAAGGCTTTAGACTTGTCTTTCAAGAATGTGACCCACATCATTCTTGAGCAGTCATCAGTGAGAATCATGAAGTACCTATCACCCTGCACACTTCTAGTTTTCATAGGACCACACAAATCAGTATGCACAAGATCAAGCAAATTGTCAACAGTGAAAGATTTACCTTTAAAGGTTGAGGAAGACATTTTCCCCAATTGACATTCTCTGCACAAAGTATTATCTGGTTTGCTTAACACCGGCAACCCTCTAACTGCCTTGATCTTACTAGCCTTCACAATGTTATCAGAGTTTACATGGTAGATTCTCCTATGCCACATCCAACTATCATCAAATTTAGCCATAAGACATGTACTTATATTTGCATTCAGATGAAATAGGTTACCTTTGGTCTGCATGTCAGTAGCCACCGATTCACCATTCTTTCCTTTGATTTTGCAAACTCCATTCTTGAATTCCAGAGTGAGGCCACTGTCATTCAGCTAGGTAACACTCAAAAGGTTGTGTCTAAGATCATCAACCCAGTACACGTTGTTAGCACTACTCTTTCCTTTTAGAGAGATGGACCCTCTTCCTTTGACCATGCATGGTGTATCATTGTCAAAATGAACCACACAACCATCATACTCTTCCAAGGATAGAAACTTGCTCTGGTCACCAGCCATATGGTGAGAACAACCACTATCAATGATCCACTCATTGGAATTATCAAACCAAGAGACAAGAGCCTTCTTGTCTGACACATCTTCTTTGACAACAACAAACACAATATCTTCATTTTCTTCATCCTCTGATTCCTCATCTGTGACACCTTCATCAACTACCACAAAATAGTTTCTCCAGTTTCCTCCTTTGAACTTCTTGAACCTTTCCAGTTTGTCCTTGTTATCACCATTAGGACAGTTTACAGCAATATGTCCTATCCAGTTACAAGAAAAGCATTTCAAAGGTAGCTTACCTTTGTATTTACTGGTTCCTTTTGGAAGTTTCCTAGCAAGGAGAGCTTCAAATGCCATGAAAATCTCCTCATCATCCATTTCTCTGCTCTGTCTTGGTTCACCACTAGTGCTAGCTTCTTTTCCTTTTCTGGATGGTATAGCAGAAGCTTTAAAAGCTAATTCAGTCTTTTGAACACTACCATCAAAACTATTTAGCTCATAGGCTATCAACTTTGCTATGATGGAGTCCAGGGATACCTTGGTCTTATCTATTGATCTCAGCTCTTGAATAGCAGCAACCCTTATTGCATAGACCGACAATAGGGATCTCAAGACTTTTCTTACCACAATGGAATCTTCTATTTTACCACCTGCACTCTTGATATCTCCAACAATGGTTTTGATTCTTATTCCATACTATTGAATGGTCTCACCTTCAACCATCCGCATACCTTCAAACTTCCCTCTTAGGCTTTCTTCCTTAGCCTGTTTTACATTCTCATCACCGCCATAGATATTTTCAAGAGTATCCCATACCTCTTTGGGATTTACCTTATCCTAAACACCAATAAACTCAATGTTAGATAAACTACTAATTAGGGCTTCCACAACTTGCCCATTCTCCTACATCTCTCTCTTTTGGTAATCAGTGAGAGTACTGGTAGGGGCAACATAGGCATTCTCAACATAGCTCCAGTGTTGAGCACCCATGCTTCTGATGTATATCTTCATCCTATCTTTCCATATATTGAAATTTTCCCTGTTAAACTTTGGACCTTCCCTCTTCATCATTTGACTGGGATCTTTACCTCAAGCGGTTACGCTTGTAACACAGAGGACCTAGAGGATGCTCTGATACCAATTGATAACTCAATGTTGAGCAAATAGTCCCAAACCGGTACTAAGAGGGGGGGGTGAAACAGTACAGACAAAAATACAGTCATAAACTAGTTTGACAGTAGACACTTCAAATGACTAGCAGACAGTGACACCGGTTTGATATAGAGTACAACCGGTAAAGCTAAGAATGTCTGAGACAAGCATTAACTGGTTGCTCACTTAGATTTTCACTCAACTTGAGACTATACTACAATTTCACCCTTATGCATAAATAGGTAATCTATTATCAGATCATAATAACAGCTAGTTCAACATGTTTTATTGACAGCCATAAAACACACAATTATCATATGCTTGACAGACAATATCAAAGCATCACAAGATAAAAGCATCACACATGACACACATATTTTTCACGTGGAAACCCAACTGGGAAAAACCATGGTGGGGATGAATACCCACAAGCTGTTTTGAACTCTTTAGAAGTCCGCTCTGTTAGGAGCCTTGTCTAGTTAGAGATATTACAATAGGTTCTACTAGGAACCGATCCTGTTAGAGATCATCCGGTTAAGGGATGGCTACAATACTCGATTAAGGGTTAAACCCTGTTAAAGGTTACCTTGTTAGAGGATTTCAAGAACTCAATAGCTAAAGGACTTCGAACTTAGTAGCTTTGAGTTACCCTGTTAAAGGATTTATAGCAAACTGGTTAAGGTTACCCTGTTAAGGGATTTTCCAACTGTTGAGGCGATTAGAGATCAACAGGTATTACAATGATCTAGTAACAACACTCAGTGCCAATGTAGATCTGCTTAAGCTCCTCTTTACCTTCTGCACCTACACTCTGTAGGTATCACTACTCTCCTTTTGGTCTGGCAAGAATCACATATCCCTTCTCTTGGATGCTCACACATAACTTTTTGCCAACAAACCTAGAAAGAGTCACAACATCGACCTTATAGGAAAATAGTTAGGTCAGTATCATAAACCCTAAACCCTAAACCCTAAACCTATTAGGTTAAGGAATTCAAACTGTTCAATCCTGACCATTGAACACACTGCATTAATCTCCATCGTTCATTTTCCACCGATTTCATGGCAGCTGATAACCCATCACATGTTATCACCATTTTACAGACTTTGCACTTTCCTGAGGTAGATAGGAATAATCTTCTTCATGCAAGATCCTTCATGCACACAAGGCTTACATGGCAACATGATCTATTCTTTGCTATCATACTAACTCATCACACAAAGTCACCGGTTGAGCCACACAGTCTTGAAGCACTTCAACCAGAAACCCTAAAGTTGAGACTACCAACCGATAGTCATACAATGCTTCCATGTGCCAGTTCCCATAACCATATGTCGGTTCACCTTTGAACAAGCACACCGCTTCACTTTGGCACACATGTCAGTTCACAGTGTTATATCGATTCTCTCATATGCCAGTTCTCACCTCTTTAGCATATTGACATCAATGACAACGTACAATGTCATTAAGTCCTCATACCAGTTCACATAATGCCAACATTATCTCCCAAATATCCTTGCCAAGACATCTCAGATGAGTCTCCATTTGAATATTCCATACTGTGTAATTTGTTCCATTAAGCCTAGGAATATCTCTCTGAAAGATATCTCCAGATGAATAGAATGAAATTGATCTATTAGTCACCATAGGATCTTCCTCAAGTGGTTAAGCTTTCTGCAAAGAGGACCAAAGCTCTAATACCAATTATTAGATAGTTTAAATAACTAGAAGACAATTGAGAGGGGGGCTGAATAAGCTATCACAGATTACCAGAACATTAGCAATTAAAACTTTAATACTGAAACCCAAAACATTAATACCAGAATGCTTAAACCAAATTCTAGAATAGAAGTTAAACCAATTAAGCATAAACAATAATCAGAGAATAAATACCATCCACATGACACCAATATTTATACGTGGAAAACCCGGTAAAGGAAAAAACCATGGTGGAAAGCTTACCCAGAGTTAGATAATACTTCTACAATAAGTATGTGAATTACAATTTAGGGGCCTGCACTTGTCGGAAGGTCAATAACCTAGAGCACACCGCTCATCACAAAAGGAGTCTCACTAACTACATAGAAATCCAAACTACAATCTGGAAGAATGAATGAACTGCAAAGATAACATCTCCTATGCCTGAGTACAGTTCTGGTTAAGCTCAATACCAGAGGACTAAATCATCTTACATAAACCCAATTTGATCTCCAATGATCGACCAAATCCTCTGCCTAAATGATATTAGATTATTTGCACATTACATATCCATATCCCACTCACTATATCCTGATCCTATCCCATGATGATCTATAATGAGATCTTACAAGATATATATACAAACCCTCGACCATAAACAATTAGGTCGACCACTAGACAATAAACCAATTACTTAAATACAAAAAATGTGAGCCTTAGACCAAACAAACAATATCCAACACCTAAGACATCCTGGAAATACATTGAGAGGTCCAATCCACATGTTACATTAAGGTTGTCCATAACCTAGAACAACCGGGACCCTGTATAGGTCCACACACTAAAGCAACAATCTCAATCAACCAAGTCTCAAACGTGATCAGGTGCATCAGCATCCTGAATCCATACCAGAAGCTACACCAACACCACCTATGCATATCATCAAAGATCTTCAACAAAGCTCTATCGATGAAACCCTCACCGGAACCACACACCAAGCTTCCAAGTAATCAAGATTGAATTCGATTACTAAACCAAAACCAACTAACTGAATATGAACATGAGTGAGCCAATTCGATAACCAAATCATACCAAAGCATACCAGATTATGTCAGATCCAAACCAACCAAAAAGTAATCAACCTACCAAGACTAGAAGCATGCCGGTAAAGTATCCAAAACAACTAGTGACGACATCAATGACAAAACATCAATGAAACATGTTGGCATTTGCAGTTTGTTGGCATTTTGCATAGAGATTGCATTAATGATATGTTGTCATTGATGTCAATTGAACTGGTAATGGTATTCATGTTATTGCTGATATTGTTGTTTTTGATATTGGCTAGTAACTAGTAAGAAGAGATTTGTGGAAGATGTTATAAACTGGTATGTTAAGTTTGTGAGTTGAACCTGTAAACTAGTGTAAAGGGTTAAACATTTTTATGTAATGTAACTAGTAAACCCTATTAGTTGTTAAACCCTAACCGATCAAGTTTTTTATTTTATTATCTGATAAGCGGTAATGATGGAGACACGTGTCATAATTGTATGAGGATAAGTTCAATTTGTTTTGGCACATTTTTTTATTGTCTGGAGAAGGAGCAAAGTGGATTGCATCTAATGAACAACTTGTGATGAGTTACAAAGTCTGATGAAGCTGTGATCATGGAGCGGTTGGAATTTTCTTGAAGAATGTGAAGAGATTGTCATGATTTCTAACTGTCAAGGTTGTATTGACTTGTTTGTAATATCCATGATGAGATTTAGGTTTTTGTTGTGTTATCGACCTAATTGATTTGTATTTAAGGTTGATGAAGTTGTTTTTAAGGGTTGTTGGCAAGATTGGCAGAAACCTGTTGAGTGTGTAGTTGCCTAACACGTGAATGGATCTATACTTTGACTGAAGGAAAATTGAAGCTTAAAAGGATCTCATCAAGCAAATGTAGTGCTACTTAGATAGGTCAAGAAAACCTCTTGTTTTCTACCAATTACAGAAAAAGTGAAATCCCTTAACCCGATAAGCTCTAACAAGCTTGGTTACTCATTAAATCCTCTAACAAGGTGGTCCATTAGCTTGGATTCTTAAAGCCTCTAGTGAGGTTACTCCTAACACGGTATTGTGCTTTTCATCAAAGAATATTTGTAAATCCCTTAACCAGGTGATTCCTAATTGGAATTAGTTCATAACATGACTTATTGTAAAGCTTTAATAGGCTTGGCTCCTAACAGGCCAAACTTTAGAAGAGTTCAGATAGTTATCCTTGTGAGTCTCATCTCACCATGGTTTTTACCTATTTGGGTTTTCCACGTATAAACATTTGTGTCAAGTGGTGAATGCTTTTGTGGTTATGTTCTTATTTGTTGATTTGATTAACTTCTGATAAGGCATGTTAATTGGAAGAATTGAGAGATGAATATGTTGAGATATGATTAAGCATTGTTGATTTTTAAAAGATTGAAATTGTTTACTATTAAGTTGTCATAACAGTCAAATCGGTTGATGTCAAGTATTCTTATGAATATTGATCGTAACTATGATTAGTTTACTTTGTGTGATTGAATTTGAGTTTGGGAACTTTATTTCAGATTTTCAATATACTAATTCACCCCCCCTTCTTAGTATTCTACTGGATACTTATTCTTTCATCATACCATCAATTGGTATCAAAGCATCTCACGTCCTCTTTAATCTAAAAGTCTAACAGCTTGAGGAAAAGATCTTGTAGATCATAATGAAGAAAGAAAGTCTGAAGTTCAACAAAGATAACTATAAAATATGGAGTGACAGAATGAATATTTACATTAAGAGTCTTGGTAGTCAGTATTGGGATCATATAGAAACTAAGTATATTACACTAACTTGAACCCTAATTGATGATCAGAAGAAAGAACAGTAAAAAAATCACCAAGCATTAGAGGCTATTATCAGTTCTATGTTTGATGTTGAATATGTAGATGTTCATGGTCTTGAAACTACATATGAAATGTGGAAAAAACTTGAAGATATTAATACTAGTGATGAACATTTTAAGATTGCCAAAGAAGAGAGTTTAAGAGAAAAGTTTGATGATATGAGAATGTTTGAAGGTGAGAATACCTAGCAGTATGGTCAAAGGATTAAAGAGATAGTTGGCGAGATAAAGAATGAACGAGGGATAGTGAAAGATGCCATTGTAATCAGTAAGGTACTGTGAACCCTACTATCGATCTATGCTATCCGAGTTGCAGCTATTCAGGAGCTGAAATCCATTGACGAGACAAAGGTAACTCTTGACTCTATTATTGGCAAACTTACTGGTTTTGAACTAAATGGCTATGATGGTAGTGTACAAAAATCAGAATCTACATTCAAAGCTTTTGTCTCTAACCCATATGTGAGAAGAAGTAGAGATATCGACCATAGCTATGAATCTAGATCCAACAGAGATGTTGATGATGCAGATAGGTTAGTGGAACTTGAAGCATTGTTTGCAAAATGACTGCTTAGAGGCACTAGTAAATATAGAGGTAAGCTACCTTTAAAATGTTTTGCTTGCAACAAGATTGGTCATATAGAAGCTAATTGCCTCAATGGTGAAAATGAATACAAAAAAGACAAATTTAAAAAAGTATAAGGGTAAAGTCAGGAGAGATTGTCTTGTAGCTATTGAGAGTGGTATTACTGATGAAGAATCTAATGATGATGCTAGTGAAGATATTGTGTTTGTATCTATTAAGGAAGAAATATCATATCAGAAGGCACTAGTATCCAGAATGGATAACTTTGATTATTGGATCATTGATAGTTGTTGTTCACATCATATGACTAGTGATCAGAGCAAATTTGATTCCTTAAAAGAATTTGATGGCGGTGTTGTCAAATTTGGCAATGACTTAGCCTGTATGGTTAAAGGTAAGGGAATGTTTCCTCTTAATGGGAAGAGCAGTGTTGACGATGTCTATGTTGGCATTTTTTATGATGTTGTGATTGTCATTGATGGACACACACTTGTTTTGTGATCACTTTCTTTATGTATGAGTTATGCTCAACCCATAATTGTTCCAACCGGTATTATGCATTATAGTCTTTAGACTATCGGTGTTTTGTAGAATATGTTTACCAGTCACAAAGTGACTAAAGACCTCAAGCGGTATAAAAACCTCAAGTCGTTTGAGAATCTCAAGTGGTACGAAGGAACAAAGAAGTAGTTAACATTTTTCTAGTCTTCAGTTTGACAACCGGTAATTAGTAAATTGTATGAATCGGTATTTCCATGATGAGTTACCATCCACCGACACTTTGGTGGTGATTTTATGTCATGTTACCAAATGTGTCTAGATGCACTGAACCTAAGAACTTGTAATTTAATCCTATTAGACTGACATGAAATTAGACTCCTTTATAAGGACATCATGTCTAGGGTTTTAGTTATTGATGAGGGTTTGTATGTGCAGTCATAGAAGAGAAGATTAGGTCTGTCTGAAGAAAGAGAGTATGGAGATATTGAAGACTGAAGTAATGCTAAATGTGCATTAACAATGAGCTATCAAGGATCTAATCAAGAATACTGTGCTAGTATCTAGATCATCTACTTGTTGATTATTCATATCTTGGACAAGTCTGAAACCCTTAATCGGGTAGGCCTAGCAAAGCCTTTGTAAATCCTCTAACAAGGTGGTTCACAACTGTGAATCTGAAATCCTCTCACAAGGTAGTCTTTAACAGATTTTATCTCCTAACAGAGATCTAGATTCCTAATAGGATTTGTTCTAGTGAAGAACATTGTATGACCTTAACCGGTCTAACCTTAACTGGTCTAGTTTCTATTCTACAGATAGTTACTTGTGAGTTTTTGCTCACCGTGGTTTTTCCCATTTGGGTTTCCACATCAAAACATCTTGTGTTGTGGTGATTGTTCTCTTGTGGGTGAATGCTTTATTTGCTATTTGGTTTGCATTTATCTTAACCAGTTTGTTAGTAAATCTATTGTGTTGGTTATCTGTTAAACTATTTAAGAGTTTGTATTCAACATTTTTTGGTATATTAATTCACCCCCGCCTCTTAGTATTCATCAATTGGTATCAGAGCCAACCTTTCTATAAGTCTAACCAATTGGAAGGAGATATGGGGGAATACACTATGAGGGAACTTACTCATCATCTCACTCAGACTGAGAAAGCCTATGATGAACTCAAAGTCAAGTATAAAGCCTCTTTGGCCAAATGAAGAGAGCATGCTAAGAAATTAATGGAGCTTACTGAAAATGGTTCTTCTGATGAAGCAAACATGAAGACCCTAGTTGAAGAAGTTGAAAAATTGAATGAATCTAATGCCAACTTGAGAAGGGAACTGGAAGGACTGACTATCAGAATGTGTCAAGAGTTTGAGAACCAAAGGAAAGCTGAAGATCTGGTAAAAGACAAAGATCATGAGATCTCCAAGCTAAAGCGCGAAATTAGTGCCCTTGCTGCTCATCTCCAAGAAAGTAAAGTGGAAAAAGAAGAAATGGAAGGTGAACTAAACATATCTATTTCTGAGAATGCAACCTTGAAGGAATCCAATGCTGCTATTTCCAAGGAACTCACTGAGTGAAAGGAAATACTTGCCAAATTCAATCAGAGTGCTATTAAGCTAGAGTAAAAGCTTGAGTCAGCTGAACCGGTAAAGAATACCACTGGACTTGGTTTCTCTAGTTATGAGGAAGGTGAGACCTCTAGAACAAAAGATGTAGCATCAAAGAAGCAACCAACATCAAAGGACAAAGGTAAGAAAAAGTTTAAACTTGTTTACTTTAATTGTCTCAAAGAAGGACATACTACTAATGTGTGTAGAAATAAGGCCTACAATAATTTTCCTTATTTTCTAAACAATAAGCCTAGATCCAAAAGATTCAATGGAAATCACTATACATGTAGCAAGTTTGGGCATAGAGAATTTCAATGCAGGTCAGCTGTGCACAACACTAGGAGATATCTACAAAGGACTCAAGGAGTTTTCTTGAAACCCTCTGTGAACCGGAATCCCAACCGGTATAATACCTATGACCATCGGTCAGGTGGCTATCAAGCAGCAACCAGTTGGAGAACAACTTGTATGATCTGTCATGGAAGCGGTCACATTGCTGCAACATGCAGAAGGAGGAATGGTAGTATGAATAATGGACCACAGAGATCACCTGGAATGGTATGCTCTCATTGCAACAAACTAGGGCACACTGCTAGAACCTACAGAATGAGAAAGAACCTATCAGATGATATACCAATCACTCCAGAAGGGAAGATTGATGTTGAATCCGTTCAAGTGGGAATGGATAAAACTTGGAAAAAGAAATCTAAAGAAGTGTCACAGGATGAACTGGTTTCTACACCTAGTGTGGAAGTCTCTGAACCAGCAAACTGAGCTTTAGAAAAGCTTAGGGGGAACAAATCGGTGAAATGTTTTGAACCCTCGGCTTGTATTGGTAAAGACCCAAACCAGTATATGTTACCTATCAATCGGTAGAAGCTTTTGAAGTGGTAAAAGGCAAAATTAGGGTTTGTACCCTAACGGTGGAAGCATTTATTATGGTAGGTGAAGAATTTGTTTAAAAGGGATTCTTAATGTCATTTTCAAGAGCGACAAAAGGTGATTCCACTTGCGATTCAGAGAGAATTAAAATCTTGCAGAAGAATCTAGAGATATTTTCAACCTATCAGTGAAGAACACTAAGCGGTAAGCAAGCAACCGAAGTGGTATGGTGTGAGTTGCATTGGCAAACCCTAAATTTCAAAATTGTGAAGGTATTTCTTGAAATTCTTGTTAATCATGGCTTCTGCATTGCACTCCAGTTCTAGTGTACCTATGGACTCAGCTGAATTTATTCAAAGAAAAATGAAATACAATGCCCTTTCCCAAATACCTACTAGAGTCATTATTGAGGAAGATATTTTAGGGTACATTGACTATAAATTGGAAGACCTAGGATTCCTAGCGATTCATTCCCAGCTAGGTCTATTCTATGGGGATGACAAGAAAATTAAACCGGAATACAACATCCTAGAGAGGAAGAAACTACATAATGTTGTTTATTTTCTTGAAGAGTTCATTGAAGAACACATCTGCATCATCCTAAGTAGATTTCATGGTGACAAAATGTATCTTGAGAGGACGCATGACATAACACCTGAAGCAATTCATGCCATCACCAGTTTCTGCAACATTGGTAAGGTGCCTGCCCTAAGGAAATTCACCAAGACTGAAATGACTAAGCGATCAACGTGGAATGACTATCAATCCCATCAAAGATGATTTGGTCAAGTATGTCTGCATGGTGATTGGCTACCGAGTGTTTTATGCTAGCCAAATAAACTTTGTCCCTGCTGCTGCAGTGAATGTCGCATACAAAATGATCAAGGAAGACACCTCATTTGATCTGTGTACTTGTTTGCAAAAACAACTTCTACTAAACCTAAAGTCCATCAAATAGGATAGTGCTCTGAGGTTCATATTTGGACAACTTTTGGTCGGGCTATTTTTCTACTTCCAAGGCTATATCCCAGGAGTTGGTGATATTCAATGGTCTCCTGACCAACTGGTTACTAAACAAATTAGGGAAAGTCTCTAAGCGGTGGGAAACAGATATCTTGAGGTCTTGAATAAATATTTTGATGAATTCAAGTGGAAGATGAGTCAAAGGATGAGGATATCTAGAGATATTGTCAAGAAATATGAAGAGTATATCTGCTTTACTATAAAAGTAGATGAATGTATAATGGAAGCGGTAGAGCCCAGAAAGAAAGAAGTAGAACCTATGGGATATGAGGTGATGTATGAAATGTTAGATGGGTATGCCTCTACCTTGCTTGCCTCACCTCTTGATGTGAATAAAAGGTGAACCGACACTTACTTAGAGAGGATAATAGTGGTTGACAATCCTATGGTGAAAAAGGGCAAGGCAGTGCCATCGGTACCAGCACCGGTTACCTCAGCAAGTCCTAAAGTGACCAAGCGATCACCTTCCAAGAAGAAACCATAAGTTGCACACACTAAAGTATTTGAAAGGAAGCAAAAGACCAAAAACAACTCTCTGGAGTTAGAGGATATCGAACCAGAAGTGCAGCCCAAGAAAACCAGGCAATCAATAAAGAAGGCTAAATCTATCGGTACTGCACTTGCATCATCAACACTGGTAAATATAGACATCCCTTCTTACAAGCCTCTGATGCATTGTCAAAGGACTTTAAAGAATAATAAGAGAAAGGTTCTTGATGACATAAAAGAATATTTTGATGATTTTTCTGATAATGAGAAGGAAGAAGTAGTGCAGGAAATGATAAAATATTTGTGTGTAAATGATCGGTCGCCATCTGAAATTAGATTAGTGACACTTGATTCTTTATACAATTCTTTGGACAACAAATGGCGCATTGCCATAGATAAAGAATGGAAAATAAGGGAGAAAGTATTTGCTCAGTACTTTCATGAAGCCTCCAATTCTGAATTATTTGAGATAATGGACATGCATAAAGGTCTCTTCTTCATGAGAAGAAGAAGACTTGGGCTGCTAGAAGGTAGAACCTTTGAAGTAGAGAAGGACACTCATCTGCATGCCAAATTTGTTGTCCAGTTGCACCAAGTGTCTGAGGCTAGCAAGAAGGCTAAAAAAGACCCTAACCTATCCTCAGCCAAGCCGGATGAGGTACTTGATGGTGAAGGAGAAAGAGTTACAGAATAGGTTGACACTAGTGATGTTGAAGCATTGGATGATGAAGATGTCACTTCGGACATACAGAAGAAGAAATAAGATAAATAAAAAATAGAGAAGGAGAAGCGGGATAAAGAACAAGTAGAAAAGGAGAAACTGGACAAGGAAAAGGCTGCAAAGGAGAAAGCGGAGAAAGAGGAAGTGAAAAAGAAAGAGGAAGAGAAAAAGAAAGAGGAGGAGAAAAAGAAAGAAGAAGACAAGAGGAAACAAGAAGAGGAGAAAAGGAAAGAAGAGGGGAAGAGGAAAGAAGAGGAGAAGAGAAGAGAAGAGGAGAAGAAGAAAAAGGAGGAAGGAAAGAAGAAGCAGGAGGAAGATAATAAGAAAGAAGAAATAATGAAAGAAGAAGAAGAAAAGAAAAAAGCCACATAGAAGGAGGAAATAAAGAAAGCCAAACAAGAAGAGACTCCAAAGGTAACTATGGTCAAGCCAAACCAGTTGACATCACTAGTCCTATTGATCTCCAATCTACAAATGAATCAGAGCTGATGCAAAGCATAAAGCTTGCACAAGAAAGATTGGAAACATTGAGGAGGAAAAAGGAACGAGATGTCATTCAAACTACAGCTGACACCCTCACCAATTTGATTCTAGGTACTAACCTCCCCAGTACTAATTCTTCTCTGGCCAAACTGAAACTTCTATGTACCATTGTAGAGGACTAGGTATAATGCCTAGAACAAGTTGCCAAAGCAAATGCAAAGAAGAAGCATGACAAGGTACTCAACACTGTCTTAGTCAAGAAACTGAATGAGCTCTGGTCTCAACTTCAGAAACAATAGAAGGATATAAGAGATGCTATGGATGAGGGCAAACTATTGTTGAGCAAAATCAGCCAACCCCATCTATTTTGCGATGATGTGCTCACACAAAAGGATAAAATCCAATCAGATTTATAGATGTACATAAGAAACTTCAAGATGCCATATGATTCTTTCACTACATATGGGCAAACAGTTCACTAGTATCAACTTCAGTCTACCAGGATAGAATTGGAGATTAGCAACCGGTAAAGAGATTTGCAGGAGCTTCAACTAGTCTTATTACCCAGACTACAAATACTTTATAAGTGCTTTCTCAATCTGGAAGCCTTAATGGTAACTCAAGAGATGAGTACCATTGATGCCATGGAAGAACACATATCTCAAATGTAGATGGAAAGTGAGGTTGCTACCTCATTACTTGAGTCATGGTCATTAGCCATGAAGACTTTTATGCAAGATTTTAAATTGGTATTTGACAAGTTTCATTCCTTATTGTCATAAACATTTACTCACTTTTTAATGATAATGAGAAATAGGGGTTATTCTACATTACTTTGTCATTGTTGGCAAAGGGGGACTAGTATTTAAAATTTTGGTGAATGTTACCATTTCATGTATACTTTCATGTTACCTCTTTAAGGGAGTTGTATACATTGTATTTTCTACAAAAAGGGATAGTGTATATTCTTAGGGGGAGTAATTTTGATTATGGCATATTTTTGTTGTAAAACACTTAGATGTCAAAATTTTCATAAGTGTTGCCATCAATGCCAAAGGGGGAGATTGTTGTCATTTTTGATGATGTTGTGACTGTCATTGATGGACACACACTTTTTTTGTGATCACTTTCTTTATGTATGAGTTATGCTCAACCGGTAATTGTTCCATCTGGTATTATGTGTTATAGTCTTTAGACTATTGGTGTTCTGCAGAAGATATTTACTGGTCACAAAGTGACTGAAGACCCCAAGCAGTATGAAGACCTCAAGTAGTTCAAGAATCTCAAGCAGTATGAAGGAACAAAGCGGTAGTTAAAATTTTTCCAGTCTTCACTTTGACAACGGGTAATCGGTAAATTGTATGAACCGATATTTCTGTGATGAGTTACCATCCACTGACACTTTGGTAGTGCTTTTATGTCATGTTACCAAATGTTTCTAGATGCACTGAACCTAAGAACTTGTAATTTAATCCTATTGGACTGACATGAAATCAGACTCCTTTATAAGGACATCATGTCTAGGGTTTTAGTTGTTGATGAGGGTTTGTATGTGCAGTCATAGAAGAGAAGATTAGGTCTGTGTGAAGAAAGAGAGTATGGAGATATTAAAGACTGAAGTAATGCTAAATGTGCATTAACAATGAGCTATCAAGGATCTAATCAAGAATACTGTGCTAGTATCTAGATCATCTACTTGTTGATTATTCATATCTTCGACAAGTCTGAAACCCTTAATCGGGTAGGCCTAGCAAAGCCTTTGTAAATCCTCTAACAAGGTGGTTCACAACTATGAATCTGAAATCCTCTCACAAGGTAGTCTTTAATAGAACTTATCTCCTAACAGAGATCTAGATTCCTAACAGGATTTGTTCTAGTGAAGAACATTGTATGACCTTAACTGGTCTAACCTTAACTGGTCTAGTTTCTATTCTACAGATAGTTACTTGTGAGTTTTTGCTCACCGTGGTTTTTCCCATTTGGGTTTCCACATCAAAACATCTTGTGTTGTGGTGATTGTTCTCTTGTGGGTGAATGCTTTATTTGCTATTTGGTTTGCATTTATCTTAACCAGTTTGTTAGTAAATCTATTGTACTGGTTATCTGTTAAACTATTTAAGAGTTTGTATTCAGCATTTTTTCGTATACTTATTCACCCCCCCTCTTAGTATTCATCAGTCTATTGGGTTGAAGGCCTAAAGCACAATCTTTTAAGTGTGGTACAACTTAATGACAGAGGATACCCACTAGAGTTTAGAAATAGTATGTGCAAAATCTTTGACAACAAAGGTGAATTGATTGCAACCGGGAAAAAGACTAGAGGTAATCTATTTCATCTTAATCCTAAAGATAGCAACTGTTTGATTGCAAAAATTAATGATAGCTAGCTTTGGCATAGAAGATTTTATCATATAAATTTTGACAATATTGTTAAAGCAAGCAAGTCTAAGATAGTAAGAGGTCTGCCTCAGCTAGAAAAACTGGTTAATTCTCTTTGTAAAGAATGTCAGCTAGGGAAGATTACTTCTTCAACTTTCAAGAGAAAGTCCTTTTCAGCAAAGCACTTGTTAGATTTGGTTCATACAGATCTATGTGGACCAATAAGAACAAGAAGCATTCAAGGTGACAGATATTTCATGATCTTCATTGATGGTTGTTCAAGGATGATGTGGGTCACATTCTTGAATGATAAGAATGAAGCTTTTGGTAAATTCAAGGAATTCAGACCCTTAGCTGAGAAAAAGAGTGGCAAAAAGATAAAATGTCTGAGAATAGATCAAGGTGGTGAATTCACTTTTGTGGAGTTCACTAAGTATTGTGATGATAATGGTATCAAGTGGCAACTTTTTGCTCCAAGGACACCACAATAGAATGGTATAACAGAGAGAAACAACCGATCAATGGTTGAAGCTACTAGGACTATGTTGATACAAGGAGGTGTAACAAAAACATTTTGGAAAGAAGTTGTAAGTACAACTATCTACACAATGAACCGAGTTCTGGTGAAAAGAGGTAAGGACAAGACCCCATATGAATACTGGTATGGGAGGTCACCTGATGTTAGTTATTTTAAGATATTTGGAAGAAAATGTTTTATTAAAAGAGGTGATTAGATAAGAAAGTTTTAAGCTAAGAGTGATGAACGCATATTTCTTGGCTATTCCACAACCGGACACAAAAAATTGTTGAGAGTGCTGATGTTCGTGTAGATGAATGTTCTAAAGTTTTAGAAGGAACTTGTTCTGAGAAGAAGTATGAAGATCCTTGCATTTTTCTTTTGGAACCTAAAACTGTTAAATCAGAAACCAATAAAGAAAATCCCGATGTATTTGTTCAACCGGAACAAATAAATCTTGAAGAAGATGACAATGAAGAAGTTGAACTTGGAGAGAATGATCATGTTATTTCTAGGTATGTGAGACTAAAACACAGTCCTAAATAGATAAATGGGGATAAGGATGCAGGTGTACTAACTAGAAGGACAATAAGAGAGAACTCTTGCATGATCTCGACCTTTGAACCTAGAAGTGCTAAGGAGGCATTTGGTGATTATCATTGGGTGAAAGCTATGGAGGAGGAGTTGGATCAAAATGAGAAGAACAACACTTGGACCTTGGTACCCCTACCAGTAAACAAAAATGTTATAGGTATAAAATGGGTGTTTAGAAACAAGTTAAATGAATATGGTGTTGTAGTTTGAAACAAGGAAAGATTAGTATGCAAAAGTTATGCAAAAGAACAAGGAGAAGATTATGAAAAAAAAATTGCACCAGTAGCAAGACTAGAAGGTGTCAGAACATTACTTGCATTTGTAGTTCATAAGAAGTTCAAGGTATACCAAATGGATGTTAAGTTTGTATTCTTGAATGGGATACTGGAAGAAGAGGTTTATATAGAGCATCTTGATGGTTATGAATTGATAGATAAAGAAGACATGGTATGCAAATTGCATAAAGATTTGTATGGATTGAAGCAGGCACCCAGAGCATTGTATGAATGACTTCATACTCATTTGATGAAGATAGGCTTTGCTAGAACCACTAATGACAACAACATTTATCTCAAGTCTAAAGGAGATGAAATACTAGTCAGTGAAGTATTTGTTGATGACATTATATTTGGAGGTAATGATGACATGAGTAATTGCTTTGCAAATGAAATGAAGAATGAATTTGAGATGTCATTACTAGGGGAAATAAAAAATTTCATAGGTTTACAAATACAACAGATGAAGAATGGTATTTTCATTACTCAATCCAAGTATGTGAAAGAGATTTTGAAGACTTTCGGTATGAGTGACTGTAAACTAGTTGGAACCCCAATGGTTACATGTTGTAAATTATCCAAGGAAGATGCATCTAAGTCTGTAGATGAAAAACAATACAAGTTAATGATTGAAAAATTACACTATGTTATTCACAGTCGACCGGATATTGCCCATGCAGCTGGTATTACTGCTAGATTTTAGAAGAATCTAAAGGAGGCACATCTGATGGCAACCAAGAGAATATTTAGATATCTGAAAGGTAATGTTGACTATGGGTTATGGTATCCATATGGTGGAAATTTTGATTTGAAAGCATACATAGATGCTGATTGGGCAGGTAATATTGATGATCCGAAGAGTAATACCAGTGGAGCATTCTTTCTAGGAGGAAGGCTAGTCTCATGGAGTAGTAAAAAGAAGAGTTGTACTTCACAATCTACTACTGAAGCTGAGTATGTAGGAGCTTATATGAATTGCACACAAGCTATGTGGATGAAGCATATTTTGGAAGGTTTGAAGATGGAAATCTCAGAACCAATCAAGAGTTTGTGTGATAATACAAGTGCAATAAACATTTAAAAAAATCCTATTTTGCATGCAAGGACTAAGAACATTGAATTGAGGTATCACTTCTTGAGGGAAAAAGTTCAAAGTAAAGATGTTATCTTGGAGCATGTTTCTACCAAGGAGCAACTTGCAGAAATATTTACAAAACCTCTACCTAAGCTCACTTTCAAGTATCTTAGAAGTCAATTAGGGGTTGTCCCTCTCCATGAAATTAGTTGAGCATTATGCTGATTGCATCAGTCCCTGAATTACTTGTAGAATCTTACATGGATTGATGAAGAAGTGGATGTATTCCATAGGGGAAGCATCGAATTGTAGTATGATGTTGATGCACAGTGAGAGTAGAATTATATGTTTTTACTTTCACTTTGGAATTGTTGTCAAAGGGGGAGAAGAATTATGTGTCTGGTTAGGTGAACCAGCGCTAGGCTGAAGACATACAGAGCAAGGTTAATACTTGGTAATGTAAACCAGGATTCCTATTCACCAATCTCAACATCAATCAAAGGCATTGATATTTGTATTGCCATCAATACCAAAGGGGGAGATTGTTGGCATTTGCAGTTTGTTGGCATTTTGCATAGAGATTGCATTAATGATATGTTGTCATTGATGTCAATTGAACCGGTAATGGTATTCATGTTATTGTTGATATTGTTGTTTTTGATATTGGCTAGTAACTGGTAAGAAGTATTAGTTAGATGAGAGGGGGGCTAAATCAGATAAACTCACAATGCAAAATATTCATCAGATTCAACATCGGTAGAACTTACTTGATATGCAACTATGACTATAAATCATTCAAACTCATAAACTGATAAACTTGAAATATCAAAACACATTTAACACCAGATTTAACGTGGAAACCCAAATAGGGAAAAACCACTATGGGATTTTGGACCCACAAAGAAAATATACTCTTCTAAAGTATGGTCATTTAAAAGCCAATCCTGTTAAAGATTACATAAACACATTGCTAGATGTGACCCGGTCAAGCGATTTCCCTCAAATTTATCAGAATCTTGCACTTTATTAGAAGTGACCTTGTCAAAGGATTTCAAACACTCATTCAGAATGTTACCTTGCTAGAGGATTTACAAATAAGACTGTTAGGTCCACTTGGTTAAGAGGTTTCTGTCACTTACAAAAAAAAATAATGTTAGGATTCCCACAGATACTAAGAGGGGGGGGTGAATCAGTATCTAACTGGTAATAAGATTTTCTTAACTTAAAATATGTAGAGCATATTAATATTGTGTACCGGTAAATAGAAAGTAATGCAATAAACAGAGATAAAAACA
Organism: Cryptomeria japonica; assembly: GCF_030272615.1. Taxonomy (NCBI): domain Eukaryota; kingdom Viridiplantae; phylum Streptophyta; class Pinopsida; order Cupressales; family Cupressaceae; genus Cryptomeria; species Cryptomeria japonica. The sequence goes on along the minus strand of NC_081411.1, from coordinate 185,914,269 downwards.
ACCACATGAAAAACACACTATAACACAATATTTTAATGAGGAAACCCGGTGTGGGAAAAACCTTAGTGGGATTTGTGACCCACAATATTCACTTACTGGCCAATAAGAGAATATTACTACTACAAGAGGGGCCTGCACATGCAGGAAGGCCAAATGCCTAGAACTCACTTCACAAATACAAAATAGGAAGTCTCACTAACTTACAAAATGGATTATATAAATCTAATGTCTTGTACTGCTTCAAAATAGCATCTATAATACCAGATCCAGTATCGGTTTCTGCTCTACTTCTTACATAAACCTGTAAGGCCTTCCCCAAACCAAGCTTTGATTAACTTAGTTGACCATGTTTGACCCTATTAATAAATGCTTTATAATTCAATAGAATGGACTGTGTTAGATAGATAGATTGGTGAGAAAAGTAATTGAACCAAGTTATAGAGTTATTGCACCTTGTGGTGTACATTTTGATGTGTTATGAATTTGAAATCCTAAAAGATCCATTGATTGGATAATCTTGATTTAACGTATGTCAGCTATGTCTGGATTTAGAACTTATATGATTCCATAATTTGGGATAACATTGATGAATGTTGATACTTCATTTATATGCTTTATGATATAGAACTCTATATGATTCTAGAATAGGATAAATTGGAGATGATGTATGTCATTATTGGATTTGTAGGACTTTATTATGATGATAGAATCAAGATGTATGTTTTATGTGTGGACTAAAATTATGAGAATTATGATATTTACTTATGTGGATTTATTTGAATATGAGATATATTGAATTGTCAAATGTAAATTGTATGTGAAGTGTTTGATGTGTATTTTAATTCATGTGTTTAATATTATACAAGGTTATTGGAAATTACTAATGTGTATTTGAGTGGCGCAGGAAAAGATACCAATGTGACCATGGAAATATTACAGAGAACCAAACCTAGACCTATGTATGTTCGTAAAACAAGGGTTTGTCTATTTGGAGAGACAACACCCCGTTTGTGTCATATTTTATTCATAATAGTAAATGATGCATGTGTGTTAAGTGTTATTTAATTGATTTATGTAAATCCCACAAGAGACACGATTTCATGTATAATTTTGTAAAAGTATTTTCTTTGTGTCACCTGACACATGTGTGGATTTATGTTTGAATTTTTAAATTTGTCTCTTGGTGGGAATTGTTTAACTATAGCTTTTTCAATTAAGGTAATGTGATGTCATAAATGCCTTGGGTAAAGAATATTTGGGATGGTCAACATAGGTTTGACCCGAAAATAAACTTCAGAGGGGTTAAAGAAGGGTTAAATGGACACCTAGGGGTAGTTTAATAAGGTTTCCTAAAGCCTATAAGGTATACCTAAGGGTAAGGGGAAATTTTAGGCAACTTTCTACTCCCATGTGACCTTTTAGACACCCTAAAAAGTGATTTTTCTAAGTTGTGCGAAAATGGAAATTAGAAGACTTGAACTAAGTTGTAAACCTTCCTTTTCGAATGAGAGTTCCCTTTCCCATTTTACCTTACCTTCTTTTTTTTAAGTTTTTAGAAACTTGTGAGAACTCTCACAAAGGGCTTCTTAAGCAAGAATTAGAAAATTAGTGGGTAATCACCCACTCTCCATTTTTGGAGACAAAAGAAGTTTGAAAAGAAAAAGATAGATTTTGGATTGAGAATTTTGATTAAGGGTAGAAAGAGAAGAACTGTGGAATTGGGCTACTCATCATCAACAAAACTAGCATACCTTTGGGCAGTTTAAGGTTGGTTTTATTTTTCTTATAAAGTTTTCTTATTGCATGATGTTTTGAAAGAAATGCTTGTGTAAAAGACTAGTTTTCGTGCATGTATCCTTGGAAATTTATTTGGTGTTTTCTGCTTAAGCAATGTATGTGTTTTGGGAGTAATCAAGACCTCCTACTCTTGGGAGAGAGGAGAGTCTTGTGGGTGGTAGAAGTGATATCCCTCAAGTGAGAGGCTCTCATTATGAGAGTGATCACAAGGGATTTTATGTGACCCTTGCTGAATGGCTTGTTTATGCATTGGGGGTCATAAGGAGGGAAATAAGGCATGAATGCCTTGGGGGGCATAAGGAAAGTGGGGTTGTTATACTTGATGTATTTGGTTTGCAATGAGGTGGCTATATGTTCTACCATACTTGTAGTCTCCTCAGGGTACTTGGTCCACTACCACCCTTGAAAAGACATCACAAATGTCTGGTGCAGTGTAGCCTGGGTTGGGATTGTGTTTGAGATTGAGCTTTCCCTTGTCTTTTGTGTTTGCATACGTGTTACCTATCTAGGGCTTGGTTCTCAGGGCTCGGGGGTGGCCACTAGTTAGCCTAGGCTGGGCGGTGAGCACTCCATGGTCATAGCTTTTGATTTAATGCAGGTTGTTGGAAGAAAGTAGCAGGACAAGTAGAAATGGTTGGAAATGGTTGTTGTAGAAAAATATTTGGATATGTATTTAGTATTTTCCGCATTTATTTGAAATGAGAGACCTATTTGTAAAGTGACAAGAGTATCTTGGAGATAAGATTTAAATTTTTGTAATAGTCATTTAAGTTATATTGCAAGAAAGAAAATGATTATTTTTTATTTTAGTTCCTAAAGTTTGAAATAAATATTTGTGTGGATAGGATGTTCTGAAAAGAAAGAAAATAGTGATTTCCCTTATGCATTTGAAACAATTTATTTGAAAAGAAATAGAATTGGTTTTGCATGCATATAGTAGGTTGGTAATAAAACATTTGATTTATACATGGACATGTTAAATTTAGTTTATTTAAATCTGTTATCTAAACTATTTGCAGAAAATAAAATAAAAAATAATATATCTATCTCTAAGGTTAAAATTAATTAATAAAACATTTAATTGTTGTTAAGATTATTGAATGTTGTCATTTATATAGATTACCGAAAAATCAAATCTAAAGCTAAACGGTCAATCTACTTTAAATAATATCTTATTATATAGTTGTTGACCAATTTATTTACTTCTACCAGATACATAACGGAAGAAGGCAAATCTAAAAATTAGTATGAACATTTCTAAGTTTTATCTCAATGTTTTCTAGTCTAAAAATAGTTGATGTATAAATTAATTTAAATCAGACAACTTGTATGCAGAAATTAACATCTAGATTTAAATGGACTATTCTTTTTAGATTCTGTATTTGTTTGCATGAAGAAAATAAAATCTAAAGTTAAACGGACTTATTGAAAATAAATAATATCTAGATCTAAATAGCAGCGTTTAATACTTTACATACTTCTATCAATATTAGTAGCCTGGCATTTATATTTAAAAGATGTATATTCATTTAATTAAAATCAGAAACCTTGATTTATCTGTTAGAAAGATTTTCAATTATACAGATCAACAACTTAAGATTTTCAAGAATAAAATATAAGTATATATATATATATATAATTTTATTCATTTATTTAAATTTAAATAAATTCATTTTCTTCCTTTCTAAAAATATACTTTTGTACCAGATATAAATAAATATATATATAACTATATATATATTTACATATTTATATAATATATATTATTATTAATCAAGCATTTTATTTTTTTTTTTTAAATATTTAAAAAATAAAAAATAAAAAAAAGTGGTCGGGCTCGAGCCGAACCACTGTGCAATGCACAGTGGATGGCGGTGACTGAACCTTGTGCATAGAATAGTGGTGGCCTTGGTCGATGCCACTGTGGGCGTCCACAGTGGATGGCCCAAGGGCCGCCACTATGGGCGACCACAGTGGGTGTCGCCGTTGCGGCCATTCAGAGTGAACGGCCTAAGGGCCGCCTTTATGGGGGACCTCAGTGGTCACCGCCGCTATGGTAACCCATAGTGAGTAGCGTCGCTCCCCCTAAAACCCTTGCCACCATGATCTATGCCCCTATGTGACAAAGCCCTTGCAAAATACAAACAAAAGAGATAAAACCCTAGCCCCGAGTAGGGTTAGGGTAAATGGAAAGAAGTAAGAGATTTTTTTTTGTAAATGTAGAACAATTTAAATGATATATATATAATATTCAGTTAGGTTTTTACATGGATGATTTTAAATAAGGAAACATAATTATTTATATATATAGAATTTGGAGGTACGAATGGATGGGGTAGATCTTAGATTTAAGATTTCATCTAGTGGTTATAGAATAAAGAGAAGGGTTTTAGTATCTACTTAATATAATTTTAGATAATATGTTGAAACATTTATATTTAGAAAATAAATAATATTTCTATATATATGTGTTTGAATAAAAAGAAGAGATATAGATTAGATACATGAATGTATAAAATCATCTATAATGTAATTGTAAATTTCATAGTTAAAAACATGACTGTATAAATAGTCTATAATGTGAGGATAGTTATTTTAATAAGTGTTTATATTCAACATATGTTTTCAAAATAATCATATGGGTATATTTAAAATAAAAAAAATATTTCATCTGTGTTTTACCCAAAGTTTGGGCATGACAAAACCCTTAACCTATATTTTGCATAACAGGTCTGCCTTATTTCACCTAATTACATTCCTCAATCATTACATAATTGTTCTACAATGATCTCTCTTATATAAGAGTCATTTTGCAACTTCCCAAGTCGGCTTACAATGATTTTACAATAATAAACAAAATATATTAACAACAAAGTTCATGTCAGCTTCTGTGTCGGTATGCTTCCTTTTACTATCGATGCTAGTGGTCTATGTGCCGGTTTTGAATCTAACTTTGCTGTTGTCAGTGGATTGCCTTGTCGGTGTCATAGGATTGTAAGGTTACCATAAATGACAAAACCTTCAATCACCTACAATGTCTCATTGGAGTGTGCATTTGCCAACAATCTCCCCCTTTGGCATTCACAGCAACACTCATGAGAAAATTCAAAAAGTGTAGTCCAAAAATATGTTACCAAAAATGTGTGAACCAAAAATGTGTGAACTCCCCCTAAGCAAATGATTCTTTAGCTAATTATTTTCTCATACCACTACTCCCCCTTTGGCATCAATGACAAAGGTTGTCAAAGTGTCAATAGAGTATGGTTTCTTGTCTCAACCTTGTAACTGGGTGGTTACAATTTGAAAAAGTTCTGCCAAAACCAAATTCAAGTTCTCAATGAACTTTTTGCTATCTTTTATTGCTGCCTTTGTTCTTTGATTTGTACCGGTGAGGTGTTGCATTTTCTCTACCGGTGTTTTCTGTCCTTGTAATAATGCATCAGATATTTCTTTCCTTAAACATGCGAGGTAGTCCAACTTTGGACTTAATCTCCATTTCAGATCCTTAGCCTTAATTTTTATTTTCTCCTTTTCTCTTTCTAGCTTTAGTAATTCTTCCTCAAAACCTGTTATCTTTTGCTCAAAAATTGATAATGAATTAGATGAATTAATAAAATTGTCAGCTAGCTTATTAATTTCCTCCTGTATCTTGCTCATTTTCTTGTCTATGTCAACTATCAAAAAGTTTGTCTTACAAGTGTCTCTGTACAAAGTTTTGAACTCCTTAAGTGTGTTGCAAAGGTCTAGTAGAAGTGTGTCAAACTACCTTGTACATTTCTTTATTTGTTCCTCAAAGAATTTCTTTTTTTTCCTTTTCTAACCTCTCTTTGAATGCTTCCTCCTTTATTTGTTCAATTGTCACTGTGTTGTCAGTAATATACTTAGACAAAGTGTCAAGTTGAATCAAAGAATTCTTATTATCTACATTGCATTTTGGATCTATCATCTTCAAAATTGGAATTGTGTCATCTATAGCTTTATATGCCTGTGAACTACAATCTGTTATTTTCTTTATAGAATCTAAAAGAACTTCAGTTACATTTGTTGTCTTGAATCCTACAGTTGAAGAGCCAACACTCTAAATTGCACTGGTGGGAGCAATATCCTTGCTTGCAGTGACCTTTGGTACATCAGTCTATGTTTCCATTTCCTTAAGCAATGGTTTGTTTTGCTCAGTAGTTGTCGGTGGCACTAATTTTGTATTAACATGTTCCTGTGCTGGAGCATGTTGCTCTTCTTGTTGCTCTATTTGTTGTTCTTGTTGTTGTTTTGCTTGTTGTTTTGTTTTCCCATCTGTCAGTTTACCATTAGTGTTATCTGTGTTATCAGTTACTAGAGGCTCACTAGCCTTATCTGTCTTACCGGTTGTGTCCTTGTCTATCATAATGTTGAATTTCTAAGTATCAACATCAACTGTGTATAGTACCTCAAAATTAGGATTTGTATCCTCTTGTGATACATCCATACTCTCATTAGTCGGTTCATCTTTAGTTGTTGTTATCGGTGGAGTAACCAGAGGTGGTGGGGATAAATTATCTCTTACGTTGATGCTTGGAGGTCCACCAACCTTTCCTTTTCCCTTATCCTTGTCTTTCTGATATACCTTGATTGGTTTATGGTTTCTATACTCTTCCTATTTTTCCTTTTCAACAAGGAATATATCCCATGCATTTTCAGTTTCCCCTGCAACCTCTTTTACTCTTCCAACCATTAGTGCAATATGTCGGTGTGTAGTAGAGAATACTAACCGGTTAGCCTCTGAAATCATATCATCTATCTCTTTTGGAGAGTTAACTGGGTAGACAGCAAGTAATTTTTCAACTTTTATTTTCTTGTCAAGCTCTACAACAGCTTGTCTTCTTGCTTCCAGTCTCTTGAATAGTTCATCTGGTAGTTCATCTACAACTTGCATCAAGAACTTCTTGTAGATATCCGAGTGTAAGATAACATTGTTTTCAACCTTTTCTTTATCATCAACTAATAGTGAGTCATATAGTTTGTTGATATTTTTAAGTTGTCCTTCCTTTGTTATTTCATCTAGCAGTTTGTCAATTGGAGCAATATTTTGTTGAGTCCTTTCCTTTGGTGTCAACTTTTTCTTCTTTGGAGTTATCTTTTTAGCCGGGGGCCTCACTGCCTGTTGTTTTTGTCTGGTTCTTCTAGGCGAAGGTGTGGATATCGGTGAAGGTACCCTTTTCCTCACAACTCTTTTAAATGTTGCTGGCATGTCACTCTCTAAAGAAGTTGCTACCGGTGAAAGGCGAGTTTCTGGTTGTTTTGCCTATAACTCATCTTCAGTGATACCGATTTGTTTTAGTACATCTTCTTTGATAGCCTTAGCCTACCTTGAACCTCTCCTCACTGTTGCTTCTACTTTCTTCACTCTCTTCTTGGACTGAATTTGATTTTCAATGGTTTTAGCACTACCAAATACCTCTTCGTTAGGTTCATTAGGTGCTTCCAGAAGAGCTTTAGCATATGTTTCAATGATGTGATCATCTATCTCATAACCCATTTTAGTAACCCAAATTGTTCTTGGGATAACTACTTCCATCCAGATCTTATCCTTCTTAATCACAAAGCATATGTCATCCTTATATTTATCTACAATTGTTTGTGATAATCTTACTCTAGTCTTCATTCTGGCCTTTAATGCTTGAAAGTATTCATTGATATTTTTTTCTCTATTTTCAGCCATGTTGTTCAATAAGTCAGATAGTTGTTTGCCTACCAGTATGTCAAATCCAAGATTCTTATTACTTATGCTAAGCACCTATTTGGTTATATGTAGCATTAAGCAAACAAGTAAGTTACCAAATCTGAATGTCCCTTTCTTGTCCTTCTTGATCTTTCCTAGATTGTCAATAAGTTCATCCTTTAACCATTCACATACATCAATTTTCACATTATCTTTAACCATATCATGAGCACTTTTTATGCATAAGCTAGAAACTGAGTTAAGTCTGTTTGCATGAGTTGTTTTGTAGCCTAAAATCATGCTAATAAATCTCACATTTATATCAGTTACCATCATTCACCCTTAAAGACCTTTTGTCAGATGTTGCACCTGTTAGGTTCATTACTAGGTCATTTGAGACCTTCTTTGTCTTGTCTAGTCTGTTACCGATGGAAGGTAACCCTGTTACAACTTTCATAGCTTGCTTGGTAATTTTATGAATTGAATCTAGCTAGAAAAATTCACCATGTACCTTGCTCAACACTATCCTTATCACTTCCTTGGGGAATTCCGGAATGCAGAGAATTTCTGTGAATCCTAGGGTTTCAATTATTTTGTGTTCAGGTTTCACATTTCTAGAATCATCACATATAATAGTTTTGTACATGTTCTTGATTTCCTCATCACCTAATTCTTCTATGTGGCAATGGATGTACATTCTAGGGTCTTCTGCAAAAACAAATCCTTTGGGAATTTGGGAAAATGCACTAACATTATCATCCTTTTTAGCTATCTCAGGAACTAGCTGAAATATGGACCTAGGGCATTTGATTACCTCAACTACAATAGGGTTTTATATGAATTCAGGTACAGAAGAGGATGCCATGATTATAAATACCTTTTTCAGTCTTTGGAAAGATTGAATGCTAAAATGCTTTGCCTCTTTGCTCGAAATTCCTTAGCTTTGGAAATTTTGCGCTCTTCGAATGTTTGAATGCTTGGTGAAGTAAAATGGAGCCAAAAACACTTATTATAATGTCAATCTGTCAACTACCACATTTAATGCTTGTTGATTAAGTAATCACTTAACATATCTGTTGGTATAGAAGTAATTTCAACTTCATACCATCAACCGAGGGAATAATAGCATATTTCATATTTGATTGCTAAACCCTCAAAAGAACTTTCTTCAATTAGATGAAGAGACTCTTGCCGGTGGAGTGCTACTCTGTTCTGCTAGTGGAGTGTTGATTGGTTCTACCAGTGGAGGACTATTCCCAACACCATTTAGGTCTGACTTTCTAATCCATTGTTTTGAGAATTTTTTCTTAACTTCTTCAACTTTTTCTTTACCTTTCAAACTAGGACCTTTGTTGTCTACTGGTGGTGCCTTACTTCTGCATAATTTTGCAATATGTCCAATCTTGTTACAATCATAACAAGTCACATTATTTTTTTGAATAGCCTTTCCATAACCTATGTGGGTTTGTGTTCTGCATTGATTAGATAAGTGTCCAAATCTTCCATAAACATAACATCTCACATTCCTTCTACAATTCTTAGAATTATGACCAACTTTGTTGCATTTTGAACATTGACCGGTGGGTGCATTGGTATTCTGATAATTTCTAGATCTACATTTATTTTCTCTATGACCATACTTGTTATCGTTAAAGCATTTGCCATTGAATTTATAAGCAGTAAGTTGTCTTACCAGTTTGCTATGATCCTATGTGTTTGCAGTACCAGAGCTTTCACCAACTTCAAAGCCAATTCCACAAGTGTCACCTTTAGGTTTTTTATTCTTCAGCAAGTTACCAAGTTCTTCTAAGATTTTCTTGAATTTCTCTTTATGCTGATCTGCAATATATAGTTCTCTTTCTAAGACTTCTTTCTGCCTCATCAGTTCATTTGAGTCATTTCGGGTGTGCATTAGATCTGTCTTCAACAAATCATTTTTATAACTGAGTCCTGTGTTTTCATTTGGAGCATCACTTAGTCTTCTAGTCAAATCTTCTTCATTCTTCTTTTTATCTTCAATTTCTTAACAGAATCTCATAGTCATATCCTGCATCTCATCCTTTGTTGTCATGTTCTCTTGCTTTAGCTTGTTTATCATATCATTAAGAGTTTCTTTTTCATCATTCTCATTTTGCATCTTTTCACAAAGTTCTCTTCTCTTGTTTCTTGAAATAGTAAGATTTTCTTGAAGTGCTTGAATAATATCCTGAGCTTCTTTTAGGTCATCTTCAAGTTTGATATTTTTCAATTTTTCTCCATCATATTCTAAGAGATCTGCTTCAAGTTGCTTCATCAAGTTTTCCATCTCTACTAGTGTCAAGATCTTCCTCAAGTTGTTAGGCTTTTGAAAATAGAGGACCAAGCTCTGATACCAATTGTTAGGATTACCAAAGATACTGAGAGGGGGGGGTGAATCAGTATCTAATCGGTAATAAGATTTTCTTAACTTAAAACATGTAGAGCATATTAATACTGTGTACCGGTAAACAGAAAGTAATGCAATAAACAAAGATAAAAACAACCACATGAAAAACACACCATAACACAATATTTTAATGAGGAAACCCGGTGTGGGAAAAACCTCGGTGGGATTTGTGACCCATAATATTCACTTACTGGCCAATAAGAGAATATTTCTGCTACAAGAGCGGCCTGCACATGCAGGAAGGCCAAGTGCCTAGAGCTCACTGCTCAAATACAAAATAGGAAGTCTCACTGACTTACAAAATGGATTATATAAATTCAATGTCTTGTACTACTTCAAAATAGCATCTATAATGCCAAATCCAATACCGGTTTCTACTTTGCTTCTTACATAAACCCTTAACCTATATTTCACATAATAGCTCTACCTTATTTTGCCTAATTACATTCCTTAATCCTTACATAATTGTTCTACAATGATCTCTCTTATATAAGAGTCATTTTACAACTTGCCAAGTCAGCTTACAATGATTTTACAATAATAAACAAAATATATTAACAACAAAGTTCCTGTCGGCTTCTGTGCCAGTTGTCTATGTCCCAGTGTAGAATCTAACTTTGCTAGTGCCAGTGGATTGCCTTGCCGGTGTCATAGGATTGTAAGTTTGACATCAATGACAAAACCTTCAATCACCTACAATGTCTCATTGGAGTGTGCATTTGCCAACAAATAACAGTAATAAAATATATCTGCAACTTCACATCTAAAATGTTAAAGCAGACTCTATGTGTTCAAAATAATCTTGTCATAAGAATTGTCTTCCTCCTTGCTGGTTTTCTCAATCTGTTCTTCAATCTTTTGTACTTGGTAATCACCTTTGCAGTATCACTGCTCTTCTATTTGCCCGCATACATTCTTCGTCAACTTTTCTTTATTTATAAGCAATTCCTAACCGCTTAATCTCCTTAATCACATTTCCCATGATTAATCTTAACCATCAAATCTTCAAACTTGACTAGGTTCATTGAATCCTTTGAACTAAAAAATGTTTTATCTTTCCTTGAAACTTGTATTCCTTCCTTGGTACTTGTGCTTGGTTATGACCGTTCAATCTGTGCTGTAGATCTAACTCTTGAATTTTCATTGCCATTGATCCTTAACAAACTTCTTGCATGACATTCCAATCTTCTATAAATCTCCAGCTCATTGGCATCCTTCATTTAATAATGTATTTATTCATCCAATGGATTCTATTACTGCTCGGTTGATACTCTATAAATACTGAACTTTACTCGGTAGACATTTTGTATTCGTCTTGGTTACTGTCTCGGTAGCTTTGCTTGCTGACGACACTCGGTAACTTCTTTCTTCTTTAACCAACACTGATAACCTTGGTGTTTACCGACTAGCTCCTTGCTCAATAAAATAGAACAATATCAAACCTTTACTCATTCTGTTGCATAAAATCTTTTCTCCTTCTTATTTAGTCTTCGAATACACATATATAGGATATCAAAACAATCAAAATATCATAATCTCATCACTGTCTAACTCGGTAATAGTTGTCCATTGAATAACTTATTACTCCCCTTCACTTTTAGATTCTTTCTGTGTCACTTACTGACATCTTTATACTCATCAAAACATACTCTTTAAGATATGGCAACATCATACTGAATCAAAAAATCAATTGCTTGACATCAATGACAAAATAATATTATTAAGACAGTCATCATCCTTTATCCATTATACCATCAATCACCAACAACCTTCTCAATATCATCATACCAACAAAATTATTGTAATGCCAACAAGAATAGCTTTGTGGAAGATGTTGTAAACCAGTATGTTAAGTTTGTGAGTTAAACTGGTAAACCGGTTTAAAGGGTTAAACCTTTCTATGTAATGTAACTGGTAAACCCTATCAGTTGTTAAACCCTAACCGATCAAGTTTGTTGGTTTATTATCTGATAAGGGGTAATGATGGAGACACGTGTGATCATTGTATGAGGATAAGTTCAAATTATTTTGGCACATTTTTTTATTGTCTAGGTAAGGATCAAAGTGGATTACATCTAATACACAGTGCATGATTAGTTACAAAATCTGATGAAGTGGTGAGCATGGAGCGATTGGAATTTTCTTGAAGAATGTATAGAGATTGTCATGATTTATAACAGTCAAGATTATACTAACTTGTTTGTAATCTCGATTGGAATTTTCTTGAAGAATGTATAGAGATTGTCATGATTTCTAATGGTCAAGATTATACTAACTTGTTTGTAATCTCGATGTTGAGAATTAGGTTTTTATTATGTTATTGACCTAATTTATTTGTATTTAAGGTTGATGAAGTTGTTTGTAAGGGTTGTTGGAAAGATTGGCAGAAACTTGTTGAGTGTGTAGTTGCCTAACTAATGAATGGATTTGTACTTTGAGTGAAGGCAGATTGAAGCTTAAAAGGATCTGATGAAGCAAATATAGTGCTACTTAGATAGATCAAGAAAACTTGTTGTTTTCTAACAATTATAATAGAAGTGAAATCCCTTAACCAAGTAAGCTCTAAAAAGCTTGGTTACTCATTAAATCCTCTAACAAGGCAGTCCATTAGCTTGGATTCTTAAGCCCTCCAGCGAGGTTACTCCTAATAGGGTATTTTTCTTTTCATCAAGGCATATTTGTAAACACCTTAACTGAGTGATTCCTAACCGGAATTAGTTCCTAATAGGACTTATTGTAAAGCTTTAACAGGCTTGGCTCCTAACAGGACGAACTTCAGAGGAGTTCAAATAGCTATCCTTGTGAGTCTCATCTCACCGTGGTTTTTACCTATTTGGGTTTTCTATGTATAAAACTTTTGTGTCAAGTGGTAAATTATTTTTTGGTTATGATCTTATTTGTTGATTTGATTAACTTCTGATAAGGCATGTTAACTAGAAGAATTGAGAGATGAATATGTTGAGATATGATTAAGCATTGTTGATGTTTAAAAGATTGAAGTTGTTTACTGTTAAATTGTCATAACAATCAAACCGGTTGATGTCAAGTATTCTTATGAATATTGATCTTAACTATGATTAGTTTAATTTGTGTGGTTGAATTTGAGTTTGGGAACTTTGTATCAGTTTTTCAATATGCTGATCCACCCCCCCCTCTCAATATTCTACTAGATACTTATTCTTTCATCATACCATCACAACACATAATCAATTACTCTAAATGGCCAACAAATTACTTTCTATAATTATAGGAGGGTTGATTTCTTATAACTATGATTATACTGTGTTTTCTTTTAAAGTTTTGTTAGATCATGCATCATCAATTACTTTATATATTGCTTTGAATGTTTTTACAGGATTTCACTATCTTCTTGAGTCTATGGTTGCAGTTATGTCCCTCCCAAGCATGGTGGTGCCTTTACTGGTGATTTCTCTTGATGATCAAGATACAATTAATAATGTGGTATCCTCTCCTCCATTTGAGGGACCCACAAATTGGTTTCTTCATCCTTGAAGACTTTCTTGCTTAGATCGTTTGATTCCATCTGCAAAGACTTTTGGTATTTGACCCGAGATCATTTTGTATTGGATGGGTTTTGTATATTGTATCTGGATTTGGGATTGGGTGAATTTTTTTCTGGTTGGAGGGGTTTGGGGTTGAATCACATACTCTCTTTGTACTTTCATGCTAATATATCTGGAGACTGTATAGTTTAATAGTATTTTATGAGAAAGACCGAAGGTTTTCTTTGCCTGGTTCTTTCATACCAGTGCTCTTTGAACCAAGACTATAAAATTTATATAATTAATAAAATTTAGTGGCTTCTACCACTTTTATAAAAAAAAAAAATTAGTAATGATCTGCTTTATTATCCCATTTTTTTTTAATTTAAGTAATTGGTTCATCTTACTTTTTTCATCCAACCACTTCTTTCCATGTGTAACATCCCCCCTCCCTTATCTATATCCCACAACTTTTTAGTCACCTTAAGTTTGCAACATTTCATTATTCTACTCCTTATGCTCTCTATCATCCTGAAGATGAATCAAAGAGTGTGATTAAAAATATTGATGCAAAAACACAAACATAATTGAATCCAAAAAATGAAACAAGAAAAAAAATTAATGTTAATTGATATTTTCATTTTAATCATATGGTGGTGGATCAATCTCATTAGGGCCAATAGATGTGTCATAGAAATAATGAACTCATATATAACTATCCTCCATGATTTCATGGTGCACATGTTGTGATGGTCATGATTTTTCTCCAGGCAAGATGTATCATATATTTTTAATAAAAATAGTAAAATTAGTATGAGTAACATTGGGAGGATCTCCATCACCTACTTCATGTTGATTATATTCATCATTTTGAGGTACTACACATATATTTCCATCATCTCTAATATCTCTAACATAAATAATATTAGAATTAATAAGGTCTCATATCTCATGCTTGAGTGTCATTACCATAAATAAAGTGTGTTTAGATGTCTAATGATTATCACAATAAATAATACCCTAGGACACCTCTATATGTATAAATTGGTTTGTACAGAGGTGAGCTAATAAAATAATAATACAAAAAAAAAACACTATGTAGAGGATTCACTAATCATTTGGAATTTATATGTTCTCTTTAGTTTAGATAAATGACATATTAATGAGAAACGTCAATAATATTGACAACATTTGAAGGGACTAAACCACAATAGCATGTCCAAAACTTTTAGGCTAAGCTTACTTAACCTAAATCACATTTTTTATTGAAAAATTTATGAGGGATTTAATTAGATAAAAAACCCAATTTTACTCTTCTCTAATCCTATTTAAAAACTTTTGATTAAGATTGTTATCTCCTAGAAATTCACCCTATGCAAAGTTTAAAATAAAACTAAGCTTTCTGGAGAAATATTGGATCCATCCAAATCTGTGGGTCACCTAAAACTAGATTGAACCTCTGGATAAGGTCAACTCCTAGCTATTCATCACTCTAAAACTACTAATTTCTGAGGAAAAGAGAAGGTAGATAAATTAAAAATGTAAAGCCTACTTTTGTAAACTAAAAGGAAAATTACTAAGTGATTCACCAAAGCTACTAAACTTATGATACTCGGAAAGATGAAACACTCTGAAAAACTATAATGACAAGAACAAGCTAACACAACTTATCCAAGACATGCACATGCACAAATATTTCACAAGATGGTCTAAATGAGTTTACTCAATAGCGTAGACACAACTTGAAACCTTCACATGACATTTTTATAGAAAAGGCATAAAATATAGTGAGACAAAATCATAAGGCAGGAAAGTATTCTTCACTAATAACTTGATCAATCACATAAAATATACAATTCTGCAAGAATAAGAAGGTATAAAACTATCATAAGCCTCTAAGGTAGCTTCTATTTATATCAAATCATGAGTTACAAAATATGGCAAAAAGAAAGGACAAAGGACTATCAAAAGTCACTAGGGCCCAAATCTACATAATCGGGAACTAACTCAAGAATGAGTTACAAACATGAATATATCCTCTTCTCTCTCTCTCCAAAACCCACCAAAAAAGGAACCTCAAACTGATTGGGGTCGGATGCACTTGAAATGCCAAAAATCTAGCAACAAGATATACTCAAAAAGTGCTCCAAAGTGTTGAAAAAGTACACTTTGACCAAGCCTATTGTGATGACTTGCCAAAACCACAATGAATCCCTCAAACTGGCTCCTAAAAATCCTCCACATGTTTTAAAAATTAGCTTCAACCACCCTAGATCCTTGGCACATATGCCCTATATGCTTGGCATCTCTCATTGATTGAGTCTTCATCCTTATTTGACCTAGAGACTTGGCAAAAGACTTAAAGACACCTCTATTTTCATTGAACAACCACCAAATGACTTGAAGATTTATAACTATATCTCTCAAGTCATTTGTTTTTACAATAAGTGTCTGCAAATTCAAAACATGAATGGCATGTACAAGTGCTGAAGCATGACTCAAAAGAATGATGTGGCACTTGCATCAAAAGCATATAGGAAAATCATTCCCTAAGGAAATACAAATTCACCAAAGGGTCATGGACATCTTTGTTTTATTTATTTATAGGTAAAAATACCATAAAATTCCTTAAAGATGACATCTTTTAGGGTTAAGAGAACCGTAAAAAATGGTGGCAAATGAGATGAAGAATTTTATTTTGTATGAAGCTTCTCGAAGAAGCTACATGCTACCAAAGGTGTGAAACCCTAGCTTGACATTTTTGCTCATGATTGCTATTAGGGAAGATTTATCTCTGAGATTTTGAATGAAGAAACCCTTGGAGGCTTTTTGGAAGACTTCATGTAGGTTGAGAGCTTAGGTCGGCTAAATCTGATAAGATTTATAAATGAATGTGTTGCTCATTATTCCTACTTTACAGGATGTAAACTCGTGTAGAAGTATTTACTTGTTGTTTTCTACCAACTCACCTTAAGCACATCATGGTCTTTGTTTCTCTATGACTCATGACCTATGATATTTTCATGAAAACTACATACCATGATCTAAAAGTACTTAATATCTCTAAAATTATAGTGCTTTAAAAGTAAATACTTTGTGTTCTATGTGGCCACCCATCCGAAAAATGAGGGTTTTCGTGAAAATTTCTGAAAACATTCTTGTAGGTCAACATGTGAAATGGGAAAATTTTGAATCAATTTATTTTTCTTTATCTGTGTTTCAAAATAGTTTAATATAGATTTCTACTCTACTATAATCTTGACCACTCCCTTATTCAAAGTATTCACCATATTTGTTCATATTGATAGTAAAACCCTATGGTTGAAATCCTACCCTCTTATACTTTATAACACTATCAAGAGTTTCTACAGGCTCTGTGACTGAAATTTTACCATGCCATAAATTTTCTTATGACTACAACAATCTTAAATCTGATTCTTGACATATACTGAAGTCTATATCTTACCACTGTGTGCTTAGAATTGCATCTCATAGCAATGATCATTATAAATGTGTATGCCCTTGATTATTTTTGACTTTTAGGAGTACGAGACTCATGTAATGTGAGATCTTCATTTCTAATTATGGGTCTACTTTGACTGTCAAGAATTATTTTGACAGAAAATATCTTTTAAAAAAATTTTATGACTGTTTGGAGTAGATATAAGGGTTTTATGAACAAAGAATAGTAGTAGTCCTCGATGGTGATTAACAAAAGAAACTCCTTAAACTTGAAGGAAAATACCACTAATCATTGTGAAATTGTTCCCTTTGCACCATATGTTGGTTCCTGTTGTGATTGCATTAACTAAAACAACTAGTCATGGAATCTTCAAGGGTTTACCTATGTCATTGTCATTCAAAGACTATCTTTTCTTTCTCATTGGAGGTGTTGTTCTTATACACCTTGGGACTTCTTTGGTTGAGGCCTTGAATATGTTTGTTTCTCTGACCTTTATGATAAGACTATGATAACCATGTACTTATCCATTTGTAGCAGCCTCTGATGATGCTTCCTATGTAGGATGTTCATTTGAGATCCTATTGGTGCACATTGGAATTGTTTCTTGATATGGCTCTATTCATTAGTCTTGATTGAACCTTTGAGCATTTATATTTCATAACCTTTTAATTATGCTTATGATAGGGTTATAAGGATTGTTCATGTCTCTTTTACTTATGCAATGAATAATATGTTACCTTCATTGTATGCTCAACTATGATCTAATGGAGGCTTTCTTTTTCTCTTGATGAAACTCCTTATCTTTTAGCCCACTATATGTATCATTCTTACTTCTCTTTTATGTAGAAAGGAGATTATGATTGTAAACAAAGGTTTCTATGTATTCATTGAAGTCTTTAGGTTTGTGACTTGGTCTTTGAATGCACTACTGATGATTTCCTTTGAGAATTGTTCACTATGATCTGTCATTACTATCATGTCCCAAGTTGCATCATTAAAAGTAACCATAGATGATATTGATGCAATGTGACTACTCCTTATATCATATTCTTAGCAATTACTGTTCTTTTAAAGAAATTCATTTGTTTTTTGATTCACAAGCTTACTATTACATCTCTTATGAAGCTCACTATTACTATGTATACCACTCACTAGTTGCTCTTCCCCTAGCATGAGGTGATTGAAACTAAACTACAAGGTTTCATGACAAATAATATCATGTCCATTTCGTAGCTTAATATTCTTTCTCTGATTAGCACAAGTACTCTAATACTATTTAAGTCCAGAGTTTCTGTCAAATGACTCTTTTGATGACAAATACAAAGATCAACACCAATATTTTCTTTTAAATCTAATTATTCCTTTGATAGGACTCTGGGCTTAAATGGCCTTAGGGGAAGATGTAGTAACTGTACATTTTACTTGCATGCCGGGATCAACCCTTGTGGGAGCTGCATTTACCCCACATGCTTATACTAATCATGATCAACTGAATATGCACATGACACAAATATATTATCAATAAAATGCCCCCCTTTTAGTTATGATGATCTTGAGTTTGGTTTTGATAATGATTCATCTAGCAGCTTGCATATGTATGCATGTGTGAATGTACGTGTAGGATGTAATCATTAATTACTTAGAAAAACTATTCTAACTCATTGTTCTCACCTATAAAGGAACTAGAGGACACGTAGAAGCAAGAAGTAGATCAAGAAGCAAAGCAAAGCAACTAGGAGTAGAAACACACAAATAGTACCAGTCATTCAGGAAATGACTAGTCACCTCCTATACATGTTTTCTTTCTTTTACATTCACTCACTTATACATATTTTAGCTTTTCATTTGTATCATATGAGAAAAGTCAGTCTCACTGCTTTTTGTGTGAGACACATTTATTTTCTTCCATTCAATAAGAATTATATTTTTTTAAAGATTATGAAATATTTTATGTTTCATTCACATGTATGAATGCAATGATTTATATCTATGTAATCTTGTAAAATTATTTCATTTGTATGACTGAATGTAGCATATAAGGTTATAAAATGTACCATTTGCTTTAAAAACTTAGTGGCTCTACCTGATTGAGCGTGTAGGTAAAAATTTGGTAACATTTTTGGCAACTTTTGTTAAGTGTTTGCCTGCTAAACATCAAAACTAGTAGCCTAGACAAGTTTATTGGGCACAGAGTCACTTAGCAATCATGACTGAAACACAACTTAGTGTAGCAAATGATCCTTGTTGGTTTGTTTAAGTGCAGGTTTATAATTTGTGATAGTGAAGTATGGGACTTCATTATCATGGGTTGTAGATATGCACTTGATAGGCTAATGAGAGTTCTTTTCTGTACTGAGTTGTCTCAAAACAACCCCCTTTAGGGACAACTCCCATGTTCATTATCTGATTGGATATGGATGTATGATTTGTGGCAGTAAGAAATAAGTCTTACTATCATAAATAGTATATGTATGCTCAACCAGTTAGTGAGGGATGACAACAGTCCAACTTTGACCAAAACCCTATCTCTTGCTATACAGAAAAAACCTTGGAGACCTAAGGAAAAAAAAAAAAGCAACCTAGACAACTCAAATTGTGTTGAGACAACACTTAGGGAAAATAAAACATCTAGCCTATAGTGCAACAACACTTTATTGAAAGATAGAAATCTATACTAATATGTACAAAAATTATCTTATATCTCAAAGCAATGCTTGAGGTGTATCTCATTCATAAGGATAGGTAATAATTCTCCTTTCATGGTTGAGATCTTAAAAGTGTTGTGTTCCTTGCACTAAGTGATGATGAAAGGCCTAGTCTAGAAATTATCAAACTTGGTGTGCTTCCCTAGCCTACTTTTCAACTCATCCCATTTCAATACAACATCTCCTTCCATGAAGATTTTGGGACTTGCCTTTTATCAAAGATTGTTTTTGTTTAGAGTTGATGATACTCCATTGTCTTCATGGATTTCTCTCTGGATTCCTCCAACTCTAATAACTCAAAATACCTCACCTTCATAGGACCATTTGCTTCAAAAATGGCAAGAGGATTTGCAAGATCAAGTGCAGGAAGCTTAGTAGAAAAGGGCAGCCTTGCCTCTTTACCATACACCAGCTTGTAGGGTGAATTACCAATGAACCTTTTAGGTGTGATTCTATCTACCCACAAGGAAGATTTCAACTTAGTGTGCCAATCCCTTAGATTATACTGCAGAGTCCTTTCGATAATCCTTATTACATTCCTATTAGTTGACTCTACCAAACCATTACCTTGTAGATAGTGATGAATACTAAGAGGGGGGGGTGAATTAGTATGCCAAAAATCTTTGCACTTAAACACTTTGCAAGACTAACAGTAAACCAGTAAAACGGTTTAGTAGACAAACTAGTTAGCACACATGCAAACCAAATAGCTAATAATGCATTCAGCCATAGAAGCACAAACACCATAACACAAGAGATTTTGATGTGGAAACCCAAATGGGAAAAACCATAGTGAGATGGAACTCACAAGTAACTATCTGTAGAATAGGAACCAGACTGGTTAAGGTCAGACCGGTTAAGGTCTTACAATGTTCTTTACCAAAATAGATCTTGTCAGGAATCTCAATCTCTATTAGGAGATAAGTCTGATTAAAGACTACCTTGCTAGAGGATTTTAGATCCACAGATGTGAACCACCTTGTTAGAGGATTTACAAAAGGATTTTGGGCCTACTTGGTTAAGGGATATAGACTTGTCAGAGATGTGAGTAATCAACAAGTGATTGATCTAGCTAATAGCACAAATTGCTTGGTTAGGTCCTTGACAACTCGCTCCTAATGCATTCCAGCATTACTTCAGTTCTGATTTCATGTCGGTCCAATAGGATTACAATACAGTTTCCTAGGTTCAATGTATCTAGACGTATCTAGTAACATGACACAAAAAGAACTGCTCAAGTGTTGACACCATCAAACAATTAGTGGATGGTAACTCCTCACAAAATGTCGGTTGGTAACTCATCACAGGGTATTACCAGTTTATACAAAATACTGGTTCAAGCAAAATGCCAGTTGCCGGTTTGACAAAATGAAGACTGGCAAATATGTGTTCTACCACTTTGGTCCTTTGTACCACTTGAGATCCTCGAACCGCTTTGGGTCAACATACCACTTCAGATCAGTAATCACTTTCTGCAAAACACCAATAGTCTAAGGACTATAATGCATCAGACTGGTTGGAACATGTACTGGTTGAGCTTTAACTAATACATACAAAAATGATCTCAATGAAAGTGTGTGTCCATCAATGATAGTCACAACATAATCATAAAAAATACCAATAATCTCCCACTTTGGCATTGATGGCAACACTTAGGAAATTTTGACATCTAAGTGTTTTACAGCAAAAATATGCCAGAATCAAAATTACTCCCCCTAGGCATATACACTATCCCTTTTGCAAAAAATACAATGCATACTACTTCTTAACAGAAATAACATGCAAGTATACATCACAACATTCAAAATTTATACTTCTCCCCCTTTGCCAACAATGACAAAAATAATATTACAGACTAACACCTGTTTCATTAAAATAATAAGTGTTAATGACAGTAAAGAATAAAACTTGTCAAAAATAGATTTAAAGTCCTACAAGAATTGTTTCATAGATAAAGACCAGGACTCAAGTAGGGAGGTTGCCACTTCTTTCTTTGTCTTCATCTGGGAGACCTGTTCTTCCATGGTGTCTAATGTACTCATCTCCTATGTCGCCGTCAACACATCCAAATTAAGATAGCACTTCTAAAGTATTTGCAAATGTGGGAGTGAACCAGTTGAAGTTCTTGCAAATCTTGAGTCTGGTTGCTTATTTCCAACTCTAATTTGGTGCACTGAATGTGAAATTGGTGGCCAGTTTGTCCATAAGTTGCAAAAGAGTCGTATGGCAGCTTGAAGGTACCCATATACAACTGTAAGTCAGTTTGAAGCTTTTGCTTCTGTACAAGCACATCATCATAGAACAAATGGGGTTGGCAAATCTTGCTGAGTAGAAGATTCCCCTCATCTAGAGCATTCCTTATATCCTTCTGTGCTTTCTGCAGTTTAGACCAGAGCTCATTAAGCTTCTTTACCAGGGCAATATTGAGAGCCTTTTGATGCTCTTTCTTAGCATTTGCCTCTACTACCTCTTCTAAGCTCTGCACTTGATCATCCACTACTGTGCATAGGAGCTTCAATTGGGCCAATGAAGAGTCGATACTGGGGAGGTTTGTACTGGGTAACAAATCGGTAAGAGTTTCCACTGCAACTTGGATCACATCTTCCTCCTTCTTCTTCCTTAACACCTCAAGGCGTTCTTGAGAAACCTTGATGCTCTGTAGCAGCTCCATTTTGTTTGCAGAATGGAGATCAATACGACTAGTGAGGTCAGTCAATTTGTCTTGACTACTAGTTTCCTGTGGAGTCTCCATCTGCGTGCTCTTTGCTGCTTCAGCTTCCTTGTTCTCCTTTCCCTTCTTCTTCTTTGTTTCTTTTCTCTTTTCCTCTTCCTTATCCTCCTTTGCCTTCTTCCTTTTTGCTTCCTTCGTCTTCTCCTCTACCTTATCTTCCTCTTCCTTCTTCTTTTCTACTTCCTTTAGCTTCTCCTCTTCCTTTCTCTTAATCTCATCCTCTTCCTCTTTCTTCTTCCTTGCATCTTCTTGTTTCTTTTTCTCTTCATCTTCTTCTTTTCTTTTCTTCTCTTCTTCTTTTCTCTTCTCTTCCTGTTTCTATTTCTCCTCATCTTCTTCCTTTTTCTTCTTTTCCTCTTCATCCTTCTTCTTCTTCTCCTCTTTGTCCTTTTTCTTCTTCTCCTCTTCATCCTTCCTCTTCTTCTCCTTTGCTTTCTTCTTTGCTTCCTCCTTTTTGTCCTTTGTTTCCTTTTGCTTTATTTCCTATTCAGCCTATCCTATTGCTTCC
This sequence comes from Cryptomeria japonica, assembly GCF_030272615.1. Classification (NCBI taxonomy): domain Eukaryota; kingdom Viridiplantae; phylum Streptophyta; class Pinopsida; order Cupressales; family Cupressaceae; genus Cryptomeria; species Cryptomeria japonica. Next base: position 185,891,439 of record NC_081411.1, on the reverse strand, counting down.
AATGGTGTACCCTGAGCAATATCTTCTCCATCCAGAGCATTGACATCAATAGTGTTGATAGGTTCAATAACCGAGTTTCCTTCATCATCAAACACTTCATCCAGTTTGGTTATTGCCGGTTCTTGTTCAACCTTCTTGTTAGCTTGAAGCACTTTATGTGTATGAACCACTGTTGTCATATGCAGATGAGTGTCTTTTTCAACATCATCAATTCTTCCTCCCAACAACCAGAGTCTTCTTCTTCTGGTGAAGGAGTCCTTTATTTTGGTTGATGACATCAAATAACTCTGAATTTGATAGGTCAGGAAAGTATTGAGCAAAAACTTTCTCCCTAATTTCCTATTCTTTCTCTATGGCAATGTGCCATTTATTGTCTAAGGACTTATACAATGTATTCGATGTCTCAGATCTAATTTCTGAAGGTGACCAGTCATTAACACATAAATACTGAATAATTTCTTTTTCTATCGCTTCCTTTTCATCATCATCAAAGTCATCAAAATAATTAATCAAATCATTCAACACTTTTCTCCTAATGTTTTTGATAGTTCTTTGAAAATGTGTCAAAAGTTTGTAGGAGGAAATGTCAATATTTACAGGTGTCAATGATGTCGGTTCATTCTTTGTCTTTTTTTTTTCTTGTCGTGTCTTCTTTGGTTTTTCCTCAGACACAGTTTCTTTTGAGTCTGGTGAGGCATTCCTTGTCTTCCTCCTTCTCTCAAAGACTTTAGCAGGTGCTACTTCTAGTTTCTTTTTAGCCGGTGATCACTTGGTCATTTTAGGATTGGTTACACTAGCCAGTGCTGATGCTGAAGGGACTACTTTTGCCTTCTTCACTGAAGGTTCTTTTCCTTTCTTTGTTGAGGGTTCCTCAATTGGTGTTATCCTTTCTAGGTAGGTGTCGATTCTCCTTTCCTTTGGATCAAGTGGTGAGGCAATAAGGGTAGAGGCATATCCTTCCAACATATCATTCATTACCTCATAGCCCATAGGGTCTACTTCCTCCTGTCTGGGCTCAACAGCCTCCATTATGCATTGATCCACTTTAATGATAAAGAAAATATCATCTTCATACTTCTTGACTATGTCACCAAATATCCTCATCCTCAGGCTCATCTTGCTTCTGAACTCATCAAAGTACTTGTTCAGAACATCAGGGTAGTCGGTACCGACTACTTGCAGACTTTCCTTGATTTTCTTGGTTACCGGTTGGTTAGCAGACCATTGGACATCACCTACTCCTGGAAAGTAGCCTTGGAAGTAAAAGAACAACCCAACTAGTAGTTGTCCAAACTTGAACCTCAATGCATTATCCTGTTTGATCGATTTAAGATTCAATAGGAGTTGCCTTTGCATACCGGTGCAGAGGTCGAATGATGCATCTTCCTTGATCATCTGGTAAGTAGCATTTACCACTGCAATAGATATAGAGTTAATTCTGCTGGCTAAGAATGATCGGTATCCAATCACCATACATGCATATTTCACAAGGTCATCCTTGATGGAATTAACAATCATTCCTCGTGAGTCACTCACTAAACCAGTGAGCTTTGACATTTCCATCTTGCTTACCATCCTTAGGGTTGGCACTTCCCTTGTATTGCAGAAACTAGTGACGGTATGAATTACTTGCAATGTAATATCATGCATTCTTTCTAGGTACATCTTGTCACCATGAACTCTGCTCAGAATGATCCTAATCTGATCATCTGTGAAATCCTCTAGGAAATAAACAACATTGTGGAGCTTCTTCTTCTCCAAAATACTATACTTTGGTTTGATCTTCTTATCTTTTCCACAAAATAAACCTAGTTGTGAGTGAATTGCTAGAGACCCTAGGTCTTCAATTTTACAATCTATGTAATCTGAGATTCCCTCTTCTACTATCACACCAGCTGGAACTTGTGATAGGGTATTGTATTTAGACTTGTGTTGAATAAAGCTTGTTGAATCAATAGATGCACTAGAGCTAGTATGGGATGTAGAAGTCATGATAGAAACTAAAAACTCGAAAATACCTTTCAGAAGTCATGAATTTAGGGCTTTCAGATTCTTCTCCACCTCACACTCCGTCAGTTGTAGAATCACTGCTTTGCGTTCTTCACTTGACCATTTGCAATTTGAATTTGAATCTCATTCAAGGTTTCCAACTTTCTTTGAATCGTAGCACATATCACTTTATCATCGCTCTACACTTGAAAACCTTCTTCGCTTTGAAAATGATAGTGAGAAATGATTTGAAAATTCCTTTTAAACATATTCCTCACCTACTACAATTAATGCTCCACCATTAGGACATCAACCCTAATTTGCCTTTTACCATTTTCAGTCTTCCACCAAATGGCAGGAACGCATACCGGTTAAGGTCTTTTACCAGTGTAAACCGAGTGTTCGAAACATTTTTCCATTTGCTCCCCCTAAGCTTTTCTGATGCTTAGTTTGCCAATTCTGATATTTCCACACTAGCTGTAGAAACTGGTTCTTCTTGTAACACCACTGGTTTCTTCTTCCAGGTTTTGTTCATATCCACTTGAATAGTGTCAACATCAATCTTTCCTTTTGGAGTGACCGGTATATCATCAGATATGTTCTTTCTTGATCTACAGAATTTGGCAATATGACCCAGTTTGTTGCAGTGATAGTAGACCAATCTAGGTACTCTCCGAGGTCCATTATTCCTGTTGTCATTCTTCCTCCTACATGTTGCAGCAATGTGACCATGACCATGACAGACCATACAATTTTCTCTCCATCCGATTGCCGCTTGATAGCTACTGCTTCTTGACTGATGATTAGAAGCATTAAACCAGTTGTGATTCTGGTTCACAAAAGGTTCAAGACCAACTCCTTGGGTCCTTTGAGGATATCTACCAATGTTGTTCATAGTTGACCTGCATTCAGATGCTCTATGCCCAAACTTGTTGCATGCATAATAGTTACCATTGAATTTATAGGATCTAGGCTTATCATTTAGGAAATAAGGAAAATTATTGTAAACCTTGCTTCTACACACATTGGCAGTATGTCCTTCTTTAAGACAATTAAAGCAAACAGGTTTAAACTTTTGCTTACCTTTATCCTTTGACGCTGGCTGTTTCTTTGATGCTCCAGAATTTGTACCAGAGGTCTCACCTTCCTCATGACCGGAATAACCAAGTCCATCAATATTCTTGACAGGTTTGGTAGATTCAAGCTTTTGCTCTAGCTTGACAGTACTCTTATTCAACTTAGCAAGTATTTCCTTTGACTCAAAGAGTTCTTTGGAAATAGCAGCATTTGTTTCCATCAGGTTTTCATTCTCAGAGATGGCAATGTTCAGTTCTCCTTGCATGTCTTCCTTTTCCACTTTGCTTGCATGGAGTTGAGTAGTTAGGGCACTAATCTCTTGCTTCAGCTTGGAGTTTTCATGATCCTTGTCTTTGACCAGATCTTTAGCTTTCCTTTGATTCTCAAGCTCTTGGCACATTCGGATAGTCAGTCCTTCCAATTCTTTTCTCAAGTTGGAATTGGATTCATTCATCTTTTCTACTTCTTGAATCAGGGCTTCCATGTTCGCTTCATCAGAGGAGCTATTTTCAGATAGCTCCATCAGCTTTTCTACATGTTCTCTCCTTTTTGATTGAGGTGCCTTGTATTTGACCATAAGATCATCATATGCTTGCTTAGACCGAGTGAGCCAATGAGTAAGTTCCCTCAATGTGTATTCCCCTATATCTCTTTCCAAATGGTTAAACTTATAGAAAGGTAGGCTCTGATACCAATTGATGAATACTAAGAAGGGGGGATGAATTAGTATGCCAAAAATCTTTGCACTTAAACACTTTTCAAGACTAACAGTAAACTGGTAAAATAGTTTAGCAAACAAACCGGTTAGCACACATGCAAACCAAATAGCTAATAATGCATTCACCCACAGAAGCACAAACACCATAACACAAGAGATTTTGGCATGGAAACCCAAATGGGAAAAACCATGGTGAGATGGAACTCACAAGTAACTATCTGCAGAATAGGAACCAGATCGGTTAAGATCAGACCGGTTAAGGTCTTACAATGTTCTTTACTAGAACAGATCCTGTTAGGAATCTCAATCTCTGTCAGGAGATAAGTCTGATTAAAGACTACCTTGCTAGAGGATTTTAGATCCATAGATGTGAACCACCTTGTTAGAGGATTTACAAAAATCTTTTGGGCCTACCCAGTTAAGGGTTATAGACTTGTCAAAAATGTGAGTAATCAATGAGTGATTGATCTAGCTAATAGCACAGATTGCTTGGTTAGATCCTTGATAGCTAGTTCTTAATGCATTCCAGCATTACTTCAGTCTTCTACACATTCATACTCTCTCTAACTCATCAACCACCTTAAACCCTAGCGACAACATCAACTTCAGCAACAACAACCTAAAACCCTAGACATGATGTCTTTATAAAGGAATCTGATTTCATGTCGATCCAATAGGATTACAATACAGTTTCCTAGGTTCAATGTATCTAGATGTATCTAGTAACATGACACAAAAAGCATCGCTAAAGTGTCAGCACCATCAAACAATCGGTGGATGGTAACTCATCACAAAATGTCGGTTGGTAACTCATCATAGAGTATTACCGGTTTATACAAAATACCGGTTCAAGCAAAATGTTGGTTGCTAGTTTGACAAAATGAAGACTGGCAAATATGTGTTCTACCACTTTGGCCCTTCGTACCACTTGAGATCCTCAAACCACTTGGGGTCAACATACCGCTTCAGATCGGTAATCACTTTATGCAAAACACCAATAGTCTAAGGACTATAATGCATCAGACCGATTGGAACATGTACAGGTTGAGCTTTAACTAATACATACAAAAATGATCTCAATGCAAGTGTGTGTCCATCAATGACAATCACAACATAATCATCAAAAATGCCAATGGATAGTAATTGGAGGATGTGTTCCAATAGATTCCATTTTTAATTTCCCAATCACTCACCCTCAAACCAACAAAAGCTAAGGCATTATCAGATATGATGGATTCAAGAACCCCAAATCTAGTTATTAAATCATCATAGAAATTCAAAACAACTGATTCATTGGATTCTTTTAAAGCCACTTCTTCCATCTATCTTGTAAAATAGTTAGTAGAAGTGATAACCCACCTATGCCCAACACTTGAAGGTGGGTTTATGGGTTCAATAAAATCAATTCCCTATTTTATAAAATGTTGATCTACCTAGATAGGTCGTAATGGCAAAGCTAGCAACCTTTCTTTACTTGCAAACATGGCACACTTTGTGCACTTTCTTGCCCAAGCATGGATATCCTTGAATAAGCTTAGCCAATAATAACCGACCCTCATTATTTTCCAAGCACTTGTGATGGACTTGTAAAGCACTAAGAGGGGGCTTGAATCAGTGACACAAAAAATAATACTACTTTAAACACTAACTGGTAGATATACTTAACAAGTTTGTAAAATAATATCCACGCAATCCAAAATGATATAACAACATCCATCATAACACAAGTGTTTATACTTGGAAAACCCAAATGGGAAAAACCACGGTGAGATGGGAATCACAAGTTAACTATCTATAGTAATAGATAACTGACTGGTTAAGGTCTACAAAAAGTTGCTCTACTAGGAACGAATCTTGTTAAAGATCCCAAAGCTTAGTTAAAAGCTATACCCTATAAAAGGTAGTATCTGGTTATGAGTAACATCAGTAGAGGATTTCTGAATCGAAACTAATGGATCACTTGGTTAGATGATTTGTACAATGAAGCTTGTTAGAGCTTACCTAGTTAAGGGATTTGACTATTGCAGTGATTAGAAAACAACAAGTGGTGTGATCTAGTAGTAGCACAACTTTCTTGAATAGATCCTCTTTTGTGCACTCAACACTTCATTACCAACATAATTTGCAACTTAGCACTTCTGTCTTCCCACAAATCATCTCATAACATATCTCCTTTGATCATACCAAATAATTCATTGTGATTTGAATATATTGACATTTAGATTTCATGTCAACCTCTAGAATTCATATCACAATTTCCTAGGTGCAGTGTATCTTGTCAAACAATCATAACTCATCACAAAAATACCACCAAAAATTGTCGGTAAGGATAGCTCATCATGACTAGTGATAACTCATCACATAATCAATGAATACTGGTTGGAAAACCAAACCTGTTTGGAGTTAAACATGTAAACTATTTATCCTTTGATGCTCCTTTGATAATCTCCACTGGATCTTCATGTTGATGTCAAGTTATGTATATCCATTGGTTATCTCCATGTATATACCGATTATCACCATGTACCAGTTATATATAAACCTCTAGTATACCAGTTGCAATATAAACAACTTTGAAGTCACACCGGTAGACAATATGAATATATGTGTGTGTATGTGTTTCATCAATGACAACATATGATGAAATTGTTCATTACAGTCATCATCAAGCCAATGAGTTGTTTTAGGGAAAAAATGACCCCGTGAAGTTCCATCATGGAACTCATGCAATTGTTTATCAATTTGATCATTATCAATACATCTTAGTAGAACACCATTTAGGTCCTTTCTAAATAAAACATTATCAATAAGGATATAAGGGATGGAATGCAACTTGAAGTACCTTCTCTTTTCTCTATCCAGGTCTAGTGGACACTCACTAGTTTGTAGAAAATGAGTCATGTCTTTGACCCAACTTAAATCAGCATTTTGATATGCATCATTTAGAAGCAAAACCTTATTTTCTTCATGTCCTAAGTCATTTTGAGCTATTGTAGAAATCTGCTCACATAATCCCTTTCCCCGAACCAATTTTTTTATCTTGATATCCACATCATACTCCATGACAATAGTAACCCACCCTGCTCTTTTCTTACTCAAATATTGGTTAATAAGAACTCCTTCACACTTGGGTGAGTGACCATTAAGTGAATCTTATTATTAGAGATCATGTATTTGAATTTCTTTCAACTTCTAATGACTGAAAGAACATTCTTTTCCACAAAGCTATACCTCTAGTCATACTCCTCTAAACCCTGGCTAAAAAAAGAAATAGGCTATTCAAAGCCTTCAACATTCTATTGCACCAACATGGAATAAATAGTGTCCATACCTCCATAAGCATACAAGATGAAGTCCTTGGAAAAATTTGGATTTATTAAGGTGGGTGCCATGGACAATGCTTCTTTGATGGCCTGAAAACCATCTTTTGCCTCTCTAGTCTAGCTAAAAGATGCATTTTTTCTTAAGATTGTAATTAGAGGTTTCAATAAATTAGCAATATCTGGTAAACCTTCTAACAAAATTAATTATGCCTATAAAAATTTTCAGTCCCTTTTTCTGATTGGGTAGAGACAGATCTAAAATAGCTTTTACTCTTTTGGGGTCAATTGAAATACCCTATTTGGACATAATGTGCCCCAATAACTTACCCTCTTGCACAACAAAAATACACTTTTTTAGATTGATGGAAATGCAATACTCCATGCACCTCTCAAAGACCTTCTTCAAATAAGACAAATGTTCATCAGAGTTCTTTCAAAGCATAGTTATATCATCTAGATAAACCAGTACCAACTTATACATCAGACCTTTAAAATCCATATCCATAGCCATTTGGAAGGTTGATCCATCATTAGAAATACCAAAAGCCATTCTCTTGTAAGCCATGGTACCCCATTTTGTTATAAAAGAAGTTTTATGTTGGTCCTCATCCTTGACCTAGACTGGGTTATATCCTAAATAACCATCAAGGAGAGAAAATATTTTTGATCCTCCAACCACTTGCAACTTCTGCTCCATAGAAGGTAGCGGGTAATGATTTTTTTATCAATGCTCTATTCAGGTCTCTAAAATCAACACACAACCTTATCTCTCCATTTTTCTTCCTCAGAGGGACATGGTTGGAGACCCAAGATGTGTGTTTGATAAGGTAAATGATTCTTCCTTCAATCAACTTGGTTAACTCTTTAATCATCAAAGGCTCAAGTTTTGGGTTTAAGGGCCTCTATTTTTATCTGATGGGCTTAGCCCCTAGTTCTAACTCTATAGTATGTTGGGCTATATGAGGATCAAAACCCTTCAAATTTGAATAATCCCAAGCAAACACATCATGAAACTCTTGACACAAAGCAGTAAAAGCTTGCTTCTCATCAGGGGAACAAATCTTACCAAGTTTCAACAACTTACCATTCAATATCTTCGACACTTCATAATGCTCTTATTTGATTGGCATACCAACTTAATTTTTTTAAAGTTGATCATCAGTGTTGAAAATGGATTTTAAGGTCACAAGACCTTTGGGCAACTTGTTGCTTCTTAATTGAATAGTCTACTCATCATAATTATGCTTCAACTTTTCTTGGTTAGTGATGGTAAATTGATCTTCTTCAAGCAAAAAATGAAGGATCTGATCATCATTCTCAAAAACTTTCTAGTCGACATTATTATCAAGAATAGAAGGTTTGACAACTATCTTAACATACTGTGAAACCTTCTCTTTGCAAACCATATCAAGAAGGTCAAACTGAGCATCAATCATAGCTAATCTATCAACATGTTTATTTTCACATCTAGGAATAGACACTATGTTAAATGCTTTAAATTCATCTATAGAATCCCAAACTTGGTTCTTATAAGACTTAAAGAGTGTCATTTTTTGTAACAAATTAACGTTCGTTACTTGATTGACAATGAGCTCATTGTCACCATGTACCTTCAAACAACTGACTTTATTCTTCCTTTCCCATTCCAATCCCTGAATCAAACCATATTGAATAGTGTTATTAGTACAATAAAAGGCAAAATGAAAAGCTGAAAAAGTAGTGCTCACCCCGTGGGAACACAAACATTGCACCACCACCAGCTTCATGCCTGCTCTGAGAGCCATCGAAGTACAATTGCCATAATTCATCTTGTTGTTTTGATATACTTTCTACCTTCTTCTCAATGTTAGGCATTTCTCTTTCAAGTTCATACAAAATATAATTGCCCAAACTTGTATTTTGAATGTACTTATCTAGATTATCAATTAGATTCTCTACTTCCCACTCATTTAGGAGCATCTCAGGAATAATTTTTGACTACAACTCATGAGCTGTAGCAATTTTGTCCTCTTGGGAAATAAATGTGTTGATATTAACTACGCATGGTGTATATGTCTCAATATGTTCTTTGGCAAGGGACTCAAATCTAATAGTTACCTTAGTACCATATCTAGTCCTCAAAAGCATGCATGACCAATTCAATGATAGATAACCTCCAATTTAGGTAGTGAAATCTTTTGATAAATAGAAGGCAAAGTAAGGGGGAAGATCAATGACAAACACCTCTTGGAGAATGGAGAAATTTGGGCAAGCATGCAATGTTAAACCCAAATCCCTAATTACCACTATGGTTGTTATTGTTGTCCCATCTAACTACATCACTCCTTTCTCTAAAGGTTGGTATGTTAATCCTTAAATATCAGCAATTTATCTTGGCATGACAAAACTAATTGCCCCACTATCCACCATGCAATTGTGAACTAACTTATCCCCAATGATTAAAGACAAATAAAAAGGAGGCTTCACATTTTTATCTTCCTCTTTACTTGCTGACTTACTTTCCTAAGGGTTATTGGTCAACACAACCCTATCTTAACCTATTAGGGGTCCTTTCAATTCTTTCAAATCTTTTAATGCTATATGTAGCATATCTTGTTGATAGGGAATAGCTAAGGAGTCCCACATAGACATAGTCATGTTCATTTTTTTTCATATTTTCAACAATGTTGAAGGGTAAAGTTGGACTCACCTTTTGATGAGTTTCTACACCAGCATGGTTAGCTTGCAAATGGGACTACTCTTTGATAGTTGGCTAAGTGTTTCTCTATAGAATGCAAGTTATTTGTGATGTAGATGGTCCTATAGCTTCTTCTTTCACTTTATCAGATGTTTGTTCAAGTTCAAAAGCTCTTTTTTTAATCTAATGTTAGCAGCAATTGGAGTATCATCTGCATTCATTCCGTAGAACTCCTCTCCTTGCCAATTTAGTAGAGTAGTGTAATTTGTATGTTCTCTTACTGATGTGAAGCTCCATCATTAGGCAAGTTAGGTATTGGACTTGCAACACTTGAAATATTTGTATCATTCTACACCATTAAATCCTGATTGATGACACCATTTGAACATGTGGCTTGGTCATGAGGTTGACCACAAGGAAAACACCATTCATAATCAACAGCAAGATTTTTTTGAATAGGTACAAGGTCTTGTACTACACTAATAGGTGCTAGATTATATGTTTGAAAGGGCCTTTTATTCACATTCTACCTTGGACCTTGATAGTTTCCTTGATAGAAGGGCCTATTGCCATGGTACTATTATTGTTGACCTTGAAAAGGCTGATTTGAAGTCTGACTTTATTGTTAGTAAGGGGGTCTTTTATGAGACTATTGCTTTTCCAAGTTCACCAGCTTGTTACCAAAACTCTAAAGTAGGATTTTGATCTTTTTTAGCTCATGGGATTAGCCTGGAATAGTAACTTCTTCAGTTGCAGCAATCTGAGCAGTTGTTGGTAATGTTGGGACAACTTGCAAAGGTGAAAATGACATAATTTATAAAGACATGTTGGGTTGAATGTCAAAAAATATGGGCATAGGAGGTTTGAGAGCAGTCTTCTTGGCCCAAATTTAGCTATTCTCCATTTTAATGGTTGTCTCATACGCATCAGGCAGCGAAATTCCTCCCATTGATTGAATCATCACTTCTATATCGCTGTTAAGGGATTTTAAGTAGTAGAGAAAAGTGTATTCAATAGATGGCTTACCAGTGGCAAGAATTCTGTCCCAAGTCTTTTGGAAAAAAAATTGAAGTCATACATCTATTCTTGAGGAGCCCTCTTAATAGTTGTAAGTTTCTCAACAATGGACAAATGATCAGACTTTTCTTTGAACTAATTATGCAGATTCTCTCCTAAGTCATCCCATGTTGCAACTGAGCCAACTATCAGGCCCCTAAACCATTGCAAAGCCTTACCCTTAAAAGAAGCAGCAAGTAATCTCAGGGCTACATTTTCCTGAGTGACATGATGTACTCCATAAAGAGAGGTAATATCTTTGATATACTCTATGGGAGTGGTTTGATCTTCCCCTATAAAGAATGGTAGACTCTTTCATGCAGCCTCTAGAATATCATTGTGTTGTGTAAGATTTGAAGGGTTTCCTCGATTAAATGCCACAAAAGGAAATTTTCTAGTCATAGGAACAATTGGAGGTGGGTTAACCTAAGCTGGAAAAATGGGTAATACAACTGATAAAACAAAAGGACTTACTGGCTTGAAGCTGGGTGGTGTTGACTCCACTCTTTTGGACTGCTCAAGAGTTCTTTATGCATTCCTTCCTCTTCTTTTAGGAGGTGAAGTTGCAAATAATTGAAGGATGAAGAGATGCTTCTTGTTTTCACTCTTCTCATAAGCTATAAAATGCACTAACTTTACATTAGAACATTAGAGTCACCAAATGTGCTTTAATCACCTCTTAAAAGGCTTAAAATCTGTTGGTTGCACATAGAAACCAGCAAAACTTAAAAATCTATATCACTATCTTGATCCAACAGTCCCACCGGGCATGCAAAAATTGTTATCTGCTAGAAATGCACCCTATGTAAAGTTAAAAAAAAAACTAAGCATTCTAGAGAAACTCGGGATTAATCTAAAGTTGTGGGTCACCTAAAACTAGATTGAACCTCCAGATAAGGCTGACTCCTAGCAATTCATCACTCTAAAACTACTAATTTCTGAGGAAAAGAGAAGGAAGATAACTTTAAAATGTAAAGCCTACTTTTGTAAACTAAAAGGAAAATTACTAAGTGATTCACCAAAACTACTAAACTTATGATACTCAGAAAGTTGAAGCACTCTGAAAAACTATAATGACAACAATAAGCTAACACAATTTATCCAAGACATGCACATGTATAAATATTTCGCAAGAAGGTCTAAATGAGTTTACTCAATAGTTTAGACACAACTTGAAACCTACACATGACATTTTTACAATAAAAGGCATGAAATATAGTGAGACAAAATCATAAGGAAAGTATTCTTCACTGGTAACTTGATCAATCACATAAAATACACAATTTTGCAAGAATAAGAAGCTATAAAACTGTCATAAGCCTCTAAGGTAGCTTCTATATATATCAAATCATATGAGTTACAAAATATGGCAAAAAAGAAAGGAGAAAGCACTGTCAAAAGTCACTAGGGCCCGAATCTGCATAATTAGGAACTAACTCAAGAATGAGTTACAAACATGAATATATCCCCTTCTATCTCCCTCCAAAACCCACCAAAAAAGGAACCTCCAACTGATTGGGGTCGGATGCACTTGAAATGCCAAAAATATAGAAAAAATATATACTCAAAAAGTGCTCAAAAGTGTTGAAAAAGTCCATTTTGACCAAGCCTATCCTGATGACTTGCCAAAACCACAATGAATCCCTCAAATTGGCTCCTAAAAATCCTCCACATGTTTTAAAAACAACTTCAACCACCCTAGATCCTTGGCATCTCTCATTGATCGAGTCTTCATCCTTATTTGACCTAGGCACTTGGAAAAAGACTTAATGGCACCTCTTTTTTCATTGAACAAGCACCAAATGGCTTGGAGATTTATAACTATATCTTTCAAGTAATTTGTTTTTACAATAAGTGTCTACAAATTCAAAACATGGATGGCATGTACAAGTGTTGAAGCATGACTCAAAAGAATTATGTGGCACTTGCATCAAAGGCATATAGGAAAATCATCCCCTAAGGAAATACAAATTCACCAAAGGGTCACAAGCATATTTTTTAATTTTTTTTTAGGTAAAAATGCCATCAAATTCCAAAAGGTGATACCTTTAGGGTTAAGAGAACCCTGAAAACAAGTGGAAAATGAGACGAAGCATTTTATTATTCATGAAGCTTCTCAAAGAAGCTATAGGCCACCAAAGGTGTGAAACCCTAGCTTGATATTTTTTGCTCCCGACTGCTGTCAGGGAATTTTTAATATCTAAGCTTTTGGATGAAGAAACTCTTGGAGGCTTTTTGGAAGACTTCGTGCAGGTTGAGAGCTCAGGTCAGCTAAATCTGTTAAGCTTTTGTTACCTATTTTTACATTTAGGTAAAAATAGCCTATGAAGGGCCTTAAGTCTTATTAGAGGTTTTATTAGAGGTTTTAGATTGTTTTCCACTCTTTGTGAAATATAAAAAATATTAATATAAAAAAAAAACCTCTAGAGCCTTGGAATTGCAATAAATGCCTTTTTTTCTCCATAGAAGTTCTTAGAAATCACTTTTCCATATTGGCTTTAATAAAAGGTTTATCTTGAGTTTGAGGGGGAAAGTAAAATTCAATTGTCAAAGTGTCTCTCATATTTTAAAGGTTGTCAAAACTACTTTTCTATGTTGCATGGAGGATTTGAAAAGTTTTAAGACATATTTCATGTGACATGGCATGCTCTCACTTGGGTTTACATGTTGTAAATGTTGGGTTAGGGTTTTTGTAAAGAAAGCTCAAGTTATTCACCGAAGAAGTTCAATTTTCTAAAAGTTTTCTTGCCACAGTAAATCTATTTGTTGGCCAATCTATTTTAAAAAGATTCTAAGATCAGTTTCATGTGTTAGAGAAGCATACTTAAAGCCTCACAGTGCAGTTTCAACAACAACCCATGAGGTATACCTTTAAATTTGCCTTGTATATTATGAAGATTATTTGAGAAAGCCTTGTGTGAAGTTTAGATCACAATCTTAGTGGGCATTTATGATGGTTGTTTATACTTTCAAAGATGAAATGTTGTATTTGTATGTCAAAGTTAGTAGTGTATTCAGTGAGTAGCCTCATGACTGTCAAAATAGAGGGTTTCAATGTGCAAGATATTAAGCAAAGAAACATCTCAGAGTTGACATGAAAAGCCACAAAAATTCAGTCAAAACTGAAAAAGAATAAGGTTCATAGCAAAGAGTAGTCTCAAGGCATTAAAAGGAACATTCATGAGAAGATGCAACTTCCTCAATGAGACAGTGAACCACAGGAAAAGTTCCCAATGAACATTCAAAGCACACTATGAGTAGTTTAGGATAGTCACGATAGTGCCTACACAATTTTTTTTTCATAAAAAGGAGACATAGTATCCACAATATCATACTATACAAAGAATAAGAGGACCAAGATAGTGATAGCAACATTTTTCACATCAAGGAACACAAAGTGTAGTCTCAGATTTTTTCAGAAAAAATGGATCCTTTCCCATGGCCATGATTATCCAAGGGATTTATTCACTATTAGAATGGAGATACCAAGGTATAAAAGACAACATTGCAATGAACAACATACAAGATGAGAGGATCAATGCCCTAAGATCCTGAAGATAAATCCAGGAAGGTCTTGTGGCAGCAAAAGACATTCTTAAAGTAGTGATGAATGCAGTATTCTCTCAAATTAGTGGCTAAAGGGGTGGAATCCATGATGGATCTACACATAGACATCGATGCATCTTTTGTAATCCAATATCACTATTCATATACTTTCTTGTATAATAGTTGTGATAGTTTGAGAACCTCAAGAGAATTTGATCCACAATGCACATTTGACAAAATAAAAAAGGATAGTTATAGCTCAATTAATAGTTATTGTAAATAAAAAGATCACTCATTTAATAGTCAGTGAGTAATGAAAGAGCTCAAAATATCATATCTTTATTACTTTTAAAGGTTTAAAAAATAGTGAATATTCATGACCCCAAATCAATGACTTAACTCAAGAGCCAAGTGATAGAGGTCTCAGAGAAAGGGTTCAGACTTCATGGCTACATAGACAAAGTAATGCCAAGGATACCATGTCACAGTCACTACAGAGAATACTCAGTTATGAGTAGTCCAAGGTATGAATAAGGTGATATTGAAAATACAAAGGTTGTGAGTCAAAGAAAAAATTTCAACTTCAGAGCTTAAAGAAAATGTCAAACACAAAGTCTAGAACAAAAGAATAGTTGTCCTAGTAGTCAAAATAATCGTAGATGACCAAAAGAAATGGCAGAGGAATCTATTATTAACAAATGCAACACATACCCAAATGGCTAGTAGTATGGACACTCTACAAGACCTTGAGAATCAAAGACAATCCTTGAAGTTTAGAGAAGAGATAGCTTGATAAGGAAAGGTTGTAGACTTGGGCTTCCAATCATAAGGGTTGATTATAGTCATGGGGAATGATTATTCAAAATCAGAGCACTGAGCAATCACCATGTTGCAATCATTTGAGTTGTCAAACAACAAAGTCAATATGTAGCCTTCAAAGGGAAAAATGTCATCCTAAAGGGTCAAAGTACAGTAATTAGAAATGACACGAATTTCATAGTAATGAAGGGCTACCAATTGTTTAGTTCTTTGATAGTGTAAAGAGGATTCAAAGATCAGTACATGGGTGCCAATGTTGAGAGATAAAAACACAGTCCTTTGAAAAGAATCACTAGGTGTTTTAGATTGATCAGATTACAAGGATCAGTGTCAAAAATAGTGCCAATTGTCCATATGTTGTAGAGTGGCCAATACAGTGGACAATGACTTATGTTTCACTATCAAATCATCATGGATTGATAAGGATCAATGAAGAGTGCCCTACAGTCAATTCACATAAATGCATAGTCATCAATCTTCAAAGAAATGAGACTATGATAGTCATAGCTCCATAGGGAGAACATAATGAAGTCAACAAATAATAGTTATTAGTCATGGCTCAAAAACAAGAAGTAAGTTGAGGTTAGTATCACCATGTCATAAAAGCTCTAGTCTTAGTCATATTAGGTGGAAATGAGAGAGGATTAAATTTAAAATTCAAATGCAAGCTTAAGATTCAAAATTAAGTCAAGACGGTCGTCAAAGAACAAAATCCCATATTTTGAGGAGGATTTTGGTACCAAATCAGTAGTTCAATCCATGATTTAAGGGCTTCAATGAGTTGACCATCAATTAGGGGAAATTTTGAAGTAGTTATCAACTCCTTACTTCTAGTTCGAGCCCAATTTTGGAGGCATTTTAAATGAGCTCGCTCAACAAAATACTTTTTCATATTTACCATCAGTTAGTAGCTGAATTCAAGGGACAAAAGAGCAACCAACACACTCATCATACCAGCTAAGCAGTGGGTCAGAGGGAGCCATTATTTTGAAAATCAAAATTCAGGAGCAACTAAAATAAAAGACATCTTCTTCACTCATTTTTAATCAGTTCTTTCTTTTTCATATGTACACAACTGTGAATATAGCCTTGTAACAATTTCGAGTTCATCTCAGATTTCATTGTATTTAGTTGTGTTATTTTCTTGTAACCTTCAATACATGAAAATCAAAGATATTTCTATACTTTATAATCAAATTCTTTGGAGATTTCAATGAAGAGGTTAGTTGTTCCTGCTTATTATAGTGTCATTTACATTATGTTATGTTGAATTTACATTGTGAATTAATTTTTCAGTCCTTTGTTATTCATGCATCAATCTCATGTTTTAGTGAGCATTCCTTGGATTTGATCAGGTTATACATTGTGTTGCAAGTTTATTTCAGCCAACATCATTGTATGGTTTATTTCATCTTGTATGCAAATTGAAATCAACAACCTTTATATGAAATTCTTATGATCATCTTAGGAATAAATGAGTTGTGAACTCAAACATTGTCTTTGTAAAGCCCATTGTAATTGGTCAATTTAGGATATTATAAAATTAAAACATCTTGGTGCATCACCATTTGAGTAGATTAGATTTTAATTTTTAGAGCATTCATCTTTCCTTTTTCTCAGTCAAAATCAGTTGTTTTAAGAAAGTTTCAGAGGCAACCAGGCCTAGATCTGGAGGTCTACTTCTGCAATAGGGTACCCACAACCTAGAAGTAGTCCCATATGTCATAGGTTAGCTAAGTCTAGGCTTAGCTAGGGTGCAAACCTTAGTGATAATAGTTTTTGGCATGACCAGTGGGACAGTTGGACTTTATGGTTCATAAAAGGCCACTATACATTGTCTTGGTGAGTGCAACAACAAATTATCTTTCACACCTGGCGACTCAAATTTTTGGTATTTAAGCAGTCCAACCTTCTTATCTTATGAGAAAATACCAGACTAGGCAAAGTGCAGCCTCAGTCAATCTTACCCAGCTATCACCCCACAAAAGGAGAGCTAGGGTAGCTAACAAATTTCCAAATCCAGCAGTTGGTGTGTTGCTTGTTATTTCAAATTCTTACCCTGCTATTACTGCTTATAACAATCCGCTATTTGTGAGTTCTTCCAATAAGAATATAGCAAGTAACACTAGTTCCAGTAGTGCTGCTACCTCTAACAAAAATATGGCTCTTAATCAACCCCCTAGGGTTCATCCATTTATGCCTTTTAACCAAGGCATTCCTTTAAATTTGGCTCAACATGATGATATACTAGCTGTAACACTTAAGAGTTTGCCATTTTTCACTGCAGAGGATCAAACAACAACCATTGGACATATCAGAGATGTGGCTTCCTTGTGTGGAGTGTATCACATTATTGCAGAAAATGTTTCTTTGAGGCTTTTGGCAACCTCTTTCAAAGGGAAAGCCCTCTAGTGGTTAAGGGGTCTGCCTATGAACTCAATAGCTACGTGGGATGAGATGGGACAACTTTTAAATCGATATTTTGAAGACAAGTCAAATCATCTTTCATTGGTGGAGTAGCTCACTACCATCAAGAGGGCACCTCATGAACAAATGATGGATTTTAATTTCAGGTTTCAAAAAACTTGGAATAGGATCCCCGCAATGATAACGCCATCTAATAATCATGCCTTCTTGTACTATTTGAAAGCTCTTAATAGTGATATTTTAGTAATGATACAGTCTATGGGTGGAAAATCATTACTTGTTGCTCTTGACATTGCAATAAGAGCTGAAAATAGTTTGGTCCAAGCTGGGAAAATAGCTCCTAGGCCACCATTACCCATTTTTCTTAGGATACAACCACCTATTCCTAAGAAAATCCCTACTATAGTTGTTGTACCTTATTTTCTAGCTTTGGGATATCAAGTTCTAGTCTAAGATAATGTTGTCCAAAGTCAGTCCCATGAGTTTGATGAGTTTAAACAAGAGATTAAAGGCATGTTTTAGACTTTAGGGAACAAATTGATTAATCTTGAAAGGTAGCAAGTTGACCCTCAAGCCCAAAGGAGAAATAACAATCAAAGAACCTTTCAACCTTATAATCCCAACATAGCCAACTCATCTAGAGAGTTAGTGCCTGTCCATAACAACTTACCACAAGACAATGATTGGTGTTATCCCTACAATCAGCCACATAACAAAGCTACTTGTCCAAATGGGATACTTAATTAGACTCTTATGGCTCAAGGAAATGATTTTGTTGAACAAGTTTTAGTGCAAGACAACAATGAATAATAGGCTTCACATCTTGACCAAAGCAATCAGGATATTGTTTTGATGAATTGGCAAGGGGAGGAGTTTTGTGAAGTCAACTATGCTACTCCAAATCAGTCTTATGCTTCAATTGTAGAAAATATAAGGTATAAGAAAGAGGGCAGTGGACCTTGGACAATAAATTGATAAGGGTTAGAATCAAGCTTCAACAAGTTAGCAAGTGGCTAATACACCCCAAACTACCCAAGGAATGCACATTTTATCAAGAGGGAAGGTTGTGACAAGAAACGATCAACCTAAAAATCAGTCACAACCTATGTAAACTCAGAGAAAACATGTTGTACCAAGAGGACAACAAAAGGTGAGCTCAAGTTATTTTAATATTTTGGATCTAATGAAGAAATCTAATGTGAATATTTCCATATGGGATTCTTTAGCTCTCCCAAGATAAAAGGAACAATTGCAAATTGCTCTTTACTCTCTTAGTTCATCTAATGAATCTTTTAAGGAGCCCCCCAAGGTTGCCATTGCTGATACATCTTAAACTAATGAAAGTCAGTCCAAAGAGGTCAAACCTTTGCCATTCTATGTTATTCTCATTATTGGCCATCATTTAGTTCATAACTGTATGATAGATTCAGGGGCCAACAACTCAGTAATGCCAAAGCAAATTGTTGGTACGCTAGGTTTGTCTTATAAACCTCTTACCAAGGGAGTAGTCTAGTTGGATGGTACAATAGTGAATACCATTGGAGTCATTAAGAACTTGGGTTTTACACTTCATACTTGTCCTAACTTTTCCATTCCCCAAGACATATATGTTATTGACTTGCCACCATAATTTTCCTTGTGTTTGAGTAGAGATTTTACTACTAAATTAGGAGTTTATTTGTCTTTTGATTGGTCTCACTTGTTCTTTAGAACAAGATATGGCACAAAAGTGACTATAAAATCAGAATTACCATTGGCTAAAGATCACATCGAAACATATGTTCCCATCCCTACCAATGCAAACCTTACTTTTCATGAGTAATATAATGAGGAGAAGCTTGTTGTTCCTAAGCTAAATATTCCCCTTGAGGACATTCCAAATATCATACTTGATGAACAAGAAACTAAGAATCATGAGGTTGATTCTTTCAATCACATGGATGAAGCTGGTTTGGGTATCTATATGATACATGAGCATAATGATGTTGTCCCAAATTTGATTAAGGAGGAAGAACAACAACAAGATCAAATACCTAATGAAGTTTGGAGTTTATATTTTTGTGTTTCAAGAAACAAAGTTAGTGCTGGAGGTGGAGCAATGTTCATTTCTCCCAAAGGTGACAAATACTATTTTGCATTTTGTTTTGCTTTTAGTTTCACTAATAACACAACAAAGTATGAAGCCCTTGTTCATGGCTTGGAATGGGCAAGGAAGAAGAATGTAAAGTGTTTGCAGGTGTTTGGGGACAACGAGCTTGTTGTTAATCAGGTGAGAAACATCAATGTCACAAAAAATGAGGTTTTAAAGGTATAAATATAGAGTATGGGATATTATAGAGGAGTTTGATGCATTTAACCTCTCTTCCATTCTAATAAATAAAACAAGCTAATAAACTAGCTACCATGGGAGCTAAGTTTGATATACCAGCCGAGATAAAGAATGTTGATGTTTAACATTAAGTTAAGGTAGTTGTTAGACCCTTAGTTCTAGATAACAATGTTCATTGGCAAGTTTTTGATAGTGATGAGTAGATTATAAACCTTTTGATTGAAGAGGCTGATTTCTTAGTTGGAAATTAGAGATAATTGCAGCAATAGTATAATTATCAGATTATACAGGTGAAGGCAAATAATTTTCCTAAAGGTTTGGTTAGACTTGAGTCAATTTTTAATTTAGATCATGAAGTTAGAAAGGATAAGACCAACATGGTGGTTAAGGAAGAGCATTATAAACCTATTGAAATCTTCAAAGACAAGCTTTTAAATCTTGGTAAGGTATGCACTAAAGAGGAACAACAAGCTTTTGTTTCATTATGTCAAGAGTTTAATGATATTTTTGCTTGGGAGTATGGTGATTTGAAGGGATTTGATCCTAGTTTAGCCTGACACACAATTGAATTGGAGCCCAATGCAAAACCAGTGAGACAAAGGCAAAGACCTTTAAACCCAAAGATAGAACACTTGATGAAAGCTGAGCTTAACAAGCTAATCCAAGGTAATATAATTTTTCTTATCAATCATACATCATGGGTATCTAACCTTGTTCAAGTAAGGAATAAAAATGGTGAGATTAGACTATGTGTGTGTTTGTATTATGGATGACTTCGTCATGTGTTGCATTGGTTTTGTTATTGATGTCAACACTTATCTTCTAGAGGTCTACATTGTTGATTTGGCACTCTGGTTATATTGGTTTGTTGTTGAACCAGTACATTGTGGTTCCGACATGGATATTGGCTTATGCATAGTCATCAGTATATGATTTAACCGACCGGATATATAGTTCATCAATAGCTCGGGAAGTTGATGATGACTTGTTATCATCTGGAGATCATTTGGTTATGTCAAAGACATAGATTGGATGTTTACATTTGGTTTTTTACTTATTGGTCTGATCAGGTTGACATAGTTTCTTTAACCGAAAGATAGGTCTAGGTTATCAACTGATACAAGATATCATGTTCCAGATCAGCATGACACATTTTGGAAATAGTTTATTGATTGGATAATGTGTAAATGTATTGAGGCTAACATATTGTATTGCATCAAGGCTTATTTTTTAATTGATTTAATTGTAATATCTCTAGGGAGCCGACCTAATGATTAGGTCTTAGGTTTTGTATAAATAATTGTAATATCTTATTGAAAATCATTGTGAAGAGCAAAAATAAGCAGATCCTTGTGAGAATCAAGCAGATATTATCTGAAGGTTGAAGGAAATGTTATGAAGGTATTTGACACTCATGGTCAGAGCTTAACCCGGTATTGAATCCAACATTGAAGATGATTTATTGAAGCGGTACATTGTTATTGGATTTAACCATCCAACTGTGTAGTCAGTGTGACTCCTATTTTGTAATTGAGTAGTGAGCTCTAGGCGGTTGGCCTTTCTGCATGTGCAGACCCCTTACTGTATTCACTTACTATCTGTAGTAGTATCATCTGATTGTGGGTAAGGTTTCCCATCGTGATTTTTCCCCTTACAAGGTTTCCACATCAAAATCTTTGTGTCATGTCTTGTGGATGTTGTTTTTCTTTATGTTTCACGTATTAAGTTATACCAGTACTGCTATAACTGTTAATTTGTTTTACCGATATTAAGTTTGTTTTACTGAAACTAAGTTTTAACTTGGAATAAGTTGTTTTGGGTTGTAATTTATTGACAACTGATTCACCCCCCCCTCTCAATTGTCCTTCCCAATTCCTTATAATTTGTATCAGAGCCTAGTCTTGTCTTTTCAGAAGCCTAACAACTTCAGGATATCTTATGGCAGCAAATATATTTTGGAAGGACAATCCCAAACTTGATGGAACTAACTATGGTATATGGAAGATCAGAATGGAAACACATTTGAATTGCATTGGAAGAGATATATGGGATATTACAAAGAATGGCTATGTTTTTTATTAAGCTAAAAGCAAGTTTTGAAGGGGCCCCGAAACCCTTTACAAGCAGAACTTAAACAACAAAATGACAAGAAACAAAAGAGAACAGGCCTACGAAAAACTACCAGAAAACTAAAGAAAACCAGAAAAAGGCCCACAAAGCCAGCAGGCCATCCAGAGTCCAGAAGATACTAGTTGATTTTTTCCAAAGCTTTTGCTAGAGTGTTGCTAATTTCATGCAACTCTTTGATGTTATCCCTGAGATTAGGGAGATTCTTTGCAGGAGCAGCCACAACATTCTTGACACTTGTCCTGGTCCTCTTCACAGTGCCACCCACTAAAGTAGCATCACCGCTACCAGTCTAGATGGTCTCTTCATCCAAGTCAAGATCAACAATTGGTTTTGGAGAGCAGGTTTGATCATAGACCTTAGCGATATCCTCTAGGTTTTTAATGACAACAAAAAGGAAACTCAGGATAACATCCATAAGATTTTTCATCGCTTTCTTCCCATCTTCTAGTGATTTAACCTTATCCTCCAGAAAGAATGGCTATGTTGGTCCTACTCCGAATAACCCTAATCCACCGACATTGGCTAAAGACTTGAAGAATAATTACAAAGCAAGAGAAGCACTTCTAAGCACATTATCAGGTCAGCAAATCATTTGATTATCAGATAGATCTACTGCAAAAGCTATTTGGGATAAACTAGAAACATTGAATGAAGGAGATACCACTATCAAAATTGCAAAACTGGAATGTTACTGGGTTAGGCATGAAAATTTAAAAATGGAAGAAGATGAAAGAATTTATGCTTTTATGGAAAGAGTTAATAAAAATTTTTTAGGAGTACAATATTATGGAGGATCTTTAAGTGAAGATGAAATTGTTTCTAAAGTTTTAAGAGATTTTCCACTAGCTTACAAAATGAAAGTGAGCTATTAATGAGTTGAGAATAATGCCTAATACATTAGTTTCTAGAGGTACTTTGGTTGGAAAACTTTCAACATTTTAGCTTGAAGAATTTGGTCCTATTGCTACAGTCAAAACTGTTATAGCCTTCAAAGCATCATCATTATCATCATCTAACAAATCTGATTGGAAAAAGCTTTCTGCAAAAGAACTTGAAGATATCAGAAGGGAAAATGAAGAACTTGAAGAACTTGAAGCACTATTTGCAAGGAAGATGCCTAAAGGTAAAGAACCTTTCAAATGTTTTAATTACAATAAAGTTGGTCATATGGTGTCTAGGTGTCCTGATAGACATGCACAACTAAGGGAGGAAGCAAAAAGAACATATAAACCTAACCCTAAATATCAAAGATATAGATTTAAGAAAAATAGAGATAAGTCATGTTACTATGCAGAGGATGGTGTTACAAATGACTCTGATGAAGATCCCACAAATAGTGGATTGGCATTTGCTGCAATGAAAGAATATCAACCAAAACCTATTTTCAAACTAGTAGAGCATGCATTAGTAGTAAAAATTGAAGAAAAGGATGAATGGATCATTGATAGTGGTTGATCACATCATATGACTAGTGATAAAAGCAAATTCTTATCACTTTGGGAAATTAATGGAGGTCTAGTAAGATTTGGAGATGACAAAGCTTGTTTAATCAAAGGAAGAGGCACTATATCTTTGGATGGTAAGCACAATACTGACAATGTTTATTATGTTGAAGGTTTAAAGTATAATCTTCTGAGTGTTGGTCAGTTAGTGAAAAAAGGATTTCAATTACAATTCAAGAATGGAAAATGCAAAATCATAAACAGAATTGGATTGGAGATTGCAACTAGTAATCAGATTAAAGGTAATATCTTTCATTTGAATACCAGTGATAAGACATGTTTGATTGCATGTTGATGAAAGTTGGTTATGGCATAAAAGACTCTGTCATGTGAATTTTGATTGTATTGTAAAGATCAGTTCAACCAAGGCAGTAAGGGATTTACCTAACATTGTGAAACCTCATAATCTAGTATGTAAGGAATGTCAAATGGGAAATCAAGTTAGAACAACATTTAAGAGCATTTCTGAGGAATCCAATAATATTCTTGATTTAATTCATACTGGACTTATGTGGTCCAACAAGAACACGAAGTCTTCAAGTTGATAGATACTTTATGCTAATAATTGATGATTATTCTAGAATGTGTTGGGTTACTTTTCTCAGGGAGAAATCATAAGCTTTTGGAAGATTCAAGATATACAAGGAAATGGTAGAGAATGAAACCAACAAGAAATTCAAATGTTTGAGATCTGATCAAAGAGGAGAATTTACATCTAGGTAATTCAATTCATTTTGTGAGGAGAATGGAATCAAAAGACAAATATCGGCATCCTGGACACCCCAATAGAATGGAGTTGTGGAAAGGAAGAATATAACTATAGTGGATGTAGCAAGAACCACGATGATGGAAGCAAATCTACCTCATATGTACTAGAGAGAAGCAGTCAATATAGTGGTTTATACTTTCAACAAAGTTTACATCAAAAGTGAAACTGGTAAGACCCCTTATGAACTATGGTTTGGTCATACTCCTACTCTTAAATATTTCAGAATATTTGGAAGCAACTGCTATATTAGGAGAGATGAGTATATTGGCAAATTTGATCCTAGAAGTGATGAAGGAATATTTCTTGGTTATTCAACTAGAAGCAAGGTATATATATGTTATAATAAAAGATTGCAAAAAATCATTGAAAGTACTAATGTGAAGATAGATGAACATTTTAGAGGAGAATCAAGATCTATCGGTTCTGAACCAACAATAGAAATGATTAAAAATGAACCAACACAGATTGCACCAAAACAAAATGAAGAACTAGTCACACCGACATCATCAGAAAACTCAACTATGACTGAAGAACAATAGCCTGTAAGTGGAAATCAGAGTAAACCCAGGTATGTAAGATTGAATCATTCTAAAAATCAGATAATTGGAAATAAAAATCAAGGTGTTATGACAAGAGGAAGATTGGAAAATGAAAAGGTATATTTAATTTCTCAAGTTGAACCAGCATCAGTTGCTAAAGCATGTCAAGATAAACAATGGATAAAAGCAATGGAAGATGAATTAGAGCAGATTGAAAAGAATAATACTTGGACATTAGTTCCTCGACCTAAAGGCAAAAATGTAATTGGAACTAAATGGGTATATAGAAATAAACTTAATGAACATGGTGAAGTAATCAGAAACAAAGCAAGATTAGTTTGTAAAGGTTATTCTCAGAAAGAAGGAGTTGATTATAATGAAACCTTTGCACCAGTAGCCAAAATTGAAGCAGTTGGACTATTTCTGGCATTTATAGCTCACAAGAACTACAAAGTTTATCAGATGGGTGTAAAATGTGCATTTTTGAATGGAGATCTTGAAGAAGTTTACATTGAACAACCTAATGGATTTTCATTAACAGATGATAAGGATATGGTTTGAAGGTTAAGGAAATATTTTTATGGATTGAAGCAAGCTCCCAAAGCTTGGTATGCTAGACTAGATAAATATCTTTTAAAGCTTGGATACACAAAAGGTAATGTGGATAGGAATTTGTATTACAAAATTACCAATGATGATATTTTGGTTGTTGAAGTATTTGTGGATGATATCATTTTTGGAGGTGAAGAAGAGTTATGTAAAGACTTTGCTAACAAGATACAGGAAGAATTTGAAATGTCTATGATTGAAGAGATAAAAAAATTTCTAGGTTTGCAGATTTCTCAAATAGATAAAGGTATATTCCTATGTCAAACAAAATACTTGAAGGAACTCTTGAAGAAATTTGGAATGGAAAACTCCAAACTAGTAAGAACTCCTATGACTAAAATAGATAAATTGACATTAAAGGATGATTCAACTCCTATAAATCTGACAAGGTACAAATCTATGATTGGATGGTTACTGTATTTGACACAAACCAGACCTGATATAATGAATGCAGTGTGTATTGTTTCAAAATTTCAAAGCAATCCTAAAGAAAATCATGAAACTATAGTAAAAAGGATTTTCCAGTACCTACAAGACACAACAAATCTTGGTTTATGGTATCCTAAGGATGACAATTTTGAGCTATGTACATATACATATGCAAATTGGGTAGGTGATGTGGATGAAAGAAAGAGTACAATTAGTGGAGAATTCTTTCTTGGTAGAAGGTTAATTTCATGGATCAGCAAGAAATAGACTTGTACATCATTTTCTATAGTAGAAGTAGAATATGTTGCAGCAACAACTAATTGCACTCAGGTATTATGGATCAAGCAAATGTTGAAGGATATCAAGGTAAAATGCAAAGAACCAATAATTATACATTGTGATAATTCAACAACAATTGATATATCAAAGAATTTGGTATTTATTAAGTACAATTTTTTGAAAGAGAATGTTGAAGCAAATGAAGTGAGATTGGTTTATGTGAACACTAAAGAGAAAATTGTAGATATTTTTACAAAGCCTTTGCCTAAGGAAACATTTGAATATCTCAGAGAGCAGCTTGGGGTAATTTCCCCACCGGCAGAGACTTGAATGATGAAGATTGGCATCAAGCCGATAGGGACTAACAAAAGAATCATTTTTTAGCTTTGATGAAGGAGAGCTACTTCTCAGGGGGAGTAGTTAGTTGTATGTTATGTTCTAATTTTGATTCTTGACTGCTTTGGCATTTGATGTCAAAGGGGAAGAGATGTCCATGGAAAAACATTATTGGGGAGAGATGTATTCTTGGAGAGATGTATTTTGGTTTTGGTTATATTGTTTATGTTTTGGTATAGAACTTTGTATTGATCTATTTTCGGAGATTGTTGGTATTTGGCATTTTGTTTTTGGCACTTAGAAGTTTTTCCATCTAGTGTTGCCATCAATACCAAAGGGGGAGATTGTTGGTATTATGGATGACTTCGTCATGTGTTGCAATGGTTTTTTCATTGATGTCAACACTTATCTTCTGGAGGTCTACATTGTTGATTTGACACTCTAGTTATATTGGTTTGTTGTTGAATCGACATATTGTGGTCCCAACATGGATATTAGCTTATGCACAATCACCAATATATGCTTTAACCAACAGGATATATAGTTCACCAACAACTCAGGAAGTTGATGATGACTTTTTATCTTATGGAGATCATTTGGTTATGTCGAAGACATGGATTGGATGTTTACATTTGGTGTTTTACTTATTGGTCTGATTGGGTTGACATATTTTCTTTAACTGGCAAATAGGTCTAGGTTATGGACCGGTACAAGATATCATGTTCCAGATCAGCATGACACATTTTGGAAATGATTTATTGATTGGATAATGTGTAAATGTATTGAGGGTGACATATTGTATTGCATCAAGGCTTATTTTTTAATTGATTTAATTGTAATATCTTTAGGGAGCCGACCTAATTATTAGGTCTTAGGTTTTGTATAAATAATTGTAAGATCTTATTGAAGATCATTGTGAGTGTATGTGAATATTGAAGATCATTGTGAAGAGTGAAAATAAGCAGATCCTTATGCAAATCATGCAGATATTATCTAAAGGTTGAAGGGAAGGTTATGAAGGTGTTTGGCACTTATGGTCAGAGCTTAAACGAGTACTGAATCCAATATTGAAGATTCTTTATTGAAGTAGTACATTGTTATTGGATTTAACCATCCAACTGTGTAGTCAGTGTGACTCCTATTTTGTGATTGAGCAGTGAGCTCTAGGCGGTTGGCCTTTCTACATGTGGAGACCCCTTGTTGTATTCACTTACTATCTGCAGTAGTATCATCTAATTGTGGGTAAGGTTTTCCACCATGGTTTTTCCACAGGGTTTCCATGTCAAAATCTTTGTGTCATGTGTTGTGGATGTTGTTTTGCTTTCTTTTCATGCATTAAGTTATACCAGTACTGGGATAACTGTTAATCTATTTTACTGACATTAAGTTTGTTTTATTGGCACTAAGTTTTAAGTTGGAATAAGTTATTTTGGGTTGTAATTTATTGACAATTGATTCACCCCCCCTCTCAGTTGTCCTTCCTGGTTCCTAATAGTGTGGACTTTGGAGACCTCAACCGATCGTCTCTTAAGGACCACTACCATTTCCATCTATGGAACAAATTTTACAAGTGGTTTTAGGTTCTGAGAGGCTTTCTTTGTTATATGGATTTTTAGGTTATAACAAAATTTTGGTGAAGGAAGAAGATTAGTTCAAGACAACCTTTACCACAAAATGGGGAACAATGTCTTATAGGAAAATTCCATTTGGTTTATCATGTTGGATCCATATTTCAAAGAGCCATGGATATGGCTTTTGAAGGTCTTATGAATAAATTTGTGCTACTTTATCTTGATGACATAACCATTTTTTCAAAAGATGCTAATGATCATTTTTTGCATTTAAGAAAAATCTTTGAAAGTTGTAGAGAATATGAGATTTCTTTAAATCCCAAGAAGAGCATCTTTGTTGTTCATGAAGGAAGACTTCTTGGTCACATAGTGTCGAAGCATGGTATATCCATTGACCTAGAGAGAATAAGTAAAATACCTACTTTAACACTACCAACTCATAAGTAAGCTCTTCAAAGTTTTGTTGGTAGAATAAATTTGGTAAGGAGGTTTATACCTAATATTGCTTCTCTTTTAAAGCCTCTAACTTCTATGCTCAAGAAAAAAATGAGTTTCAGCTCGACTAGAGAAGGCAAACAGAGTTTTGAGGAGATAAAGGAAGCAATAACATCAACATCAACACTAATAAACCATTATTACTCAAAGGACATCATCTCGTATGCCTTTGGGAATTTTGAAACAATCTTAGCCATGCTATTCCAGCAAAATTAAGAAGGTTTGGAGCAGCCTATTGCATTTTTTAGTCAAGTATTAAAGGATTATAAGTTGTCTTATTCCTTTGTTGAAAAACATGTATTGGTTTTTATAAGAAGTCTCAAGAAATTTAGGAACATGCTGTCAAATAATAAGGTACATTTGCTGGTTGCTCATCCTTCTGTGAAAAAGTTTTTGTTAAATAAAAATTTGAATGACAAGAGAGATGGTTGGGTTACAAAAGTTATGGATTATGATGTAGATATAAAGGAGAAAAAGATGGTTAGAGGAAAAGGTCTTTGTGAACAACTAGCCAAAGATGTTGAGGACAACAAACAAGAAGAATTTAGGTTGTCCTAGTGCATGAAGATGAAGGAGAAATACTTGTAGTAGTATCTTCAACAAGTTTGATTGAAGAAATGATACATTATCTTTAGACTGGTGAGTGTCCTATTGGTATGGATAAATCTAAAAGAAGATATTTCAGATTGCAAGCAATTCTATATGTCATTATTGATAGTGTTTTGTTTAGAAAGGATTATAAGGGTATGTTGTTAAGGTGTATTGAATATGATCAAACAAGTAGGATTCTTGATGAATTTCATGATGGACCAGCTAGTGGACATTTTTCACCAAGAAATACAACATATAAAATCACGAGGGCTAGTTATTATTGGCCTAATTTGTTTAAGGATGCTCTTGATTATGTAAGATAGTGCAAGAAGTGCTCATCATTTGTAGGAAAGAAAAGGTTGGTAGCCCTTCCATTGTAGCCAATTAAAGTGGAGCAGTCCTTCATGAAGTGGGGTCTTGACTTCATAGGCCCCATAAACCCACCTTCAAGTGTTGGTCATAGGTGGATATTAATAGTAACTGATTATTTTACAAAATGGATAGAAGGTGCAGCATTAAGAGAAAAAAATGAGTTAATTGTCCTAATTTTCTACCAAGATTTGGTGTTCCAGAATCAATAATTTCTGATAATGCATTAGCTTTTATTGGTCTGAAAGTAAATAATTGGGCTCTTGAGAGTGGAATCTATTTGAACACATCTTCTAATTATTACCCACAGGGTAATGGACAAGCTGAGTCCACCAATAAGAATTTGATCAGGATCATAAAAGGGACCATAAAAGACAAAAGAGAAACCAACACACTTATCATACCAGGTGAGTCAGCAAGTTAGAGGGAGCCATTATTTTGAAATTCAATATTCAGGAATAGCTAAAATAGAAGACATCTTTTTCACTCATTTCTAATCAGTTCTTGCTTTTTCATATGTACACAACTATGAATATAGCCTTGTAACTCAGAAAATTTGGAGTTCATCTTAGATTTCATTGTATTTAGTTGTGTTAATTTCTTGTAACCTTCAATACATTAAAATAAGAGATATTTATATGATTTGTAATTGTATTCTTTGGATATTTCAATGAAGATCTCAATTGTTTCTATTTATTATTGTGTCATTTACATTGTGTTATGCTAAATTTACACTATGAATTCATTTTCAGTCCTTTGTTAGTCATGCATTAATCTCATGTTTTAGTGAGCATTCCTTGGATCTGATTAGATTATACATTGTGTTGCAAATTTATTTCAGCCAACATCATTGTATGGTTTATTTCATCTTGTATGCAAACTTAATTGATAACCTTTATATGAAATACTTATGATCATCTTAGGAATAAATGAGTTGTGATCTCAAATAGTGTCTTTGTAAAGTCCATTGTAATCAGTCAATTTAGGATATTAGAAATTAAAACATCCTAGTGCATCATCGTTTGAGTAGATTAGATTTTCATTTTAATAGCATTCCTCTTTCATTTTTATTAGTCAAAATTAGTTGTTTTAAGAAAGTTTCAGAGGGAACTAGCCCTATATCTAGAGGTCTACTTCTGCAATAGGTTACCCACAACCTAGAAGTAGTCCCATGTGTCATGGGTTAGCTAAGTCTAGGCTTAGCTAGGAGACAAACCTTAGTGATAATAATTTTTTAACTGAATGCGCTGCTCATTATTCCTACTTTACAGGCTACAAACTTATGTAGAAGTATTTCCTTGTTATTTTTTGTCAACTCACCTTAAGACCACCATGGTCTTTGTTGCTCTGTGACTCACAACCTATGATTTTTTATGAAAATTCCATACCATTCTCTAAGAGTACTTAAGATCTTTAAAATGGTAGTGCTTTAAAAGTAAATACTTTGTGTTCTCAGTGGCCAACCATATAGAAAATAAGGGTTTTCTTGAAAATTTATGAAAACATTTCGGTAGGTCGACATGTGAAATGGGTAAGTTCTGAATCAATTCATTTTTTCTTATCTGTGTTTCAAAATAGTTTAATATAGATTTTTGCTCTCTTATAATCTTGACCACTCCTTTGTTCAAATTATTCACCATATTTGTTCATATTGATGGTAAAACCTTGTGGCTAAAATCCTACCCTCTTATGCTTTATAACTCTATGAAGAGTTTCTACAGGCTCTGTGACTGAAATTTTACCATGCCATAAATTTTCATATGACTGCAACAATCTTAAATATGATTCATATAATATATTGAATCTTATATCTTGCCATTGTGTGCTTAGAAATGATCATTATAAATGTGTATGCGCTTGATTATTTATGACTATTAGGAGTGCAAGACTCATGTGATGTGAGATCTTCATTTCTGATTCTCGGTCTACTTTGACTATCAAGAATGATTGTCTTTTAAAATCTTTTTATGACTATTTTGATTATTATAAAAGGCTTTGTATCTTTAACTAGGAAAAATCTTCTGTTAATCACCATCGAGGGCTACTACTATTCTTTGTTCATAAAACCCTTATATCTACTCCATGAAGAAGAAACTCCTAAACTTGAAGGAAACTACTACCAATCACTATAAAATTGTGCCCTTTATGCCATATGTTTGTTCTTGTTGTGATTGCATTATCTGAAATAGCTATTCATGGAATCTTCAATGGTTTACTTGTGTCATTGTCTAAGAGCCTTTGTCATTGTCATTCAAAGACTATCTTTTCTTGCTCATTGAAGATATTGTTCTTATACACCTTGGGACTACTTTGTATGAGACCTTGAATATGCTTGTTGCTCTGACCTTTATGATAGGACTATCATAACTGCATACTTATCCATTTCTAGTAGCCTCTAACTATGCTTCCTGTGTAGGTTGATCATTTGAGATCCTATTGGTGGACATTGGGATTGTTTCTTGATATGGCTCTATTCATCAGTATTGATTGAACCTTTGACCATTTATATTTCATAACCTCTTAATTATGCTCATGATAGGGTTATAAGGACTATGCATGTCTCTTTTACTTATGCAATGAATGATATGTTTCCTTCATTGTATGCTCAACCATGATCTGATGGAGGCTTTCTTTTTCTCTTGATGAAACTCCTTACCTTATATCTCACTGTATGTATCATTCTTACTACTCTTTTATGTAGAAAGGAGAGTATGATTGTAAATAGAGGTCTATGTGTATCCATTGAAGTCTTTAGGTCTGTGACTTGATCTTTGAATGCACTACTGATGATTGCATTAGAAAATTGTTCACTATGATCTGTCATTACTATCATGTCTTGAGTTGCATCATTAAAAGTAACCATAGTTGATCTTGATAAAATGTGACTAAATTTTATATCATGCTCTTAGCAATTACTATTCCTATAAAGCAATTCATTTCTTTTTTGATTCACAAGCTTACTGTTACATGTCTTATGAAGCTCACTGTTATTGTGTATACCACTCACTAGTTTCTCTTCCCCTAGCATGAGGTGACTGAAATTAAACTAGAAGGTTTCAGGACAAAAAATATCATGTCCCTTTAATAGCTTAATATTTTTCCTCTGATTAGCATGGGTACTCTGAGAGTATTTCAGTCCAGAGTTTCTATCAAATGAGTATTTTGATGACAAATATAAAGATCAACACCAATAATTTATTTTAAATCTAATTATTCCTTTGACAGGACTCTAAGCTTAAATGGCCTTAGGGGAAGATGTAGTAACTATAAATTTCACTTACATGCTGGCATCAACCCTTGTGGGAGTTGCATTTATCCCACATGCTTATACTAATCATGATCAACTGAATCTACACATGATACAAATATATTAGCAATAAAATGCCCCCCCTTTAGTTATTATGATCTTGAGTTTGGTTTTGATAATGATGCATTTAGGAGCTAGCATATGTATGCATGTGTGAATGTTCATGTGTAGGATGTAATTATTCATTACTTAGAACAATTGTTCTAACTCCTTGTTCTCACCTATGCAGGAAACTGGAGGACACCTAGAAGCAAGAAGCAACACAAAGCAACCAGGAGCAAAAACACACCAACAATATCAGTCATTCAGGAAATGACTGGCCACCTCCTATACATGATTCCTTTCTTTTAGATTCACTCACTTATGCATATTTTAGCTTTTAATTTTTATTATATGAGCAAAGTCAATCTCATGGATATTTGTGTGAGACACATGTAGTTTCTTTCATTCAATAATAATTGCATTTTTCAAAAGATTGTGAAATATTTTATGTTTCATTCACATGTATGAATGCAATGATTTATATTCATGTAATATTATAAAATTATTTCATTTGTATGACTGAATGTAGCATAGAAGGTTATAAAATGTACCATTTTCTTAAAAAACTTAGTGGCTCTACCTGATTGAGCATGTAGGTAAAAATATGGTAACGAAGATAAGGTCGGATTTTGATAGGGACCAAACCCTAGAACAAAACAAGGAGGTTAAAAAGGGGTAACAAAAAATAGAGTAAACAAATAGAAAATCAAAAGAGAACACCAACAACATGTAGGGCTGAGTGAAAATAGTCTATAGTGTAGTCAATTTTAACAATTTATAATTTCACACTCTATTTGGGTCTCTACTTTAGTGTGCCCTCTATTGGTTCATTTCAAGGCTATTTCAGCCTTATATTATCCTACTTTTTTTATTTACTAATGTTGAGACCAAATCCCATTCCTTGGATCTTGATACTCTACCACCACCTTTTTTAGTCCTTGATTGAGAGGGCTAGGGCACCCAATCCTCCAAAAGGGGCAAAAATATAATTGTGTGCAAGTTTTAGGATTCTTCATTTATGATTTGATCCCCATATTTTCATTTGACTATTAGATGTTGGCTTAGATTCGTAACTATCTTGAGAACCCAACATAACACAATATTTTATCATTCACAAAAGTCTATTTTATTCTACAATCATAATTCAAGAGTAGATTTGAGTGCAGGGAGAAACAAGCTATGAATGTAACCTATCTTCAAGTATGGTTTCATGATGGATTATGTAATGTTTTGTCATGTTAAAGTGCATCAAAACTTAAAGGACTTGTCTAAACAATATTGCATCACAACCATTATCAATTCTAATGTATGATATTATCAATTCAACATTTCAATTATGATTTAGCCTCTTTCCTCCCTCAATATAAGCTCTTTTTTACACCAATCATAGATGTTGTGGTGGTGGGAACACCAACATGAGGTTTGAATTAGGAAAGTACTTTCTCAAACATATCTCTTTCATTGGGATTTGGTTTCCCTTCATTGAGTTGTATCATTTATAATGATTTTCTTTTCTTGCATAGAATTTTTTGCATTAATGAGAATCTTATCCTTGCTTGGAGGTTTGTATGTTTGATCAGGACCTCTTCATTCCTTGGTGTTGATAGTGTGAAATTATTTATCATGAATCCCCTCTCCCAACAATTGGAAGGTGTGTATTACTGATCTCTTTCTATAAGTCCACTTGTTCTCTTGTAATAACATTCTAATAATGACATTAGCAATTGAGACATTTTTGGCATCAAGGTCTCTTCAACTAGTTGACTTGGAACCTTTTGTTTGATATAGTACTATTGTTATTTTCTTTATGTATATTTGAATGTTTATTGCATGGATTATTAGGATCCTATATTTTATGGATTAATCATCCCTCCAAATTAGTGTCATCATATCCCTAGCTTTTTTTGCCATCGGCTTGTCTCTCTCTTCACCTCTACTTTACCATGAATATGAGTATAAGTCCATGCTTCTGATAAAGTGAGGGATAAATGTAGTATCATAAATTGTAAACCCTTTACAATTTCACATCACTTTTTGGGTCCTTTCTTTAATGTGCCTCATTTTAGTTTATTTTTATCCTAGTTTTTACCTTATCTCATCCAAATTGTCATCATATGCTAATGATGTGACCTAATCTAATGTACTAAACCTATGCACTCTACAACCAACTTTAGTTTTCACATTTCTAGGTGGTCATAGTCTTAGAGGACTAGGGGACCTAGCATCATAGTCCCTCCAAAAGTGGCCCAAATTTGAACATGTTTAAGTGTTGATTCCCACCATTTGTGATCTAATCTTCATATTTTCATACCACCATTGGAAGTCAACCTAAATATAAAAAATACCTTGAGAACTCTATATAAGGCAATCACTTATCATTCTAAAATCCTAATTTTCAATCTACAAGTTACATTCCAACATTCTTAATTCCTTCATACAAGAGTAGGTTTGAGTACAAGGATCATCAAGCTATAGAAAATTATCTTCAAGTATGTTTTCATGATAGATCTTGTTATAATTTTCATTTTATTACATCAACGATTGATGGACTTATCTAAAGAGAATTTCATCACCACCATTATCAATTTGAAGGTATAATCTTTTCAATTTAGCATTTCATTTCAGATTTAGGCTCTTCTCTACTAGGGGTTAGCTCTCTTTGTCCTCCATCATTGTTGTTGTGAGAGTGGACTCACTTACCCAAATTTTGATGTAAGCAAGCCCCTATACAACACAGATTTTTTTCCCTCTTTTATGTGTGCACACTATACATTTAACATTCAAAAGTTGTATATTTGTAGTGATAAGACTAAGAAAAACAATTACAAACTTTGAACAATCGGAAACCCTTGTCTATGTCAATTTACACAAGTGACTGATACTTTTAGTTTAATTTCAAAGAGAATGATCTATTGAACATCCCAATCTAGATTCCAAATCTTTAGCTAATGGAAAAAACTTTAGGTTTATGCCACCTAGCACTTTTGATTGGCATTTTCAACTCTAGATTTGTAGGTTCCTTTCCGTGTCTCATTTCCATATCTATACTTTTGAGTTGACTTTTAGTTCTATATTTGTCTATCTATGCTAAATATTATCAATTTTCTAGTATTTTACCAAATCATTTCTTATTCACATAACATCATATCAAATCTAAAAGAGGTAATAATCATACACAAAATCCAACTCTCATTTAGGACTAAAGTTTTTTTTTTTCTATTTCCTTTGATGAATGATATTGATTTGGGATTGTGATATTTGGCTTAATATTCTACCTCAGATGCAAATGAATGATAAAAATAAAATAGATAAATTGGAAATAAGAAATAATGAACTATATTCTACTCAAGATAATGCAAGCTAAAAATGAGCTTGAAAAGTGAGAATACAAAGGAAACCCCTTGGTTATATAGGCCAAGAGAAGAGATAAGATATAATAATATTGTGACAAGTATCTTAATCTTATGATATGAGATATAAAGTAGATAAGTATCATAAGATTGTGACAAGGGTCTTACTAATATGAAATGAGACAAAAAGTGGAAAATATCTCATTTGGACCCTAAGTAAACTTAAGTAATAAGATGTGAAAAGGACTCGAGTTGGTAACTATATGAACTAGTTAGTTAAATTACCCTATTCACACTAAAACCCCCCCTAAAGTGTAACTTAGGGGAAATGTTGATAAAGATGGGTCCTAGCTATAATTCTTAATGAAGTACCCATGTACAAAAGATCCTCTCAACTATAAATGAAGGAGAAATCGTTGTTAGAAAAAAATCCCTCATATGAGAGTTTGAATGAAGAAAGTCTAAGTGACCCCCCTAGAAGATATGTCTTGCATCTCCAAGAGAGATTGAAGATGAACATACATTCTCTCAGTGAAGGGTTTGGTGAAGATATCTACAACCTACTCCATTGTAGGATAGTTCATTACGAATTGATGACCTACTCACCAATTAGCTCCCTAAGAAAATGCATGTACATCTTGATGTGTTTAGTTTATTGATGGTGAGCTAGGTTCTTTGAGATTTGAATGGTTCTCTATTTGTCATAGTAGATGAAAAATAGATTTTGGAAGTGATACCAAGTTTAGTGAGGATATTATGAAGCTAAATAGCCTTAGTGGTAGCATTAATAGCTCCTCAATAGTCAACCTTAGTTGAAGAAAGAGAAATGACACGCTACATTTTTCTCTACCAATAGATGGACCAGATTCAATGTGAAAAACATAGCCAGATGTAGATTTGTTATCATCAAGATCACTAGCCCAATTAAAATTAATGTATCCAACCAAGTCTCAAGTTGTGCCTATTACATAGTGAATCTCATACCTGTGAGTGTCTTTTATTATTGCAAGATGTATTTGGCAGCTTTCCAATGAAGCTCACATGGCTCTATCATGAAGCCTGAAACAATGCTAACTGCAAATAATATGTTAGGGAAAGTATGGGTTAGGTAGATGAGGCTACCAACAAGTTCATGATACAAAGTGGCATCAACTAGTGGTGATAAACAATATGCCTTTATCTTGACTCTAGAAAGAAAGTGAGTCAATGAATACTTACAGTTAGCCATGTGAAAATGAGCCAAAAGATCAAGAGAATACTTGGCCTATACAAGAAATATCTTAGAAGAATATTGAGTGATCTAAATCCCAAGAAAATACTGTAAGAGACCCAAGTCAGTCATGGAAAACCTATCATGAAAATAAATCTTGGTATTCACAATGATGGATGAAGTGCTTCTAGTGTTAATAAATTCATAAACATAGAGAGCCAAAAAAATAAGAGAATCCTTCTATCTCAAAATGTAGACATTTGTATCAGATTGGCATTTAGAGAACCCAATTTAGAGAATAAAGGAGTCCATCTTGGCATACTAAGCTTATGGGGCTTGCTTGAGGCCATAGAGAGACTTCTATAAGTGACAAAATGATGAATAATCTTGAAAAAATCCCTAGGACTGCTCCATGTAAATCTCCTCATTTAGATCCCTATGAAGCAATACACTGTTCACATTCATCTAATATATAACCCAAACTTGAGCCACAAAAATAATAAGTATCAAGTGAATGGAGTTTATCTTGGCTATAGGGGAAAATCCATCAATATAGTCAACACCAAGAACCCATGAGAAATAGTGGCCATAATTCATGCTTTGAACTTGTCAACTGACCATATGCTATAATTTTAGTTTGATATATCCACTTATATCAAACTATCTTTCTTCCCTTAGGAAGTGGAACAAGATCCCAATTCTTGTTCCAAATCAAATATTTGTACTCTTCCTCTATCGTTGAATCCCACTCAACAATACCTAATGCATCTTTAAATGATTGTGGATTTGGATTTGTGGAGATGTAGGAATGCAAGATGTCTCAAAGATGTGACTGACTCCTCTAAGTATTTGAGGGACCCTCAACAAGATTTCATATAGATTCAAGTGTTTGACAATCTCAATGAGGCCTATATAGAGAAGGAGACAAATTATCAACCTCAAGTTCTGAACTCTATGAAGAGGAAGATGAATCCTCATGATCAACTCTATGGATAGAGGTATCTTGAGGAAAAATATTTTGAGTCACTATCTAAATCTATGGTGGAGGAAGGAAAGTTTGAGGATCATCTAGGAGAGATTTCCTTGAATTTCACACTTTACTAAATGAAGAGCTCATGTGCCTTAAGATCCAAAAGACAACATCCTTTTACACCATTATGATAACCAACAAAGATACAAGGCCAACTTTGAGGTTAAAGGGCCTTACACTTCTCTAAAGGGATGTGAGCCTATGCTAGGGAGCCAAAAAAATTGAAGTGTGACACAATAGGTTTCCTACCACACCGAGCTTCAAAGCGAGTAATAACCTTTAATTCCTTATGCAAAACTCTATTCTAGATGTGAGAAATATAGTTGATAGTCATTTCCCAAACTCAGGTGCAAGGTATCATGTGTGGATTATGCATCCATACATCTCTTTTAGGGACCTATTTTTCTCTCTACCATACCATTTTGTTGAGGTGTATAAGAAGTAGTACATTTAATATATATACCTTCAACAATGTAAATTATTCAAAGTGTTGGTTCATATTCTCAACCATTGTCAGTGTGAAGAGTCTTAACAACCTTCTGATATTGTTTCTCAACATGAGCCTTGATCACTTGGAATCTTTCAAAATCTTCTCCTTTCCATCAAATAAATTAAACCCACATGTATCTAGAAAAATCATCAATAAAAGTGAGAAAATAGCAAGCCTCACTGAAAGGTAAAAATAGGAACAAACCCACCATATTATGGTGAACTAGCTCAAGGACCTCTAAAGCCCTCCAAGTCTTCCCTTTATCATACTTGTCCTTGGAATATTTTTCCAAGGCACAAACTAAACAAACTCCTTTGGAGAAAATAATCTTAGGAAGACCTATGACCATATCTTGCATGTTAAGTTGCTAAATGTAGCAGAAGTTGAGATGACCAAACCACTCATGCCAAAGTTTACTCACTAAATTTGAATAGGTGAGAAAGGTAGTAGAATGTGAACTAGGTACAAAATGAGACAAATAATATAGGTAACAATTATGATCAACTTTACCTACTCCAAGAAGTGCAATATCTTCAAGATTCGTGATACTCATTGTATCTAGAGTGAACTCCATTTTTCTACCATTTTGGGCAATCTAATAGATAGAGAGAAGGTTGGCTGATAAGTTAGGTACACAAAGGACATCCTCAAATATTCTAATGTCAGCATTAACAAAACCTTTCTCAATTAATTTAATAGGAGAGTCATCCCTAATGAAAATGTGGGGCACCAAAAAAGGCTTCAACAAAGAAAATTGTTCTCTGATAGAACCCATGTGATGTGATGCACCTGAATCAAGAATTCATTATTATGAAGAATTTTCAATAGCAATTAGTACAATTACTTTTACTTTACCTAATTTAGAAGAAGGATCAAAGTATTTTTGAGAAGAAGATATATTGATATTATTTTTTTCTACAAGATTTTTCAACTCATCAATCTACTTCTTATGACAAGAATGTTCCTCATGACCAAGTTTCTTGTAATAACTATGATTTGATCTTTCCTTAATTTGATAAGTTTCTTTGGAGAGAGAGTTGGTGCTGATGTTTTTTGTAAACAATGATTGTGCCTTATCTTTTGGTGACTTATTATTTAAATTCTTTTGTTTCTTGTCAAGTTTTCCTAATTATTTTTGACCCTTTGATTGACTAGCCAACAATGCTTCAGACTGAGAATGATAATGATACCCACAGAAAGAACCTTTCCTTGTTATTTCATTAACTTCTCAAAAAATTAAGCATAATAATGTGTTGTGAATTAAGATCCCATTATCAACCTATGAGTGTGAAATATAGAAACAAAAGATGCATATTCAAGTCCAAGTTTGTTGAGAGTATTATAGACAAGTTAAATATGTTTCTTTTCAAGACCACATGAATTACATTGTGCTCTAAGTTCATTGACCTTTATTACATAATCTTTGATGCTATCAAAATACTTAGGATCAAGAATCTTTAGTTTTCTATCAATTTGATAACATCAAACTTCATTAGCTATACCATATAGAGTTTTTATTTTTCCCCATACATCATGTGAATATGTAAATCCTTCAATTTGACAAATAATATCTATTGAAATTAAAGCCATAATACAACCAAGTGCTTTTGTATGTTCACTCATCCAAATTATCTTGTCCTTATCTTCAATATAAGGCATAAATCCTAGTTTCATTAAGGCATTCTGTGCATTTTGATACCATGTATTTATTGAACACTATGAGATGCTAAGAGGGGGGTTGAATCAACATATATAAAAATGTTAAACTAAATAAGACTATTGACTTATTATTCAATAATATACTTTATGCATGAGAGTAAACAAGTGAAACCATAAAAGAAGCCACACAATAACATCAAGGTTTTTACATAGAAAATCCTAATAGGGAAAACACAATAGGGAAAATACTACAATGAAAAATTTATCACTATATGAATAATTGAGTTACAATATTTAGATCAAGGACTAAGGAGTTCACTGCCCCTAATATGACTTCCAAAGCTAAGGTGGAAAGATACTAAAATACTTACAACCAATAAAGATCACTTCTTCAAGGAAAGATACATTACTCTAACTACAATGACATCAATAAGGTTGAACTATAGAGAACCACATCCACTATAATACTAATCATAGTTCATAGGTCAAAACAAATAACACTTTAAGAACACAATACAACTTTAAATATGTTTCACACAACACGTATGACTCCTATATATATTTCTCCACAATGATTCCATCCATTGTATACCAACCACAACCTCAATAACACCAATTAGGTTGACCTACTTAGGTGTGATGTGTGAATACATAAATATTAGGCAGAAAAAAACTCCAATACAGATTTGAAAGAGAGAAAGATATGTGTGAGGCTACACATCTAGTTGGCTCACCTTTTATTCCATCCTATATCATTTCCTCTACGTCCACATGCAATTGCATGGACTAAAACATTATAGCCCAGGGGCAAAAACACTGCCAAAGAACACAACTTTACACAATCTTCAATGCAAACCATTAAAAATATGTGTGGATGCTTGAGATAGCTTCAAATTTTTTTTCTAACACTAAATAACCAAACTACATCATCAAAGTGCTAGCAGGTATATGCATTCCTATACACTAACACCAGAATAGTCACATATATCTATATACTAGCTACAGGTTTAATAAACCAACACCAAGTATTTGGAAACTTTAGGATACATCATTATAAGCCTTTTAGAACCATCACAAATAAATTCTATACATTTGCATGACCATACTAAAATCTCATTGTAACTACATTGAACAAATCCTCATCCACACCATAGACTCTAACTAAAAAGATTATGTGGATTGAAAACGTTGACATCAATGACAACAAGAACACATATTTACATCAATATCCCAATTTTTTATTGATGGAAACACTTGTGCCAACACCAAAAACACTCCAACATTGACATCAAGAGTGTACAACAAAACTGAGCAATTCACATACAACTCCCCTTATCTACAATACTACCTTAAAAATTGAAGACCACATCTGAATGTGTATAAGATCAAGAATATCTTATCAAAATCAATCATCCACCTTACTGGGTATGTTAGCCAAATTTCTTACCTAGGTTTATGACATTGTGATGAATAAACTTCAACTGAGCCCAAGCAGTACTCCAATCAGCTCATGCAGAGACCAAAAGATTTTTTTGACTTTGTCCAGTGTTTTTACAAATGCCAATAGTTGAAAAAAATTCATTTTCATATGAACACATCCATTACAACAATGTTTATACCAAATTGGTTTGAAAAAGCATTGGGTTCAAACAAACCCCCTTCATTCGAAGGGGTGTTTTATCGAACACCCTTTCTATGCATCTCTCCCCCAAACTCTACAACCTTATACAGATTTTTGGCCTTCAAACCTTTGGTTGAAGTCCCAAATAGACCAATATTGAGAACCTAAAATGTAGGATGATATTCCTTGAAGCAAGCTTTTCAATGACTATAATTTTATTACATATTGAGTTTATTAAGAAATGTTTTTTAATTTTTTTACCAAACATAGGTTTTTCACTGAACATGAACTTCCTGTTAGATAGCTCAGATAACCAAAGGAAAATTGAGAGTTGGGGGGGGGAGGGGGTGAATTAGTTGTCAATAGATTACAAAACTTTAAGCATTAAAATCCTTATTAACGAAACACATAAACTCAATACCAGAATGCATAAACCAAATACTAGAATAATTGATATAGCAATTAAGCATAAACATAAATCATAGAATATTTGCCATCCATCTAGAACACATGACACTAATATTTGTATGTGGAAAACTCGGTAAAGGGAAAAACCATGATGGCAAGCCTAACCATAATCAGAAAATACTTTTTTAGTATGTGATTACAATATGAGGGGCCTACACATGCAGGAAGGCTAAGCCTCACTTACTAAAAAATAAATCCAGACTACAATCAAGAAAGAAGAGTGAACTGCAAAGATAACTTCTCCTATGCCTGAGTACAATTCTGGTTAAGATCAATACTGGAGGCCTTAAACCTATTCCATAAACCCAATTCGATCACCTATGATCAACCAAAACCTCTGCATATGATTACAACATTATTCGCACATAGATAAATCCTATAATTATAATCCCATATGCCCATTACCATGATCTACAAAGAGATCTTACATCATATTTATACCAACTTGGGACCTAAACAATTAGGTCGGCCACCTAAAAGATAATACAATAAATTCATAACATAAACACACAATCCAATGATCAACCAAGTTGGTTTAGGCCAAAAACAATGTAAAGCAATCATTAAATCTCACCAGTAACACATCAAGAACATCCTCCAACACGTTACATAATCTGGTCCATAACCTAGATAATGCCAGACCCAAAATAGGTCACCATAAACCAAATCCAACACCACCGATCAATAGGAACACAAAAAAGATAACCATCAGCAGCCTAAGAATCATCTAGAAGCCACACCAACACCATTTATCACATGCATCA
The DNA here is from genome assembly GCF_030272615.1 of Cryptomeria japonica. Classification (NCBI taxonomy): domain Eukaryota; kingdom Viridiplantae; phylum Streptophyta; class Pinopsida; order Cupressales; family Cupressaceae; genus Cryptomeria; species Cryptomeria japonica. Next base: position 185,847,918 of record NC_081411.1, on the reverse strand, counting down.
AAAGATCTTCAACAAATCTCTGCCAGTAAAACCCTTACCAGTGACCAAAAGGCCTACTAGAACAAATGATAGTATCTAATTCATCAAATCCCAAACCAACTAATCGTGATACTCATTTGAATAGCATGAATGATAGATCCAAATCAATTCCACAAACCAAAGAATACCAGAGCATACCAGATCAATATCATAATCCAACCACTCTACCGAAACCAACCAAAAACTGGTAATTAACCAAAACAATCGATGTTGCCATCAATGAAAAAACATCAATGCAACAGATAACCAATTCTCCAAATTGCCAACAATCTGCCCCTTTGGCATTGATGGATGGCAACACTAGATATTGAAAGCATCCAAGTGCCAAGAAATGGCAAACAAATCTCCTCGTATGGAAGACAACTAACAATCTCCCACAAAATGATATAGCAATGAATCTTTGCATCAAACTCTTCTAATGAATATATCTCTCCTTTATGTTTTTACAAGAATATCTCTCCCCCTTTGACATCAATGCCAAATATCTGACATAAATATCAAAGAAAAGTCACAACTCCTCTGATTCTTACAACTAGCTACTCCCCTTGAGTAGTAGTGCCACCACATCAATCTGGAATGAGTAATAGTTTTGATAATGCATACCGAACTGATGCCAGTCAACATCACTCAAGTCTTTACCAGAGGGGTAGAAACCCCCAATCTATCTCTGAAGTACTCAAATAATTTTTTAGGCAAAGGTTTAGTGAAGATATTTGCAATCTGCTCTTTAGTGTTCACATAAACCAATCTGACTTCATTTGCTTCCATCTTTTCCTTCAAAAAGTTATACTTGATAGATATGTGCTTTGTCTTAGAATGAAATACCCGATTCTTTGATATATCAATAGCAACAGAGTTATCATGGTGAATAACTACTAGTTTATTATAATCCACATTTATATCCTTCAACATTTGCTTCATCCATAGAACTTGTGTACAGTTAGTAGAAACAAAAACATACTCAACTTCAATAGTAGATAAAGAGGTACATGACTACTTTTTTTCTGATCCATGAAACAAGTTTCTTTCCAAGAAAGAAAGCTCCATAGGATGTGCTCTTCTGGTCATCAACATCTCTAGCCCAATCTACATATGTATATGTGTTAGGATTCTCATAGATACTGAGAGGGGGGGGTGAATCAGTATCTGACTGGTTATAAGATTTTCTTAACTTAAAACATGTAGAGCATATCAATACTGTATACCGGTAAACAAGAAATAATGCAATGAATAGAGATAACAAAAACCACATGAAAAACACACCATAACACAATATTTTAATGAGGAAGCCCAGTGTGGGAAAAACCTCGATGGGATTTGTGAGCCACAATATTCACTTACTAGTGAATAAGAGAATATTACTGCTACAAGAGGGGTTTGCACATGCAGGAAGGCCAAGTGCCTAGAGCTCACTGCTCAATTACAAAATGGGAAGTCTCACTAACTTTCAAAATGGATTATATAAATCCAATGTCTTGTACTGCTTCAAAATAGCATCTACTATGCTAGATCCAATACCGGTTTATAGCTCTGCTTCATACATAAACCCTTAACCTATAATTCGCATAATAGGTCTATCTTATTTCGCCTATATATCTTTTTTTTTCCCATTTTAAAATGTTCTACAATGATCTCTTATATATATGAGTCATTTTACAACTTTCCAAGTTGGCTTACAATGATTTTATAATAATTAACAAAATATATTACAAACAAAATTCCTGTCAGCTTCTGTGCCGGTAAGCTTCCTTTCACCGCCGGTGTCGGTGGTCTATGTGTCGATGTAGAGTTTGACTTTTCTAGTGTCGGTAAATTCCCTTTCCGGTGTCATAGGATTGTAAGGTTGCCATCAATGACAAAACCTTCAATCACTTACAATGTCTCATTGGAGTGTGCATTTGCCAACAATCTCCCCCTTTGGCATTGATGGCAACGCTCATAAAAATTATTATCCAAAAGAGTCTACCGAAATTGTCTTACCAAAAATTTGTGTACCAAAAGAATATGTGCTCCCCCTAAGCTAATGAGTCATTTGCTAGTTATTTTTCTCATTCCACTACTCCCCCTTTGGCATCAATGACAAAGGTTGTCAAAGTGTCAATGAGTGTGGTTTCCTTTTTCATCCTTGTAACCGGTTGGTTAAAATCTGAAAAAGATCTGCCAAAACTAGATTTAGGCTTTCAATGAACTTTTTGCTGTCTTTTATTGTGGCCTCTGTCCTCTGAGCTATACCGGTGAGGTGTTGCATTTTCTCTATTGGTGTTTTCTATCCTTGAATCAAAGCATCAAATATTTCTTTTCTTAAGGAGGCGAGGTAGTCCAATTTTGGACTAAGTCTCCATTTTAGATCTTTAGCCTTTCCTATTGTTCTTTCCTTCTCTCTTTCCAACTTTTGTAGTTCTTCCTTAAAACCTGTTATTTTTTGCTCAAAAACTGATAATGAATCAGATGAATTAATGAAATTATCATCTAGTTGATGTATATCCTCCTGTATCTTGCTGATCTTTTTGTCTATATCAACTGTCAAAAAGTTATTTTTACATGTATCCCTATACAAGGTTTTAAATTCCTTCAATGTTCTGCACACTTCCGGTAAAAGTGTGTCAAATTGCCTTGTACACTTCTTTATTTCCTCCTCAAAGAATTTGTGTTTTTCCTTCTCTAATCTCTCCTTGAATGCTTCCTGTTTTATTTGTTCAACTGTCACAGTGTTCTCAATAATATACTTAGACAAATTGTTAAGTTAACTCAAAGAATCTTTATTTTCTACATTACATTTAGGTGCTATCATTTTCAAAATTGGAATGGTATCATCTATTGCCTTGTATGCTTGTGAGCTAGAATATGTTATCTTCTTTATGGAATCCAAAAGAACTTTTGTTACATTAGTTGATTTGAATTCTGCATTTGATGAACTAGCAATCTATATTCTGCTGGTGGGTACAATTTCCTTGCTTGTGGTGACCTCTGGTAGGTCAGTTTGTGTTTCCATTTCTTTAAGTAAAGGTTTGGATTGCTCAGCTAATGTTGGTGGCATTGTCTCTATATGAACCTGTTGCTATGATGGAGCCTTTTTCTTTGTGTGAGCCTGTTGCTTACTGTTGTCATCTACTGGTTTACCTTCTGTATTGTCTGTTACCAGTGGTTCTTTAGCCATATCTATTTTCCCAATTATATCCTTATCTACTGTCATGCCCAAAATTTAGGGAAAGAACATAATTTTTTTTTTTTAAAACAACAACTAAATAACAATAAGTTCGCTAACACGAAACGTACTAACCAGTTTTGGTCTTAACTATGCTTAGAATGAACTTTATCTACTAACTTAAATAACGAAAATAATTTAAGATTAAATACGGATTAAAATGGACTAGCTTATTGTCGCTCAATCTATTTAATTTATAATTAAATATCAACTTCATAATATTTAGTTCATAAACATTCAAGCTATTTAAATTTAAAATAAATATTAACTTTATTAATATTTATTTCATGAATACCTAAATCTATTTAAATTAAAAATAAATATTAATTTCATTAATATTTAGTTCATGAACTTCTCAATCTATTTAAATTTAAAATAAATATTAACTTCACTAATATTTAAACAACTCATCTTATTTAATTTTAAAATCAAATATTACTTCATTATTATTTGTTTTATAACATCCCAATCTTTCAAAAAATTAAAATTAAATAATTTAGCCCTATTTATATATATATTTATATATATATATATATATATATATATTATAATAATAATAATAATAATAATAATATATATTACACCTAAAAGGGTTTACCCATGCAAACCCTAACCCTTATTTATTCTATAAAATAACCCCCTTATTTTATTTTAATATTACTAAACATATTTCACCCTAGCCCTAACCGGCTAGGGTTTTCTTTATTTCCATTTTGTAGGGCCGAAAGAAAAAGGACAACGACCATGGTGGAGGGCAAGGTTGCTACCTTTCATTGGGCACACGTTACACAGGGGGGAGGAGGCAGCAATTCCCTGTGGGCGCCGCTCACTGGGGGTTACCATAGTGGCGGCGACCACTGTGGTCGCCCACAGTGTCGGCCTTAGGGTTGTCCACTGTGGGAGGCCACAGTGGCACCGACCACTGTGGTCGCCCATAGTGGTGAGAGCCTGCACCGTCCCACTATGTTAAACACAGTGGTTCGGTGTGCTAACCACTGTGTTAACACAGTGGGTCGGGTTGATACCAAGGTCCCTTTTTTTTTTTTTTTTTTTTTTTATTTAAAAAAATATATAAATATATATATTTATATATATATATATATATATATATATTTCATTATATTTTTATATATTTATGTATATATATATATATATATATATTCATAGCATTTTTATATACATGCAGGCAATAATACCTTATTTTTATTTTGGTGACCATTATTCTGATTTTAGATAGAAAAATATAAATGGATTAATACTTTCCTAATTCATTCACACCAAGGATATATTTTTTTTCTTTTAAACCAAAATACTTTATTGCTAAAACATAGATGTACTAAATTAATCTTAGATTTATCTTCTACATAAAGTAACTGACTGAATTAAATTAGATTTATACAACAAATTTAACAAGTTAAAATTTTACATTTACTAGTTGAAATATCTATTTAGATACTAACTTTCTGAAATAAATGAAAGAATAATTTCTAGAACTTTATTGTACTATATTGCATTTACAAAACACAAAACTATATATTTTATTTTCAACCTACAATATGCATGCAAATCTAATTTATGCCTTTCCTATTTTATTTTATTTTAAATGCATAAGAATGGAATAAATTTCCTGCTATTCAATTTATCATAAACACATCAGATATACAATTTTTTTGACTTTGGAAAAACTAATTTAGGAATACTCATTTCTTTTCTGCAATAAATAAATTTGTTGATTCTGCAATTACTACAACAACTAAATAGATAATAACTTTTTAATAAAATCTATCAACAACTTAAATCTCATATTTTCTGCAATTAAAATGAAGGCAAAATCTCAAATAAGAAGGAAATCACAGAATTAAATGAAAATGATTTTTATACTTTAGTGGGCTATTGCACGCAATTCAAAGGCATTTCTTTTCAAATAGAAAGAAGAATATATCTAGCTTATTTTATTCCAAAAGGTATTCTGCAAAATTTACAAGATATTTTTCTTATCTAAATAGAAATTAACAAAATCCCATGTCTTTATTTCTATTTTACAAAAAGACTCTCATTTCAATGAATGAGGATATATTTCTCCTTTTAAAAAAACTAATAATTACAATTGCAAATAATTTTCTGCAACAATAACTCCTACAACCTTCCACTTGTCATATTCTTTTCTCCCAACAATCCTGCATAGTAAATCACAACTATGACCATGGAGTGCTCACCTCCCAGCCTAGGATAACTAGTAGCCACCCCCGAGCTCAGAGAACCAAGCCCTAGAGGGGAAACAAACATGCAAATACAAAGAAGACAGAATGCACACAGGTTCAAACACATTCCCATCTTGGCTACACTGCACTACACTTTAGTGATGACCTTTTTAAGTGTGGTAGTGGACCAATACCCTAAGGAGAATTGCAAGTATGGAAAAACATGTAGCCACCTCATGGGACAACAAATACATCAAGATTTGCAACCCCTTATTCCTTATGCCCCCCCAAGGCATTCTAGCCTTATTTCCCTCCTTATGGCCCCCATTGCACAAACAGGCCATGTAGCAAGGGTCACACAAAAATCCCTTGTGATCACTCTCATAACGAGAGTCTCTCACTTGAGGGTTGTCACTGCTACCACCCACAAGATCCTCCTCTCTCCCAAGAGAAAGAGGTCTTGAAGACTCCCAAAAACACATACAAAACATAATACAAAATACCAAATCAAACCCCCAAAAAGGACATACAAGGAAGTAAATTTCTTACACACCCATACTTTCAAACACATGCAAAAAGAAGCCATTTTAAAAAGAATACAACCAACCTTAATCTGCCCAAAGGTAGGTTAGTTTTGTTGAGGAAGAGCTGCCCAATTCCACGGTTCTTCGCCTTCTACCCTTAGCCAAAATTCTCTATTCCAAATCTATTCTATTCTTTTCAAAATTTTCTCTTGCATCCCAAAATGGAGAGTGGGTGATTACCCACAAATTTTCTAATTCTTTCTTAAGAAGCCCATTGTGAGAGTTCTCACAAGTTTCTAAAAACTAAAGAGGAAGGTAAGATAGAATGGAAAAGAGAACTCTCATTCGAAAAGGGAAGTTTACAACTAGGTTCAAACTTCTAATTTCAATTTTCGCACAACTCAGAAATGTCAAATTTTAGGGTGTCTAAAAAGTCACTTAGGAGTAGAAACTTGCCTAAAATTACCCCTAACCCTTAGGTATACCTTATGAGCTTTAGGAAACCCTATTAAACTACCCCTAGGTGTTCATTTAACCCATTTTAAACCCCTCTGAAGTTAATTTTCGGGTCAAACCTATGTTGACCACCCCAAAGATTCTTTACCCAAGGTATTTATGACATCATGTTACATTAATTGAAAAAGCTATAGTTGAACACTTTACCACCAAAAGACAAAAATAAAAATTTAAACTTAAATCCACACGTGTCAAGTGACACAAAGAAAATACTTTTACAATATAATACATGAATTTGTCTCTTGTGGATTTTACACAAATCAATTAAATAACACTTAACACACATGCATCATATACTGTTACGAATAAAATACAACACAAACAGGGTGTTGTCTCTCCCAATAGACAACCCCTAGCTTACGAACATACATTGGTGTAGGTTTGGTTCTCCATAATATTTCCATGGTCACATGGATAACTTCTTGTGCATCTCAATTTACACATTAGTACTTTCAAATATTCACATATAATATAATTCAAAGGAATAATAATACACATCATCACTTGCATACAATTTATATCTGCACAAATTAAATACATCCTTTATCCAAGCAATTTCACATAAGCAATTCATCCTAATTCTCATAAACTTAAACATACATCATAATTCTATTATCATGGTAGATTCCTACAAATTCAATAATGATATTTATCACCGTAGTTTCATCTTAATCAAAAATCATGTAGTGTTCTATCTCATAAAGCATATAAATAAATCATCAATATATAGCAATGTTATCCAAATCCTGAAATCATATAAGTTCTAAATTCCAAAATGCATCAAAATAAAGTATCCATAATAGTCTCAATATAAAAACCATTGCAATGTCAGACTGAGTCGAGGTGAGGCCTCACACCCTCCCCCTCTAGGCATGAAATTCCTCCTGGAGTTCATCAAAGAGGTGGGGGTACTCTGATCTCATATGTGTTGCGTCCTCCCATGAAGTTGTAACCTCATCATAACAATCCCACTGGACCCTAACCCGGTCCAGCTCTTGACCTCAAAGGGCCAGCAAATGGTTGCCAAAATGCAAATGGGCTCCAAAGCTAGCTATCCATCCGAGTCCACCTGCAAGGCATCCCAATCTAAAATATGAGACTCATCATAGATATATTTCCTCAAAACTGATACATGAAACACATCGTGGATGCGTGATAGGCTAAGTGGCAATAATAAACAGTAGGCAACTGGGCCTATCCTCTCAAGAATCTCAAAAGGTCCTACAAAGTGATGTGTGAGCTTAGAACCCTTTCCGTAATAGATTGGACTATTATGCAGTCGCACTCTCAAGAAGACTCTATCTCCAATGAAGTAGCTATGATCTATCCTCTTTTCATCAGCATATTTCTTTTGTCTATCCTGAGGCTCTCTGAGATGCTACCTAATCAAATCCACCTACTGTTCCATATCCCAAACTATTTCAGGACCAATAGCAACTCTGTCCTCTATGCGATCGCAACTCAAAGGTGTCTTGCAAGGTCTATCGTATAATGCCTGATAGGGTGGCATCCCCAAAGAAGTGTGATGCCCATTATTATAGGCAAACTCCACTAAGGGTAGATACTCCTCCCACTTGGTCTGATGATCCATGACGTACATGTGAAGCATATCCTCTAATACCTGATTTACCCTCTCTGTTTGACCATCTGTTTCCGGGTAATAGGCTATAATGAAATTGAGCTTAGTACCCATAGCTGCCTGTAATGACTTCCAAAAGGAAGAAGTGAAAAGAGAATCCCTGTCAGAAATAATCTTGCGGAGCATGCCATGAAGTCTAAAAATGTCTCGTAAGAACACCTGTGCTACTGCTGGAGCTGTGAATGTAGTACGGACTAGTGAAAAGTGGGCCACATTGGTCAACTTGTCAACTATCACCAAGATAGCATCATGGCGACGAGAAGACATAGGAAGACCAATGATGCAATCCATGGATATAGTATCCCACTTCCACTCTAGTATAGCATGAGACTGGAGCAACCCACCTGGATGGCGGTGCTCCGTCTTTACTCTCTGACACTCGAGGCATCGAGCGACTATCTCAACAATGAGTTGCCGCATTCCTGGCCAATGATATAACTGCCTCAAGTCAGCATGCAACTTTTAATCTCTGCGATGCACTACATAAGGAGCTCTATGAGCCTCTGTGACAATGAACTCTTGCAATCCCCCAGAGGAAGGTACATAAATGCACCCTCTGTGGCGTAACAGTCCATCAGACTCGAAAGAATAATCCACATATTTCCCCTCTAGAGTAGCCTGAGATCGTATTACCTGAGCAACCTCTACATACCATCCATCCTCTAGCAAGTGCTGTAGTATACGGTCTCTCAAATCTGTGCCCATAGATATGGTGTAAACCTCATGACACCTCCTACTCAAAGCATCTGCAACTACGTTTTCCTTTCCTTTGATGTAGTGAACATCAAAATCATATTCGCACAAAAACTCCATCCATCTCCTCTGATGTGCATTAAGATTCAGCTGAGTGAAAATGTATTGAAGACTCTGATGATCTAAATGCAGCTCGAAGTGATGTCCTAAAAGGAATTGTCTCCACCTCACAAGTGCATGCACTACTGCTACGAGATCAAGGTCATGAGTGGGATAATTAAGTTCATGAGTCTTAAGTTTCCTAGACTCAAAAGCTATGGCCCTACCATCCTGCATAAGAACTGCTCCTAAACCCTCTAGTGAAGCATCTATACAAACCATGAAGTCAACTATGGGATCTGGTACAACAAGGATAGGAGTGCTAGTAAGTGCCTTCTTGAGTTCCTGAAAGGCCTTATCGCACTTCTCTATCCACTCAAATTTCTTCCCTTTACGCTGAAGAGAAGTAATAGGGTGTACGACTCTGGAGAATCCCTCGACAAAATGTCGGTAATACCCTGCTAAGCCCATGAAACTCTGGACCTCTGTCACATTGGTTGGTGCTGGCCAATCCATAATAGCCCTAATCTTTGATGGGTCAACTGAGATCCCATCACTAGAAATAATGTGCCCAAGGTACTTGACCTCTAATCGAAAGAAAGCACACTTTGACAAACTGCCAAACAATTGGTTATCACACAAACACTGTAATACCTGTTTTAGGTGCTCCTCATGCTCCTTCTCATTCCGAGAATATATCAGTATATCATCGAGAAACACAATAACCAAATGGTCTAGAAATGTACGGAATACCCCATTCATGAGGCTCATAAAAACTGTTGGGGCATTCATAAGTCTGAATGGAACTATGGTGAACTCATAGTGGCCATATCTAGTGCGAAATGTAGTCTTGTGGATATCACTTTCCACTATTCTTAGCTAATGGTATCCTGACTTCAGATCTATTTTGGAAAAGACTTTGGCACCTTGAAGCTAGTCAAATAAATCATCAATTCTGGGCAAAGGATATCGGTTCTTGATGGTTACTTTATTTAGCTGCCGATAATCCATACATAATCAGAGAGATCCATCTTTCTTCTTAATGAAGATGACTAGTGCACCCCAAGGGGATACGCTAGGATGAATATGACCCTTCTCAAGGAGTTCCTCAAGCTGTATTTTGAGTTCATTAAGCTCATTTGTGGTCATCCTATAAGGTGCTCTGGAAACTAGCTCGGTTCCTAGTACTAGGTCTATATGAAAATCAATCTCTCTATAGGGCGGCATTCCTGGTAACTCTAAAGGAAACACATATGAATATCCCTTAAGGATAGGATGGTCATCAAGTGATGTTTCTTTTTCTTCCTCTTCTCCTCTGTCACTGATAGTGATAGTAAAAAGCTAACATCCCTTTCGCATGCTCCGCTTAAGCTGCATTGCGGAGATCATACGAAGAGACATGGGCCTCTGAATCCTGGTGATAACTATGGGTGAACCATGATCATCCTCACACTCGATCTTTTTCAGGCAGCAATCCATCTTGGCTCTGTGGGCATAAAGCCAATCCATGCCAAGTACTGTAAGATCCAAGTGGTGTCACTCTAAGGTCTACTAAAGTGGTAATCTTGCCAATCTGCAGCTGACATTCCCTAACCTCTGATTCTACTGACACTCTAGCCCTTGAAGCTAATTCCACTTCCCAACTGACACCTTGTCTAGTTGCCACTAGCCCGCTACACTCCACAACCAGTGGAGATATGGAGTCAGTAGCTCCTAAATCAAACAAAATAGATACATTGTTACCTTTGACCATACCTGCAGACCTGATGACTGTGGCCTGATGCTCGGCTTGGCGATTGTCAATTGCTGTGAATACTCTATGGGACCTGCCCATATCACCAACTATCAGCTTTGAAGCGGCCATCCACTAATTCCCTACCATCTGACCCTGAGGGCAATCCCTGACCATATGCTCCATGGCTCCACACGTAAAGCAAGCACCCCATACCTGAAACTAGGCACCCTGAGGTCTAGAGAAAGCCTGACCTCCTATCCTATTGAATCCACTGTACCCAACCCTGGAGGACTATTGAGTCCTCGCTGGAGGTGTGTACTGCACCTATGCTCTCTGATCATGTCTCTGTCCTTGAGTCTTCCACTGCTTGGGCTTGGAGCCCTACTGATATTGTGGAGGCTTCTACCTCTGGTTCTATGGTGTCTTTTACAGAGAAGGGGGTTTGGAGAACCCCTGTGAGTTTCAGTTGTTTCCCTTCCAATGTGGTTTTAGGAATCCATAAGTCTGAGGTGTGGGATTTTGGTTCTGAAACCAATCCCTATTGTCCTGTGGTCTGACCTGAATTTCCTCGGCAATCAGTGCCTTCTCCATGGCAACCCGAAGGCTCTCTAGAGTGGACATCCTAACTGGCCTGGCTATACTGGCATTTAACCCTCTGATGAAGCAGTTTACAAGAAGTTTCTCATCCTTTAGATAATCTACATAAGGCAGCAACTCAAAGAATTTGCTCTCATATTGGGTTACTGATAAGCCTTTTTGTTGGAGATCATGAAATTCGTCTATATGATGTTGTCTAAAGTGTTCTAATAGGTACCTCTCATGGAACCTCTCTGTGAATATCTCCCAAGTGAGAGTATCAGGAACTAATCCACATTTGTACTCTTCCTGTCTCCACCAAGTGGAGGCCGACCCTCTCAGCAGATGGACTGCGACACATGCTTTTAGGTTGCTCTTGTAAGAACGCAACTCAAAGCACCTCTCAAGACTTAAAAGCCATGCCTCAGCCTCTACCCTGTCGGTAGAACCTCCAAAAGATGGTGGCTAGAGGTGCATGACCTCCTTGATAAGATCCCCTGGATCTCGACAAGCTCTCTCAAAATAAGCTAGTTCCACCACTGGAGGTGGTCCTTGCATGTGCATAGACTCTAGTTCATTTCCACCCTAACTCTCTATAGGAATAGGAGCTGGGCTCCTACTTCGTTCTCTATCAACTGATCTATGACTCCCAGAGTCCTAATTTCTAACCCGAGGGTTCTCTGCTGGAATCCTTTCCTGAACTATGCCAATAAGATTCTGTATTGCTTCTAAGAGGTTTCGGTTAGGTTCATTTGGCTGTTCGGGAGGTGCTCCTGGGTTGTCTTCTAGAACCGATGCCTCCCTCACTACCTTTTCACGTGCTATGCGCACACGTCTAGGACCCCGTCCACACTTGCGAGCTTGTTGCATTGTCGGAGGCATCCTAAGAGGAAAATAAAGTAAAATAAATAATTAATTTCTTTTAGAATTATATTAATTCAATTAAATTTAAATGTCTTATAAAATCAATTTAACAAAAATAATTTAAATAATCTAAGGCGAAACGTAAGTGGAGTAAGGTTCCTAGTGTGGAAACCTTGCTCTGATACCAGAATGTCATGCCCAAAATTTAGGGCAAGAACGAATTTTTTTTTAAAAAAAATAACAACTAAATAACAATAAGTTCGCTAACACGAAAGGCACTAACCAGTTTTGGTCTTAACTATGCTTAGAATGAACTTTATCTACTAAATTAAATAACGAAAATAATTTAAGATTAAATATGGATTAAAATGGACTAGCTTATTATCGCTCAATCTATTTAATTTATAATTAAATACCAACTTCATAATATTTAGTTCATAAACATTCAAGCTATTTAAATTTAAAATAAATATTAACTTTATTAATATTTATTTCAAGAATACCTAAATCTATTTAAATTAAAAATAAATATTAATTTCATTAATATTTAGTTCATGAACTTCTCAATCTATTTAAATTTAAAATAAATATTAACTTCACTAATATTTAAACAACTCATCTTATTTAATTTTAAAATCAAATATTACTTCATTATTATTTGTTTTATAACATCTCAATCTTTCGAAAAATTAAAATTAAATAATTCAACTCTATATATACATACATACATATATATATATATATATATATATATATATATATATATATATATATATATATATATATATATATATATCCATGCAAACCCTAACCCTTATTTATTCTATAAAATAACCCCCTTATTTTACTTTAATATTACTAAACATATTTCACCCTAGCCCTAATCGGCTAAGATTTTCTTTATTTCCGTTTTGCAAGGCCGAAAGAAAAAGGACAGCGGCCATGGCAGAGGGTGGGGTTGCTGCCTTTCATTGGGCACACATTACACAGGGGGGAGGAGGCAACGATTCCCCATGGGCACCGCTCACTGTAGGTTACCATAGCGATGGTGACCATTGTGGTTGCCCACAGTGTTGGCCTTAGGGCCGTCCACTGTGGAAGGCTGCAATGGTGCCGACCACTGTGATCACCCACAGTGGTAGGAGCCCGCGCCGTCCCACTGTGTTAAACACAGTGGTTCGGCGTGCCGACCACTATGTTAACACAGTGGGTCAGGCCGATACCAAGGTCCCTTTTTATTATTATTTTTTTTTTGTTTTATTTAAAACAAAATATAATTTGTTATATATATATTTTTTAAATTATAATTATATATATTTATATATATATATATATAAATATGTATATATATTTACACACACACACACACACACAAATATATATATATATATATATATATATATATATTGTTATATTTTTATATATTTATGTGTGTGTGTGTGTGTGTGTGTGTGTGTGTGTGTGTGTGTGTGTGTGTGTGTATATTCATAGCATTTTTATATACATGCAAGCAATAATACCTTATTTTTATTTTGGTGACCATTATTTTGATTTTAGATAGAAAAATATAAATGGATTAATACTTTCCTAATTCATTCACAACAAGGGTATTTTTTTTTTCTTTTAAACCAAAATACTTTATTGCTAAAACATAGATGTACTAGATTAACCTTGATTTATCTTCTGCATAAAGTAACTGATTGAATTAAATTAATTTTATACAGCAAATTTAACAAGTTAAAATTTTACATTTACTAGCTGAAATATCTATTTAGATACTAACTTTCTGAAATAAATGAAAGAATAATTTCCAGAACTTTATTGTACTATATTGCATTTACAGAAAATAGAACTATATATTTTATTTTCAACCTACAATATGCATGCAAATCTAATTTATGTCTTTCCTGTTTTATTTTATTTTAAATGCATAAGAATGGAATAAATTTCCTGCTATTCAATTTATCATAAACACATCAGATATACAATTTTTTTGACTTTGGAAAAACTAATTTAGGAATACTCATTTCTTTTCTGCAATAAATAAATATGCTGATTCTGCAATTACTACAACAATTAAATAGATAATAACTTTTTAATAAAATATATCAACAAATAAAATCTCATATTTTCTGCAATTAAAATGAAGGCAAAATCGCAGATAAGAAGGAAATCACAGAATTAAATAAAATTGATTTTTATACTTCAGTGGGCTATTACATGCAATTCAAAGGCATTTCTTTTCAAATAGAAAGAAGAATATATCTAGCTTATTTTATTCCAAAAGGTATTCTGTAAAATTTACAAGATATTTTCCTTATCTAAATAGCAATTAACAAAATCCCATGTCTTTATTTCTATTTTACAATTAGACTCTCATTTCAACGAATGAGGATATATTTCTCCTTTTAAAAAAACTAATAATTACAATTGCAAATAATTTTCTACAACAATAACTCCTGCAACCTTCCACTTGTCCTATTCTTTTCTCCCGACAATCCTGCATATTAAATCACAACTATGACCATGGAGTGCTCACCTCCCAACCTAGGCTATCTAGTAGCCACCCCCGAGCTCAGAGAACGAAGCCCTAGACGGGAAACAAACATGCAAACACAAAGAAGATAGAATGCACACAGGTTCAAACACATTCCCATCTCGGCTACATTGCACCACACTTTAGTGATGACCTTTTTAAGGGTGGTAGTGGACCAATACCTTGAGGAGAACTGCAAGTATGGAAAGACATGTAGCCACCTCATGGCACAACAAATACATCAAGATTTGCAACCCCTTATTCCTTATGCCCCCCTAAGGCATTCTAGCCTTATTTCCCTCCTTATGGCCCCCATTGCACAAACAGGCCATGTAGCAAGGGTCACACAAAAATCCCTTGTGATCGCTCTCATAACGAGAGTCTCTCACTTGAGGGTTGTCACTGCTACCACCCACAAGATCCTCCTCTCTCCCAAGAGAAAGAGGTCTTGAAGACTCCCAAAAACACATACAAAACATAATACAAAATACCAAATGAAACCCCCAAAAAGGACATACAAGTAAATTTCTTACACCAACATACTTTCAAACACATGCAAAAAGAAGCCATTTTAAGAAGAATACAACCAACCTTAATCTACCCAAAGGTAGGTTAGTTTTGTTAAGGAAGAGCTGCCCAATTCCACGGTTCTTCTCCTTCTACCCTTAGCGAAAATTCTCTATTCCAAATCTATTCTATTCTTTTCAAAATTTTCTCTTGTCTCCAAAAATGGAGAGTGGGTGGTTACCCACAAATTTTCTAATTCTTGCTTAAGAAGCCCATTGTGAGAGTTCTCACAAGTTTCTAAAAACTAAAGAGGAAGGTAAGATAGAATGGAAAAGTGAACTCTCATTCGAAAAGGAAAGTTTACAACTAGGTTCAAACTTCTAATTTCAATTTTCGCACAACTCAGAAAAGTCAAATTTTAGGGTGTCTAAAAAGTCACTTAGGAGTAGAAACTTGCCTAAAATTATCCCTAACCCTTAGGTATACCTTATGGGCTTTAGGAAACCCTATTAAACTACCCCTAGGTGTTCATTTAACCCATTTTAAACCCCTCTGAAGTTTATTTTCGGGTCAAACCTATGTTGACCACCCCAAAGATTCTTTACCCAACGTATTTACAACATCATGTTACATTAATTGAAAAAGCTATAGCTGAACACTTTCCCACCAAGAGACAAAAATAAAAATTTAAACTTAAATCCACACATGTCAAGTTACACAAAGAAAACACTTTTACAATATAATACATGAATTCATCTCTTTTGGATTTTACACAAATCAATTAAATAACACTTAAGACACATGCATCATATACTGTTATGAATAAAATACAACACAAACAGGGTGCTATCTCTCCAAATAGACAACCTCTGGCTTACGAACATACATAGGTCTAGGTTTGGTTCTCCGTAAGATTTCCATGGTCACATGGATAACTTCCTGCACATTTCAATTTACACATTAGTACTTTCAAATATTCACATATAATATAATTCAAAGGAATAATAATACACATCATCACTTGCATACAATTTACATCTGCACAAATTAAATACATCCTTTATCCAAGCAATTTCACATAAGCAATTCATCCTAATTCTCATAAACTTAAACATACATCATAATTCTATTATCATGGTAAATTCCTACAAATTCAATAATGATATTTATCACCATAGTTTCATCTTAATCAAAAATCATGTAGTGTTCTATCTCATAAAGCATATAAATAAATCATCAATATATAGCAATGTTATCCAAATCCTGAAATCATATAAGTTCTAAATTCCAAAATGCATCAAAATAAAGTATCCATAATAGTCTCAATATAAAAACCACTGAAATGTTAGATTGAGTCGAGGTGAGGCCTCACACCCTCCCCCTCTAGGCATGAACTTCCTCCTGGAGTTCATCAAAGAGGTGGGGGTACTCTAATCTCATACATGTTGTGTCCTCCCATGAAGCCATAACCTCATCATAACAATCCCACTAGACCCTAACCTGGTCCAACTCTCGACCTCGAAGGGCCAGCATCCGGTGTGCCAAAATGTGAATGGGCTCCAAAGCTAGCTGCCCATCTGACTCCACATGCAAGGCATCCCAATCTAAATATGAGACTCATCATAGATATATTTCCACAAAACTGATACATGAAACACATCATGGATGCGTGATAGGCTAGGTGGCATATGTTTCAATTATGTGATCATCAATTTCACAACCCATTTCAGTAACCCAAATGGTTCTTGGGATAATTTCCTCCATCCAAATCTCATCCTTCTTAATAACAAAGCATATTTCATCCTTATACTTATTTACAATTGCTTGTTATAATCTGACTCTGGTATTCATCCGGGCCTTCAATGCCTGAAAGTACTTATTTATATTCTTTTCTCTATTTTCACCCATGTTATTTAGTAAATCACACAATTGTTTGCCTTTCGGTATATCAAAACCAAGATTTTTATTACCGATATCGGGCACCTATTTTGTTATGTGCAACATTAAACAGACAAGTAGGTTTCTGAATCTAAATGTCCCCTTTTTGTCTTTCTTTATCTTTCCAAGATTGTCAATAAGTTCATCTTTCAACCATTCACACACATCTATTTTTCCATTATCTTTAATCATATCATAGGCACTCTTTATGCATAGGCTAGAGACTGAGTTTAACCTATTTGCATGTGTGGTTTTGTAGCCTAAAATCATGCTAATGAATCTGATATTGATGTTAGTTACATCATTTACTCTTAAAGATCTCTTATCAGATGTTGCACTTGTTAGGTTGATCACTAGGTCATTTGAGACCTTCTTTGTTTTATCAGGCTTGTTACCGGTGGAAGGTAACCCTGTCATAGCTTTTACTACCTCTTTTGTAATTTTGTGAACTGAGTCTAACCAAAAGAATTCACCATGAACCCTTCTTAGAACTATCCTTATAACATCCTTAGGAAAATCCAGAATACTGAGAATTTCAGTGAAACCTAGGGTTTCTACTATCTTGTGCTCAGTTTTAACATTGCCGGTTTCATCACAAATTATAGTCTTATACATGTTCTTGATTTCCTCATCACCTAATTCTTCTATGTGACAATGTATGTACATTCTAGGGTCTTCAACAAAAACTACTCCTTTGGGGATTTGAGAAAATGCACCACCATTATCATCTTTCTTGGCAATCTTGGGAACTAACTGGAATATGGGTCTAGGGCATTTAATCACTTCGACAACAGTAGGGTTTGCTATGAATTCAGGAACAGATGAAGAAGCCATGATTATAAATACCTTTATCTGCCTTAGGAATGATTGCTTGCTGAGTTTCTTCTCTTCTTTGCTCGAAATGCCTTTGCTCAGGAATTTTCGCACTCTTCAAATGTTTGAATGCTCGGTGAAATGAAATTGGAGCCAAAACACTGATTTATAAGGTTATTTTTGCCAACCACCACATTTAATGCTTGTCGGTTAAGTAATCACTTATCTACCGGTATAGAAGTAATTTCACCTTCTTATCATTAACCAGGGGAATTATAGCATGCTTCACTTGTGATTGCCAAACCCTCAAATGAATTTTCTTTAGTTAGATGAAGAGTCTCCTGCCGGTGGAGTGTCACTCCGTTCTACCAGTGGAGGAGTGTTCCTATCACCATTTAGATCTGATTTCCTGATCCATTGTTTTGAGAATTCCTTCTTTACTCCTTCAACCTTTTTTTTACCTTTCGAACTAGCACCATTGTTGTTTATCGGTGAGGACTTTCTTCTACAAAATTTAGCAATATGTCCAATCTTGTTATAGGCATAACAAGTCACATTATTTTTTTGAATAGCTTTCCCATATCCTATGCCAGTTTGTGTTCTGTATTGGTTAGATAAGTGTCCAAATCTTCCACAAACATAACATCTTACATTCATTCTACAATTCTCTGAATTATGACCAACTTTGTTGCATTTTGAACATAGACATGTGGGTGTATTGGTATTCTGATAATTTCTAGATCTACATTGATTTGCTCTATGACCATACTTGTTATAGTTAAAGTATTTGCCATTAAATTTATAAGTAGTAGGTTGTCTTACTGGT
This sequence comes from Cryptomeria japonica, assembly GCF_030272615.1. Classification (NCBI taxonomy): domain Eukaryota; kingdom Viridiplantae; phylum Streptophyta; class Pinopsida; order Cupressales; family Cupressaceae; genus Cryptomeria; species Cryptomeria japonica. Next base: position 185,829,207 of record NC_081411.1, on the reverse strand, counting down.
TTACCTTGATCTTGTGTGTTTGCAGTACCAGAGCTTTCACTGGCTTCGAAGCCAAGGCCATTTGTGTCACCATTAGGTTTCTAATTCTTCAACAAGTCACCAAGTTCTTCTGAGCTTTTCTTGAATTTTTCTTTATGTTGATTTGCAGCAGCTAGTTCTCCTTCCAAGATACCTTTTTACCTCATGAGTTCATTTGAGTCATTCTGTGCATGCATCAGATCTATCTTCAACAAATCATTTTCATAGCTAAGTCTTGTGTTCTCATTTGCAACATCATTTAGTTTTCTAGTCAAGTCTTCTTCATTCTTCTTCCTATCTTCAATTTCTTTACAAAATCTCATAGTCATATCCTGCATCTCATTTTTTGTTGTCATGTTTTCTTGTTTCAGCTTATTCATTAGATCACTAAAAGTTTCTTTTTCATCATTCTCATTTTGCATCTTTTCACAAAGTTCTCTTCTCTTGTTTCTTGCAATGGTAAGATTTTCTTGAAGTGCTTGAATGATATCCTATATAGCCTTTAGATCATCTTCAAGTTTGATATTTTTCAACTTTTCTACATCATAGTCTGAGAGAGCTCCTTCTAATTGCTTCATCAGGTTTTCCATCTCTACCAGTGTCAAGATCTTCCTCAAGCTATTAGGCTTCTGAAAATAAAGGACCAGGCTCTGATACCAATTGTTAGGATTCCCATAGATACTGAGAGGGGGGAGTGAATCAGAATCTAACTGGTTATAAGATTTTCTTAACTTAAAATATGTAGAGCATATCAATACCATATATCGGTAAACAAGAAATAATGCAATAAATAGAGATAACAACAACCACATGAAAAACACACTATAACACAATATTTTAACGAGGAAACCTGGTGTGAGAAAAACTTTGGTGGGATTTGTGACCCACAATATTCACTTACTGGTCAATAAGAGAATATTACTGCTACAAGAGGGACCTGCACATGCAGGAAGGCCAAGTTCCTAGAGCTCACTGCTCAATTACAAAATGGGAAGTCTCACTGACTTACAAAATGGATTATATAAATCCAATGCTTGTACTGCTTCAAAATAGCATCTACTATGCCAGATCTAGTACCGGTTTATAGCTCTGCTTCATACATAAACCCTTAACCTATAATTCACATAATAGGTCTACCTTATTTCACCTATATATCTCTTTTTTTTTTTTTTTTTAAATGTTCTACAATGATCTCTTATATATATGAGTCATTTTACAACTTGCCAAGTCGGCTTACAATGATTTTACAATAATTAACAAAATATATTACAAATGAAATTCCTATCGGCTTTTGTGCCGGTAAGCTTCCTTTCACTGCTGGTGCCAGTGGTCTTTGTGCCGGTGTAGAGTCTGACTTTGCTAGTGCCGGTAAATTTCCTTGCCGGTGTCATAGGATTGGTTGCCATCAATGACAAAACCTTCAATCACTTACAATGTCTCATTGGAGTGTGCATTTGCTAACTAACCGGTTATAAGATTTTCTTAACTTAAAACATGTGCTTTGTCTTAGAATGAAATACCCGATTCTTTGATATGTCAATAGTAGCAGAGTTATCACAATGAATAACTACTAGTTTCTTATAATCCACATTTATATCCTTCAACATTTGCTTCATCCATAGAACTTGTGTACAGTTAGTAGAAACAACAACATACTCAACTTCAATAGTAGATAAAGAGGTTCATGACTTCTTTTTTCTAATCCATGAAACAAGTTTCTTTCCAAGAAAGAAAGCTCCATAGGATGTGCTCTTCTGGTCATCAACATCTCTAACCCGATCTGCATATGTATATGCACATAATGTAAAGTCATCATTTTTAGGATACCATGAACCATATTCAGTTGTTCCCTACAAATACGTGAAAAATTATTTTCACCGTACTCTCATGATTTTATCTAGGATCACTCTAATAGCTTGATATAATACAAACTGCATTCATTATATTCGGTCTAGTCTGAGTCGGATATAACAAACTTCCAATCATATACTTGTACCTTGAAGGATTTACCAATGTAGATGCATCTTTCTTTCTCAATTTTCACTAGTAACCATAGGTGTACTAACCGGTTTAGAATTTTCCATACCAAATTTCTTCAACAAATCCCTAGCATACTTAGTTTGACGAATGAAAATACCTTTATCAGTCTGAGTAATATGCAAACCTAAGAAAAATTTCATCTCCCCAATCATAGACATCTCAAATTCATTCTTCACATTGTTAGAGAATTCCAAACATGATATCATCAACAAAGACTTCAATAATCAATATGTCATAATCAATGATCTTATAATATAAATTGTTGTCAATATTACCTTTAGTGAAATCAAGTTTCAAAAGATATTTATCTTTTACCAAGCTCTAGGGGCTTGTTTCAATCCATATAAAGCTTTCATTAACCTGCAAACCATATTTTTGTCATCTGAAAGTGAAAATACATTAGGTTGCTCAATATAAACTTTCTCTTCAAGCTCTCCATTTGGAGATGCACACTTAACATCCATCTAATAAACCTTGTATTTTTTATGTGTTGCATAAGAAAGAAATAATCTCACAGCTTCAATCCTAGCTACCAATGCAAAGGTTTCATCATAATCAATTCTTTCCTTCTGAGAATATCCTTTATAAACCAATCTAGCTTTATTCCTCACAACTTGTCCATCTTCATTCAATTTATTCCTAAAAACCCATTTAGTTCCAATAACATTCTTATTTTTAGGTTGGGGAGCTAAAGCCCATGTGTTATTCTTTTCTATCTGATCTAATTCTTCTTCCATAGCTTTCATCCAACATTCATCTGTGCAAGCTTCACTTACTGATGTCAGTTCAACTTGAGAGATTAAACATACCTCATCAGCTACCAGCCTTCTTCTTGTCATCACTCCTTTGTTTTTGTCTTCAATGATCTGATCTTCTAAATTATTCAACCTTACATACCTAGGAGTCTTTTGATTTTTTGTTCCTCTATTCTGATCTTTGGTTACTATTGAATTTTTTGATACTGCCGGAGTAACTAGTTCAACATTTTGTTCTGGTGTAGGTACTACCGGTTCAATTATTGTCATTTCCACTACTGGTTCTCTCTCATAAGTTCTAATTTGACTTCAGTTATGGTCATCCACCTTGACATTAGTGCTCTCCACAATTCTCTGCAATCTTTTGTTATAACATCTATATGCTTTGCTTTCATTGGAATAACCAAGAAATATGCTTTCATCACATCTAAGATCAAACTTTCCAAATAAATCATCTCTTTTGATATAGAATTTAGTACCAAAGTGATGCAGAGGTTTAGGGGTTTTAGGTGACTTCAATAAAATATGTTTTCAAGTGCTTCACACTCCTTGTATTTGCCTAGTGTTTCCAAGGCACCTTAAGGCTTCAGAGGGGCAAATCAATACCCAACTCTCCACTATGACTCCTAGTGTCTTCAACAACTTATTCCAACCCAATTAAACAATTTTAAATTATTTTTAAGGTTTCAAGACTTCTCCATGCTCTTAAACCCCACTATGCCTGCTACTAGCCCTAGAGCCCCAATTAGCCCACTTGAGGCTGAATTAATTCAGTTTCTCCAATTTTTCCCAAATAACTTCCAAAAAAAAATATCTTTTTGGATACCCTTTTCAGCTTACTACAACATATATCAAAATTAGGTATGGTTTTTTTGGACCATGCCTTTGCTGTCCTAAGACTGAGACTATTTTTGATGCAAAAACTCACACTTTTACAAAGCAAGTATATAAAATACTTATCCCCCAACCTTTAAACTCTCAATAGTAGTTTTTTATGACTCCAAACCAATGAAAATCCAATTTTTTAGGTTATATGATCTTTTTTAATGTGCAAACCCCAAAGCCCTCACCAATAGGCTCCCAAAACCAAGGGTTTCTTGATTAACTACTCTCCCAGCACTGCTACAACTTAATCAAGGTTCATACACCTTCTCCTAGACCATATTAGACATATCCAATCATTAAACTACCCCTTTGTTAAGTTAGATCTTCTGCTGCTATAGGCTTGCTATGCTTCCTATTCACTTCTCCTTCATCCAACTCACGGTGATCACCTGTCAAACCACACTTCCTGCAAGTTATTTGGTTAGGATCATATTATACATGTTAGATAGAGCCTCCTCTATGAGAAATAGGACCTTGCATCCATAGAAGGGCTCCAAATTGCATTTTGGGCCTTCAATGCCAATGATACAACTCAGAAAATTTTAGGACAGTCAGCACAAATGACAAAATCTGAGCAAAACCTGCTACAAAATCATTCCAAATCACTTATTACAATTTTTAATGACTACCCAAGACTTATACCATGAAAGATCAATCACTTTCAAGCAACAAAACACAAGAAATTGCAAGAAAATGAAGGTTTTATTCACTTTTTTTGTTAAATCCGTACAACATCCATACTGTAGCATCCAACCCCACCAAAATGGAGTTCCAAGGTTTTATAAGACCTTCCCCCAACTTTCCAAACCAAAATCAATCAGTTATTTGTCATTATAGACTTGTTTAGACTCTAAAATCCATTTTCCCACCTAAAAACAACTAACCGTTAGAATTCAAAAATTTGAATTTCTAACTTACAATTTATTGAATAATTTAAAGTCTAACCTATCAAACTTAATGTTTTATTACTCCTAGGATCCAAACAAACTTATCTAACCATCTAAATCCTATTTAGGCACTATTGGCCTCCCTTACATAATTTTGGTCCTAAAGCCCTTATTAAGACCTTCAAGACATTTAACTTTAAAATCATATTGATCATTACAAATTTCCATTATTGGCTTCAAAACACTCCAATTCACTTGTTTTGATTCATAACTATTCATGGTATTGATAGCTTGCTTGGGTGCACCTGCACCACAAAGATTCTGAAATACTTAACTATCAGTGTATGACCAAACCATAACTCATAAGGTGTCTTATCAGTATCTCCTTTGATATGAACTCCATTGAATGTGTATACCACTATTCTTATAGCTTCTCTCTAGTAGACATGAAGCAGATTAGCTTCCATCATCATAGTTCTAGCTGCATCCAAGATAGTTTTGTTCTTCCTTTCCACAACTCCATTCTGTTGAGGTGTCCATGGTGCAAACAACTTATCCCATTCTTCTCACAATAGCTATTAAATTCACTGGATGTGAATTCTCTACCCTGAGCCAACCTTAAGAATTTAAACTTCAATCTTGTCTTTGTTTCAACTTTAGCTTTAAAGATTTTAAAATTTTAAAATGCTTCATACTTCTCCCTTAGAAAAGTAACCCACATCATTCTTGAATAGTCACCAATGATTAGCATGAAATATCTATCACCCTAAAACAAAATTGATTCTAGAAGGACCACACAAATTAGTATGAGTAAGATCAAGAACATCATTATATTTGTCTTGTATACTCTTAAAATAAGTTCTGACTTTCTTTCCCATTTTTCATTTGTTACATATCGGATTATAGGGCTTTACAATCTTAGGTATAACTCTAACCACCTTAGTAGAACTGATCTTCAAAATGCAATCAAAATTCACATAACATAACCTCTTATGCCATAGCCAACTTTAATCAATTTGTGTAATCAAACATGTCTTCTCACTGGAGTTCAAATGAAAGATGTTACCTTTAGTCTGTGTATCGGTTGCAATCTCCTATCCAGATCTATTGATAATCTTGCATTTTCCATCCTTCAACTATAACTGAAATCCCTTATCCACCAACTATCCTATACTCAGAATATTATGCCTTAAACCTTCAACATAATAAATATTATTAGTGTTATGCTTACCATCCAATGATATTGTTCCTCTTCCCTTGATTGTGCATGCTTTGTCATCTCCAAATCTAACCAGAACACCATCAAATTATTGCAAAGATAAGAACTTATTTTTATCTCCAGTCATATGATGTGAACATCCACTATCAATTATCCATTCATCCTTACCTTCAATATTAGCAGCAATAGCCTTCTCTTTAGCTACCAGATCATCTTCCTTGATAGCCAAAAATACCCATTCCTTTCCACTTTTGTATCCACTAGTTGAATCTTGTGTCGGTTCATCATCAGAATCTTTGTTTCTCCTATACTTATGCTTGTTCTGATAATCATGGTTCAGCCTAAAAGATCTTCTAGCTCTTTTTTCAAATCTTGAATTCCTTTCAGGATGCCTAGATGCAAAATAACCTATCTTATTACATGCAAAATATTTAAAAGGTGATTTTCCTTCATACTTACTTCCTGTCAGTCCTTTAGGTACTCTTTTAGAAAATAAGGCTACAAGTTTCTCAAAGTCTTCATCTTCTTTCTTCATATCCTCTAGTTCCTTCACATATAAAGCTTTCCAATCACTCTTGCCAGTAGATGATGTAGATGCATGAAAAGAAAGTTCATATTTTATAGTTCCAGAAGGTTCGAATTCCTCAAGCTCAAAAGCAGATAACTTCCCAACTAAGGTATCCCTATTAACAGAGGTGTTTGCCATATTTCTTAGCTCATTAATTACAATAACCTTCATCTTATAAGCTAGTGGCAAATCTCTCAGTACTTTAGAAACTATTTAATCTTCACTCAGAGATCCACCACAACATTGAATTCCCATAACAATCTCATTAACTCTCTCCATAAAAGTAGTAATCCTTTCATCTTCTTCCATCTTCAGGTTCTCATACCTCACCCAATAACCATCAAGTTTAGAAATTTTAACAGTAGGGTCACCTTCATTCAGAGTCTCCAATTTGTCCCATATAGCCTTTGCAATCGATTTGATGTCAGTTAGTCCCATATTTTGCTAATCAGAAAGTGCACACAAAAGGGCTTCTCTAACTCTACAATCATTTTCAATGTCCTTATCCAAGCCTACCAAAGGAGGATTATCAGATGTTGGATTATGAGGTATATAGCCATTCTCAATGATATCCCAAATCTCCTTTCCAAGACATCTCAAATGAGTCTCCATTTGAATCTTCCATACTCTATAATTTGTTCCATCAAGCCTAGGAATTTCTCTCTGGAAAACAATAGTAGATGAACTAGATGAACTTGAGCTGCTAACTGGCATAGGATCTTCCTCAAGTGGTTAAGCTTCTATAGAAATGACCAAGATCTTATACCAATTCTTAGACAACTCAGATAACCATAGGACAACTGAGCGGCGGGGGGGTGGTGAATCGGTTGTCAACATATTACAAAATTTTAAGAATTTAAATCCTTATTATCGGAACACATAAATTCAATATCAAAATGCATAAACCAAATAATGGAATAATAGATATAGAAATTAAGCAGAAACATAAATCACATAACAGTTACCATCCATCTAGAACACATGACACCAATATTTCTATGTGGAAAACCTGGTAAAGGGAAAAACCATGGTGGGAAGCCTACCCATAGTCAAATAATACTTTTGGAGTAAGTATGTGATTACAATATGAGGGGCCTGCACATGCAGGAAGGCCAAAAAGCTAGAGTGCACTGCTCATCACAAAAAGGAGCTTCGTTGACTACAAAATAAATCCAAACTACAATCTAGAAAGAAGAGTGAACTGCAAAGATAACATCTCCTATGTCTGAGTATATTTTTGTTTAAGCTCAATATCGGAGGCCTTAAACCTATTCCATAAACCCAATTTGATCATCTATGATCAACCGAAACCTCTGCATATGATTACAACATTATTCGCACATAGATAAATCCTATAATTATAATCCCATATGCCCATTACCATGATCTACAAAGAGATCTTACATCATATTTATACAAACCCGGGACCTAAACAATTAGGTCAGCCACCTAAAAGATAATACAATAAATTCATAACATAAACCCACAATCCAATGATCAACCAAGTCATCTTAGGTTGAAAACAATGTAAACCAATCATTAAATCCCACTAGTCATGCATAAGGAATATCCTCCAACACGTTACATAAATTGCTCCATAACCTAGATAACATTGGACCCAAAATTGGTCGTCATAAACAAAATCCAATACCACTGATTAACAAAAACACAAACAAGATAACCATCAGCATCCTAAGAACCATCTAGAAGCCGCACCAGCACCACTTATCATGTGCATCAAAAGATCTTCAACAAAGCTCTGCCGGTAAAACCCTTATTGGTGACCAAAAGGCTTACTAGAACAAATGATACTATCTAAGTCATCAGATCCTGGACCAACTGATCATGATACACATCTAAATAACATAAATGACAAATCCAAATCAGTTCCACAAACCAAAACATACCAGATCAATATCATAATCCAACCACTCTACCAGAACCAACCAGAAACCGGTAATCAACCCAAATAGCCAGTGTTGCCATCAATGGCAAAACATCAATGCAACACATAATCAATTTCTCCAAATTTCCAACACTTCCCTATTCAACATATTGGAAAAAATAGTAAACTGATTCAAAAATTATCTATGCCTTAGGTATTGATGTCCTATTTCCAGCCAAAAAAAAAAAAAAAAGAATTTTGATATATATATAGGACAAGTTATGAGTTCAAATGTACACATATGTCTAAATAATAGTTAGTCTAACTTCAAAACTTAATAAAATAAAGAATGTTTCATCATATCATTATGAAACCAACCACATACCTTAGGTATTGATATTACAAACCTAAATTTGAAAGAATCAAGTTTTTATCATTTATAGAAAAAAGTTATGCATTTCAGAATGCACATCACTCTTAAAAAATCTTGTTTGTGTTGGTATTTTTAGATTGTTGGCATTTTGCATATAGATTGCATTAATGATAGGTTGTCATTGATGTCAATTGAACCGGTGAATAACATTTATAATATTGCTGATGTTATTGTTGCTATTGCTTTTGTATTATAACGGGTATGATAAACTTTGTAGAAGATGTTGTAAATTGGTATATGGTAGTTTGTAAGTTGAACCGTTGTATAAGGTTAAACATTTCTATGTTATGTAAACCGATAAACCCTATCACAAGATAACTCATCACAAAATGTTTAACCCTACCAAGGTTAAACATTTCTATGTTATGTAAACCGGTAAACCCTACCACAAGATAACTCATCACAAAATGCTGCTTGGTAACTCATCACAGAGTATTACAAGTTCATACAAAATACCGGTTTAAGCAAAATACCGGTTGCCGGTTTGACAAAATGAAGACTGGGAAATATGTGTTCTGCCGCTTTGATCCTTCATACCGCTTGAGATCCTCAAACCACTTGGGGTCAACATACCACTTTAGATCAGTAAACACTTTCTACAAAACACCAATAGTCTAAGGACTATAATGCATCATACCGGTTGGAACAAATACCAGTTGAGCTTTAACTTATACATACAAAAGTGATCTCAATGCAAGTGTGTGTCCATCAATGACAATCACAACATAATCATCAAAAATACCAACAATCTCCCCCTTTGGCATTGATGACAACACGTAGGAAATTTTGACATCTAAGTGTTTTACAACTAAAATATGCCATAATCAAAATTACTCCCCCTAGGCATATACACTATCCCTTTTGCAAAAAATACAATGCATACTACTTCTTAATAGAAGTAACATGAAAGTATACATCAAAACATCCAAAATTTAATACTTCTCCCCCTTTGCCAACAATGACAACAAAATAGTACAAACTAACCCGTGTTTTATTAGTATTAAAAGAATAAGAGTTTATGACAATAAGGAATTAAACTTGTCAAAAACTGATTTGAAGTCCTGCAAAAATTGTTTCATAGATAAGGACTAGGAATCAAGTAGGGAGGTAGCTACTTCTTTCTCTGTCTACATCTAGGAGACCTATTCTTCCATGGCATCAATTGTGCTCATCTTTTGAGTTACCGTTAAGGCATCCAGATTGAGATAACATTTCTGAAGTATCTGTAGGCATAGGAGTAGAACTAGTTGGAGTTCCTGCAAATCTCAAGTCTGGTTGCTGATTTCCAACTCTTTTTGGCAGACTAGATGTGAAACTGATGAACGATTTGCCCATAAGCTATAAAAGAGTCATACGACAGATTGAAGGTGCTCATATATAACTACAAGTCAGTTTGTAGCTTTTACTTTTGTACAAGCACATCATCACAGAAGAGATGGGGTTGGCAAATCTTACTCAGTAGTAGATTCCCCTCATCCAAAGCATTCCTTATGTCTTTTTGTGCTTTTTGCAGATCAGACCAAAGCTCATTTAGCTTTTTTTTACCAGGGCAATGTTGAGAGCCTTTTGATGCTCTTTCTTGGCATTTGCCTATGCTACCTCTTCTAGGCTCTGCACCTGATCATCCACTACAGTACATAGGAGCTTCAATTGTGCCAATGATGAATCAGTACTAGGGAGGTTTGTGCCAGGTAACAAACCGGTAAGAGTGTCCACCGTAGCTTGGATCACATCTTGCTCCTTCTTCCTCCTTAACACTTCAAGGAGTTCTTGAGCAACCTTAATGTTCTATAGCAGCTCCATTTTGTTTGTAGACTAGAGGTCAATTGGACTAGTGAGGTCAGCCGATTTGGCTTGACTACCGGTTTCCTTTGGAGTCTCTATCTAAGTGCTTTTTCCCGCTTTTTCTTTCTCTGTAGCTCTTAACTTTTCTTCTTCTATCTTTTTCTTTTCCTCTTCTTCTATTTTCCTTTTCTCTTCTTTCCTCTGCTTCTCTTATTCTTCGTTCTTTTTCCTCTGCTCCTCTTCCTGCTACTTCTTCTCCTCTTCCTTTTTCTTTTCTTCATCTTTCTGCTTCTTTTCTTCTTCATTCTTCTTCATTCTTCTTCTTCTCCTCTTCTTTCTTCCTCTTCTCCTCTTCATCCTTCTTCTTTTCCTCTTCTTTCTTTCTCTTCTCCTCTTCCTTTTTCCTCTTCTCCTCTTCATCCTTCTTCTTCTTCTCCTCTTCCTTTTTCTTCTTCTCCTCTTCATCCTTCTTCTTATTCTTCTCCTCTTCCTTCTTCCTTTTATCCTCTTCATCCTTCTTCTTTTCCTTCTCTGCTTCCTTTCTCTTCTCCTCTTCTTTATTCTCCTCTGCTTTCTTCTTCTCTACTTGCTTCTTTGCTTCCTCCTTTTTGTCCTCTGCTTCCTTTTGCTTTTCTACCTATTTTGCTTGCTTCTCCTATCCTATTTCTTTTGATGGTATACCCTAAACAACATCCTCTACATCCAGAGCATCAACATCAATAGTGTCTATGGGTTCAGTAACCGATTTTCCTTCATTATCAAACACTTCATCTAGTTTTGTTATTGCCAGTTCTTGCTCAGCCTTCTTGTTGGCTTCAACCACTTGATACATCTTAAAAGCTTCTTGAGAAAGAGTATGTGTATTCTTGATCACTTCTTGACCCTTTCCTTCCAATAACAAGAGTCTTCTTCTTCTCATGAAGAAGAGGCCTTTGTATCTATTCATAACTTTGAAAAGTTTTGAATTTGATACATCAAGAAAATATTGAGCAAACATTTTCTCTCCCATTTCCTATTCCTTTTCTATGGCAATGTGCCATTTATTGTCTAAGGAATTATACAAAGAATCTGGTGTCTCGGATCTAATTTCTGAAGGTGACTGATCATTAACACATAAATACTTAATGATTTCTTGTTCAACTGCTTCCTCTTCATCATCATTGAAATCATCAAAACAATCAATCAAATCATTCAACACTTTTCTCCTAATATTTTTGATAGTTCTTTGACAATGTGTCAAAGGTTTGTAGGAAGAAATGTCAATATTTACCAGTGCCAATGATGTTGGTTCATTCTTTGTCTTTTTCTTTGCTTGTCTTGTCTTTTGGGTTTTTCCCCAGACACAGTTTCTTTTGAGTCCGGTGAGTTATTCCTTGTCTTCCTCTTCCTCTTGAAGACTTTGACAGGTGCCGCTTCTAGTTTCTTCTTTTTAGGTGACTGCTTGGCCTCTTTGGGACTGGCTGTAGTAACTGGTGCTGATGCTGAAGGCACTGCCTTTCCTTTCTTTTCAGGAGGTTCTACAACCGGTGCAACCCTTTATAGATAGGTGTCAGTTCTCTTTGCCTTGGGATCAAGGGGTGAGGCAATTAGGGTAGAAGCATACCCTTCCAACATATCATATATCACCTCATAGCCCATAGGCTCTACTTCTTCCTATCTGGGCTCAGTGGCCTCCATTATGCATTCATCCACATTGATGATAAAGAAGATATCCTCTTCATATTTCTTGATAATGTCACTAGATATCCTTATCCTTTGGCTCATCTTGTGCCTGAACTCATCAAAGTACTTGTTCAGCACTTCAGGGTAACTAGTTCCAACTACTTGCAGGTTCTCTTTGATCTGCTTGGTAACTGGTTGGTCAGCAGACCATTGAATATCTTCAACTCCTGGGAAATAACCTTGGAAGTAGAAGAATAACCCTTCCAGTAGTTGTCCAAACTTGAATCTTAGTGCATTATCCTGTTTGATTGACTTAAGATTCAACATAAGTTGTCTTTCCATATAGGTGCACAGATCAAATGATGCATCTTCTTTGATCATCTGGTAAGTGGCATTTACCGTTGTAGCAGATACAAAGTTAATTCTACTAGTAGAGAACGTCTGATAGCCTATCACCATGCAGGCATACTTGACTAGATCATCCTTGATTGAGTTGACAGTCATGCCATGTGAGTCGCTCACTAAACCAGTGAGCTTGGACATTTTTGTCTTGCTAACCTTCCTTAGGGTTGGCACTTCCCCTTTATTGCAGAAACCGGTGATGGCATGAATCACTTCCGGTGTGATATCATGCATCCACTCTACGGACATCTTGTCACCATGAACTCTACTTAGAATGATTCTAATGTGGTCATCTATGAAATCCTCTAAGAAGTAAACCGCATTGTGAAGTTTCTTCTTGTCCAAAATTCTATACTCTGGTTTGATCTTTTTATCCTTCCCACATAATAGACCTAGCTGAGAATGGATCACTAGAGACCCTAGGTCTTCAATTTTGCAGTCTATATAATTAGAAATCCCTTCTTCTACTATAACACCAGCCAGTACTTGAGACAAGGCATTATATTTCAACTTTCTTTGTATGAAATCCATAGAATCAATAGTTGCACTCAAACTATCATGAGATGCGGAAGCCATGATAAAGCAAAAAACTTGAGAAATACCTTTCAGAAATCGAGAATTTAGGGCTTGCAAATTCCACTTCACCTTCAACTTCGTCGGTTGTTGAATCCCCACTTTGAGTTCTTCTCTTGACCATTTTATATTTCCTTCTGAATCTTCTTCAGGGTTTTGAGATTTCTTTGAATTGCAACACAAATCACGTTTTCTTCACTCAAAAAATGATAGTGAGAAATGATTTGAAAATTCCTTTTAAGCATATTCCTCAGCTACCATAATAAATTCTCCATCATTAGGGTGTAAGCCCTAATTTGCCTGTTACCATTTCCGATCTTCTGCCAAATGACAGGTATCACATATCGGTTAAGGTCTTTTACCGGTGTAAACTAGGGGTTCATAGTGTTTCACCATTTTCTCCCCCTAAGCTTTTCTGATGCTTAGTTTGCCGGTTCCATCATTTCCACACTTGGTGCAGAAACTAGTTCTTCTTGCAACACTGCTGGTTTCTTCTTCCAGGATTTGTTCATATTTGCTTGAATAGTGTCAATATCAATCTTTCCTTCTAGAGTGACTAGTATAACATCTGATATACTCTTTCTACTTCTCTAGAATCTCTCAATGTGACCCAATTTGTTGCAATGATAGCAGACCATTCCAGGTGCTCTCCAAGGTCCATTATTCATGTTACTGTTCTTCCTTCTGCATGTTGTAGCAGTATGACCATGACCATGACAAATCAAACAATTTCCTCTCCATTTGGTTGCTGCTTGATAGCCACCGCTTCCTGACTGATGATAAAAGGTATTAAACTAGTTGTGATTCCAATTCACAAAAGGTTCCAGACCAATTCCTTGAGTCCTCTGAGGATATCTTCCAGTGTTGTTCATAACAGACCTACATTCAGATGCTCTATGCCCAAACTTGTTGCATGCATAATAGTTACCATTGAATCTATAGGATCTAGGATTATTATTTAGAAAATAAGGAAAATTATTGTAAGCCTTACTCCTACACACATTGGCAATATATCCTTCTTTAAGACAATTAAAGAAAATAGGTTTAAACTTTTGCTTACCTTTATCCTTTGATGTCAGTTGTTTCTTCGATGCTCCAACATTTGTACCAGAGGTTTCACCTTCCTCGTGATTGCAATAACCCAGTCCATCAGTATTCTTGATAGGTTTGGTAGATTCAAGCTTTTTCTCTAGCTTAACAGTACTCTTGTTGAACTTAACAAGTATTTCCTTTGACTCAGAGAGTTCTTTGGAAATAGCAACATTTGTTTCCATCAAGTTTTCATTCTCAAAGATGGCAATGTTTAGTTCTCCTTTCATGTCTTCCTTTTCCACTTTTCTTACATGGAGTTGAGTAGTTAGGGAACTGATCTCTTGCTTCAACTTGGAGATTTCATGATCTTTATCTTTTGCTAGATCTTCAGCTTTCCTCTAGTTTTCAAGATCTTGGCACATTCAGATAGTCAGTCCTTCCAACTCCTTTCTCAGGTTGGAATTAGATTCATTCATCTTTTCTACTTCTTGGATTAGGGCTTCCATGTCTGCTTCATTAGAAGAACTATTTTTAGATAGCTCCATCAGCTTTTCAGCATGTTCTCTCCTTTTTTCTTGAGATGCCTTATATTTGACCATAAGATCATCATAGGCTTGCTCAGACTAAGTGAGCCAATGAGTAAGTTTCCTTAATGTGTATTCCCCCATATCTCTTTCCAAGTGGTTAAACTTATAGAAAGGTAGGCTCTGATACCAATTGATGAATACTAAGAGGGGGCGGTGAATTAGTATGCCAAAAAACAATGTACTTAAATACTTTGCTAGACTAATAGTAAACTAGTAAAACAGTTTAGTAGACAAACTGGTTAGCACACATGCAAACCAAATAGCAAATAATGCATTCACCCACAAAAGCACAAACACCATAACACAAGAGATTTTGATGTGGAAACTCACATGGGAAAAACCATGGTGAGATGGAACTCACAAGTAACTATCTATAGAATAGGAACCATATTGGCTATGGTCATACAATGTTCTTTACCAGAACAGATCCTATTAGGAATCTCAATCTCTGTTAGGAGATAAGTCTGATTAAAGACTATCTTGCTAGAGGATTTTAGATCCACAAATGTGAACCACCTTTTTAGAGGATTTACAAAAGGCTTTTGGGCCTACCCGGTTAAGGGCTTCAGACTTGTCAAAGATGTGAGTAATCAACAAGTGAGTGATCTAGAAAATATCACAGATTGCTTGGTTAGATCCTTGATAGCTCTTTCCTAATGCATTCCATCATTACTTCAGTCTTCAACACATTCACACTCTCTGTAACTCATCAACCACCTTAAACCCAAGCAACAACCTAAAACCCTAGACATGATGTCCTTATAAAGGAATCTGATTTCATGTTGGTCCAATAGGCTTACAATACAATTTCCTAGGTTCAATGCATCTAGACACATCTGGTAACATGACACAAAAAGCACCATTAAAGTGTCTACACCATCAAACAATCAGTGGATGGTAACTCATCACAGAGTATTACTGATTCATACAAAATACCGGTTTAAGAAAAATATAGGTTGCCAGTTTGACAAAATGAAGACTGGGAAATATGTCTTCTGCCACTTTGATCCTTCGTACCGCTTGAGATCCTCGAATCACTTGGGGTCAACATACCACTTCAGATTGGTAAACACTTTTTGTAAAACACCAATAGTCTAGGGACTATAATGCATCATACTAGCTAGAACAAATACTGGTTGAGCTTTAACTTATACATACAAAAGTGATCTCAATGCAAGTGTGTGTCCATCAATGACAATCACAACATAATCATCAAAAATGCCAACATCAAGTTCATTGGTTTATGTTGAGTGGTAATGATGGAGACATGTGTGATCATTGTATGAGGATAAGTTTAGATTTATTTGGCATATTTGTTTGTTATCTTGGAAAGGAGAAAAGTGGATTGCATCAAATGCATAGCACGTGATGAGTTACAAGTCCGATGAAGTAGTGATCATGGAGCTATTGGAATTTTCTTGAATAATGTGAAGAGATTGTTATGATCTCTAACGGTCAAGATTATACTGACTTATTTGTAATATTGATGATGAAAATTAGGTTTTTGTTGTGTTACTGACCTAGTTGATTTGTATTTAAGGTCGATGAAGTTGTTTGTAAAAGGTGTTGGCAAAGATGGCAAAAATTAGTTGAGTGTGTGGTTGCCAAACCGGTGGATGGATCTGCAGTTTGTGTAAAGGTAGATTGAAGCTTAAGAAGGATTTGATCAAGAAGATGTAATGCTATTCAAGCAGAACAAGAAAATCTGTTGTTCTCTAAAAATTATAGCAGAAATCAAAATTCCCTAATTGGGTAAGCTCTAACAAGATTGGTTACTTATTAAATTCTCTAACAAGGTGGTCCATTAGTTTGGATTCTCAAATCCTCCAGCAAGGTTACTGCTAACAAGGCATTGTGCTTTTCATCAAGGAATATTTGTAGAATCCTCTAACCGGGTGATTCCTAACCGGAATTAGTTCTTAAGAGGACATATTGTAAAGATTTAATAGGCTTGACTCCTAATAGGGTGAACTTTAGAAGAGTTAAGATAGCTATCCTTGTGAGTCTCATCTCACCGTGGTTTTTACCTATTTGGGTTTTCCACGTATAAATATTTGTGTCAGGTGGTAATTTTATTTTGTGGTTATGATCTTATATGTTAATATTTGATTAAGCATTATTGATGTTTACAAGATTGAAGTTGTTTACTATTAAGTTGTCATAACAGTCAAACCGGTTGATAATTGATTGATGTTGGTAATCTTTGAGACATTAGCTTGATAGGGTTATTTGTTGATAAGTTTATTTTGATTTTGGGAGTTTATTATCAGTTTTTGAGTATACTGATTCACCCCCTCCCCTCTTAGTAGTCTACTAGATCTATTTCTTTCATCATATCATCAATTGGTATCAGAGCATCTCAGGTACTCTTAGATCTCTAAGCCTAACAGCTTGAGGAAAAGATCTTGCAGATCATGATGAAGAAAGAAGGTCCTAAGATCAACAAAGATAACTATAGGATATGGTGCGATAGAATGAGGATTTACATTAAAATTCTTGGTAGTTAGTATGGAATCATGTAGAAACTCTATATGTTACACACACTAGTACTCTGACTAATGATCATAAGAAAGAACAACAAGAGAATCATTAAGCATTAGAGGCTATTATCAGTTCCCTATCTGATGTTGAATATGTGGGTGTTCATGGTCTTGAAACTACTTATGAAGTGTGGAAAAAATTGGAAGAGATTTTTAGTGGTGATGAACATGTAAATATTTCTAAAGAAGAGAGTATGATGCAGAGCATCACGAAAAACCAACCAAGAACCCCAAATCAACCATGGAGTCACAATCCTAGGGTGCTCAATGACCCAAAAATAATCATCAATCTCCAACCTTGATATGTTTGAGACATCTAACAAGATTAATATCAACCAACCAATCCATATCAAATCTTTCATATCATTTATAACCCTTTAAACATCATTCAAGACCCAAACAATGCATTATGATGTCCCAGTTAATGACAGTCTAATAGACCCATACTTAGTTATTAATAACTTTCAAACCAGAAAAGCATAGTCCAATCACTTCAGTGGAGTTTTAGACAAATTGATTAAGAGAAACATATCTAAAATACATAAAGATCCAATGGTGCAATAAACAATTATCATCTATGCACTGAGACCAATTTTGACTATCATAAATCTAGAAAATGTATGCTTGTTGCCAACTAGAGTTAACACACAATTGCAAGATGAAAAGTACATTGTTTGGAGCTCCAAATGCATCCAAAACTCATTTTAAACTAGTGCAGACCTTTGCCTCAATTTTTCTCACTCAAATTGGTCTTGAGCACAAACAAGTTTGGTCTTACTCATGTTGCTAGCCAAATCCATTTCCAATATGCCTAGCATATGCTCAAAAACTCTTCTTTCTCACAACCCTGGCCAAAATGTGAAATATTTACACTATACATGGGCCATACAACTTGTATAAGTCTATCCATGGGAGCCCAAACCTGGATTTAGACAAGTTGATGTATTTTTTAGGCCCAAACCCTTGATAGGGCAGTCAAAAGCCAAAAATGAAACAAATTTGTACAATCAACTTCCAAATGGTTAATAGATGAAACTAATACATCAAATTCCTTGAATTTAAATTTATAAAAATCTCCATCAAGTACAATATGGAACGAAACTGTCCAATACAGACTATTACAAGAAAATGTGTCCAAAAACCATTTAAAAACCAGAATTCTTGATATTTTCAATTGAGAATGTCTTCGAATACAAATGCCAACCCTATAAAAAGAAGAGGGAGGAATATTTATAGCACCATGGAGTATTTATGATATCTTGTATGGACACACAGCTGTAGGAGGTATGCTTTTACAATCTTGTCTTAAAAATGACAACTTTTCCAAACAAGAAAGCAACTTTTGTTGCTCCAAATGACATTTTTGAGAAACATAACCTATCTAACCCTCCTAGACACTTAGGAATGATTAAAATAACTCAAAAAACACATTTCCAACACTTTCTCAACCATATGTTAGTTGATCCCTTTTGGTGGGATCATTTTGTCTTCTTGAAGTGATCAGGCACTTTTTTCTAGCAGTTTTGTTCTCTTGGCTTGTACAAGGTTTGGGTACCTTTCAAATACCTTCTTTTACTTAATAAAAACACTTTCTCAACCATTTCTAGGCCTATAAGGAAATTTCTCACTTTTTAGCCCTTTTTGGCCTAGAAGCACAAAATTGACAATTCAAGCTCTAAGAAGCAAAAATTGATCTCTCAAGCACAAAATGAGATCAAACACCTATGAAATGACTAAAAGCAACCTATGACAACATTTCAAACCTAAGAAGACACTAAAGCATGCAAAATACCAAAAATTGAGAGTATAAGCAAAATTAGGTTCTCCTACACCATAGTACAACCCCTACTAGCTGGGAGCCACATGAGCAGATGCCTCACTAGCACCTTTTTGTTTTAGAAAGCCAAAATCCTTCTAGTTGTTGGGGCAAGAGGTCGGACCTCTGGAGCAACCCACACACATATGATTCTTAGTAAAGATACAAAGTTTGCCATGAGGAGTTTTTGTGAGGACGGGTGCTTGTCTACCCCGTAGAAGTGAGTGCCAAGGGTGGAGCCAGCTCAAGCATCTAAGTATCTGCTTTGAATAGCACATCCTCAAGGGAAACCCCATGTGGGATCAACAACTATTTTCCTAGCCAACCATAGGAATTGTGCTTGTCTTCTTTTAAATATTCAAACATTGAAGATCAAACATCAAAACATTGTGTCTTTTGTGTCTTCAAGTGTATGCAATACATTTTTACATCAAACAAAACACTTTATTTTGAGTCATTTTGAGTCCAAACACTTGCAAACATTGAGTCCTCATCAACATTGTGTCCTCTTATCATGAATGACAATCAAAAAACTTCAAATTTGGTCACAACAACTTCACAAATTGAGAAAATTGCACTCAGATTCTGGAAACATGTCTGTGTCTGACACAAACACGTCTGTGTCCTATAGCCTCCTTTGTGTAGACCAAAAACATGTTTGTGTTATCATAAGCAAACTGCATTAAAAAAAATTCAAAAATGCATATGTGCAGTGTCTAATCACACTTGTATTGGGTAACCATGTCTATGAAGTATACAAGCATGTCTGTGTTTAGTATTGGAAAACATTTATAGTCCAGAAAACAAGAGCAATCAATTTTATATTTCTTGAGTTTCCTAGGTTATTTATCTAAGTTTTTATTTAGCATTCAGCCTATTTTTGGGTCTCACAAAGTTCATCATTCCTTTACATCTTGCATTACATTCACATTTGTCAAAACTTGAGTCAAAAGGTCACTTGCTTGTCCTCATATTACTTTGTCAACACAATAAATTCAACAACATTTTGCTAAGTTGTCCCTCATCAAGGTCTATCACCTTTGGGTCTCATTTGGTCTCACTTAGAGTCAAGGTTAACTTACCTCATCAAGATAATTTATCATCTCTTTGGAAGCCACAACTACTCTACTATGTACATACCTAGTCTTACACTTTGGACATTGCAAGTACACCTTAGATTCTTTTACATTCCATCCAACTCTTGGTCTTCCATACTCCTTCCATTTTCATCTAGTCTCACACATCCTGGTCAAGATGTAGTTCATTGTTGAAACATGTTCCCAAAAATCTAGGAGAGAAGATAAAGAGGCTCAAGAGTCCACAAACATGAGTGGTTATCAATGCAACAATGATATCTTTTTCAATTCTGATCATACCACATTACCTAACATGGACATCTATAGAAACATTCAAAATGTTGAGAACATGGATAATACAAATAAGAATGATACACGCAATGACAATGTGGACAACATTTCAATACATTCAACAGAAGTGGAAGACTCTATTATGGATCCCCATTTTCATAGATTGGTTGAGGAAATAATGAGAAGAGATAGACTATTTTTTTTACAAGTGATGGCACAAAGTGGAACTAAGATACCTCATGATTTTGACATGTCTCAAATAGTGGAAAATCGACCTATGCAAGAAACTCAACTCAACATAAACCAAAGGAGGCCTAATAGTGGAGGTAATAGAGGACCACATTTCATGCCTGAGTCACTATCATCCTTGTTTCAAAAACCTCAGATCCCCAATACACATGGTCAATCTTATAATACTCACAAAAGAGCATCTCATGAACAACTTTGTCTGCGTAGACCATTATGAAAGTCTTATGCGGATAAATACACAATTCCATACTAATGCTAAGGACCAACCTCCAAAACAATTGGATATCCAGAGGCATGCTCAAAATTTGGTCACAAGAAAACCCTGTGTCAAATTTGGGGGCACTACGCAAGACCAAACTCATGACATGCCTATAGAATATGATATACATGGGCAAAGAAAATATTCCATTCCTCATTATGACTCTATACTAGGTGGTTCCAATATGTAGTATCATTATAGACCTCCTCCATATGAACATGTTTATGATCAATACCATCCATATATGCAGTATCCTCCTCCTCCACCTAGTGGCTTAGGCATGGGATATGGTCCAAGAAGTCAGACTCCACCTAAGAATAGTTTGGAACAACAAATAAAGGAAAAACAAAAGAAAATGGAGGACATAAATACACCAAAGCCAACTTACACAATGAGAGACATATGTCCCTATCCATTTCACAAAAGCATTCCAATGCCTCCTTTTCTTACACATTTCATAACACCAAAGTTTGATAAGTATAGAGGAAAAGGAGACACTAAGGTGCATATAAGACAATTTTTCACAGCTTGCATTGAGGTAGCAGCAAAAGAAACATACTTGATGCGATTGTTCCCACAAAGCTTAGGTGATCAAGCTATGGAATGGTTCTCCCAACTTCCACCTGGAATTAAGTCATGGGGTGATCTAGCAAAATCTTTTATCCAACATTTCTCATTCAACATAGAGATAGATATATCAGTCACCACTTTGTGCAACACCAAGCAAAAGGATGGGGAGTCATTTTCATCATTCTTACAAAGATGGAGGAATTTAGCCAGCAAATGCTCTTGTGAAATTCCACAAAAAAAAAATGGTAGAGATTTTCACATAGAATATCAACACAAAATGTCAACATATAAATTGGTTATGAATTGAGAAAAGCTCATTTTTCCACTTTCAAGGACGTCATTGAGAAAGGCTTAGAAACACAAAAAGTCTTAATTGAGCAAGGAGTCATTAAAATATTCAAAGAAAACAAAGACAACTTTAAAGAAAAGGAAAAGCCATGATTTTGGAACAAGAACACAGTAAATGATGGTGTTGTTGATGCTAACACAGTTATACCAAATCATTCTTTTGGCTCAAGTTTTATAAACAACCAAGTGAATAGTCAAGCAACTTCAAAACCATGAAGACAATACACCCCATTTGGAGAACCAATTGAATCAACTTCTAGGAAGCTACTTGCAAACAAGATAATAACAATTCTAGAAAAATCCTCCATGTGAGCCAAAAGTTAAACCAAATTGGTGGAATGACGATGAGTATTGCGAATATCACAAGAGAAAGGGACATAAAACAAGAAATTGCCATCGCTTGAAGAACATTATACATGATCTTATTGATAGAGGTGATATTGAGATCGAAGGACATACATCCAATCAAGAACATGAGATGTTTAAGGAACCATTCCCTAAACATGACAAGGGAAAAGCCAAAGTCGTAGATGAGAAAGCTAACTATACCAAAGTATCCTATGATTATGATTCAACTGTTAATAACATTTCGATGGAAAACTATATTTCTACTATTATCATAAAGGACAAAATGCCTGGAAGTTCTACCCAAAGTCCCAAAGTTGTCCTAACAGGCATTGGACCCTCCTCTGAATCTACCTTTGAATGTAATGTCACAACTCATCGAGGTAAAGTCACCCTGCAAGGTGGTCCAGCTAAAACCACCATTTCCTCATCAGCCAAGACTAATTATGACCTAGTAGAACAATTAGGGAAGACATTTGCAGTTATCTCAATCCTAGAACTCTTGTGTATCTCTCCTTTGCATAAAACCATACTTGACAAAGTCCTAAGAGAAACCTTTGTCCCCACTGATGTGAATGTGGACCAGTTTCAAGCCATGGTGGGATACCTTTCCATTCCACATTCTCTTACATTCACCGAAGCTGATGACACCTCCGTAAGCCAATCACACAATGCACCTTTACACATTGAAGGCTTCCTACACAAACACCGAATAAAAATAATCCTGGTAGATGGAGGAGCCGGTCTCAATATATGTACTTTGAAAACAATAATACAATTAGGATATTCAAATAAAGTGGTGAATGCTACAAACAAAATCACCATTACAACATATGATGACAAAGAGCGCTCTTCCAAGGGCACAGTCACATTACTTCTTAGAGTAGGGCCGGTTACAAAGGATGTAGTTTGTCAAGTCCTAGACCTTGATCTCACATACAAAATACTCTTGGGATACTCATGGAATCATGAAATGAGAGTCATTCCATCAACATATCACCAATGTATCAAGTTTCCACGCAATGGAATCGAAATGACCATGAAATCTTCTCCAAACACATTCATATATTGAAACAATCTACAATGATAAAAAATAACAATCCCAGTCAATTGAGAGGTTGTTCCTTTATCAATATATGTTGATCCAAAATCCTTGAAAGCTTCTACATCAAAACAAGCAGAGATGAAAGAAAAGTTCAAGATTAAAGACATCAGATGTGGTGAATATATCTTTCATGATAATCAACTCCCACTATCTCCTAAGGTATTTAGTTAAGAGGAACAACCTACAAACAATTTGCAATATCAAGCAAATGGGTGTGAACCACCTAGTGTTGTGGCTACTAAGTATGAATGCAAATCTCCTCTAGTGGTGCAAGCAACTCTTGATATCAATAGTCCTAAGAGTGGTTCCAACAAAGAATCTATTGAGCGTATTGCTGGCCCTCTTGAGAACTCACATAGCTTTACCATTTCATCTGCTCATTCCATTTCCATTCTTCTTCTAGACTTGGATCAACAAGAATAACAAAAGTCCTTACTCATTGGGGATACAAAATAAAGCTTTGAAGAGAAAAATCTAAAAGTCAAAAATAAAGAAAAGTCATTTATTCCAAATAAAAATCGAAAGCTATTGGACTCTACAAAAATCAAGGTCAAGGATAAAAATACTATGAAAGAAAAAGAGCAAGAGATGATGTCCCCTAATATCAAAATAACTAGGTGCAAAAGTTCTAATATTTCAGGTCAAAAAGAATACTTGTTGATCCTAAGTCTCCATCATCCTATCCTACTTTATCTTCTTTTCACAATCATCAGCCTTCATAACTCATCCACTTGTTCCATACATGATTTCCCTTCTGGCGATACATCATGGACCTTTAATGGAGCCTCTTCGAAGGACTTTGTTATCAGGGATTCCCAAACTTCTTTATGTGACATGCATATGGGCATGTGTTGTCCACACTCTAGTAATTCTATCTCAGTTCCTTTATCAAGGAAGATAGTCACTCGAACTACATATCATTCATTCAAGGAATGTGGAAGATACAATCATAAGGTTAATCCTCACACATTTGAGGTGGGTGACTTATTTCTCAAGGAAAATCCTAAAAATCAGCAAGACAAAGAGAAGAAGGGCAAGTTCAAACCAAATTGGCTTGGTCCTTACGTCATTACAACACCCTATGGATCTGATGCATATCGACTCTCAACCCCAAAGGGAGAACCTTTGGAGGATCCTATCAATAACATGCACCTTTGTAGGTTTTACACATAGCTCTTTAGCATATCCTAGTTAAAAAATTAGAAAAAAAATTAGAAAAAAAATCAAAAATACAAAAATTTTTTTTTAAAAAAAACTACAAAAAAAATCATAAACATAAAAAATCGTTACTTGGTGAAAACCTGGCAAATAGGCACCTTGTGACACAAAAATAATTTAAAAAATAAAAAATAATAAAGAGAAAAAAATTTGTCCAACGTTGAAAACCACTTCGATTGTGCCCTAGGCAATTGCCATGGTGAAAATTGGGTTATAGGCACCATGTGTAGAGACATTGCTGCCCCCTCCTTCAGGATTCAATATCATCCTTTCACTTTACACACACCCATAACCTATCCATCCATAATAAATCAGCTCCTATCTATGGCTAAGGCAAACCTTAAGTCTAGTGATGGGCATAGAACTAAGAGCATCACACATTCCGAGGAGAACAATTTCTTCTAGTTTTCTTCAATCTATCCACACACAGTCCATAATAAAGTAACACTTGCATCATAGATCCACAATAATTTTTTTCTTCTTCGCAATAAATTATCATTTTTATGGATTCAGACAGTTTCAAATGAGATGCAATCAGTAATAACATGCCTCAACAAATCAAATCTTTCAATGGATGCATACAACATTATGGTTCAATGCTATCTATCCTTTTGTGAATGAAAACATTGTGATGACAATCAAATAGACTTATGCAAGTGACAAGAGACACTAAAATTGAGGACTATAGTGGATGTTGGTGTTGAGTCTTGGTTTTCTTTTGATTTTATCTTTTTGGTGACATATCTTTTAGCTTTTCGGGGATGTCTCTGACTAGAGATTTTATCCCCAGGATGTCTCTGACTAGAAAGGCGATAATGGGGTATTGTCACCTATTTTTCTTTGTTGTTTGTGGATTGTCTCTTTGTAATTCTATCACTTGTCCATGGATATGGGGACACTGTGAGTCTAGTATGAACTGGGGCATTCTTTGTTTGCAAATGTCTGATCTCCATGCAAACACATACAATGACTTTCTGGGTGGAACATATATACCTTGATTGTCATAACCTATTTTCCATAATAAAGCTCAATGATGATAATAGAACAAGAAGCTCTTTTATTTCCATATCTTCTATCTTTCATCTCCCTTTCTTGATTCACCTTCATCATCCTTCCTGAATCTGTGTAGCCCGTTATCACATGACTGAGTATAATGACATGCCAAAAACATTTGTATTTCATGTAGTTTGCACCTGTATTACCACATATTGGAATTTCATATATACATATAGATATCACAATTGCATCACATTCTTCATACAACACATGTTATCATATTTTACATTCTCATCATGTGAATAGTTATGTACATATTTGCACTACCATATTCATCTACATTTCATACATTTATATTTGCATTTTCATAACATTTAAGCCCATCAAAAGAATAAAAATATTGCATTTAATAATGTCCATATTTGCATCCATATCATAAGCATCACATAGAAACCAACCTCACATAGGTAAACATGCATATAGATGCTGCAAGGATGAATTATCTCATATAGATATATCAAAAATCATAAGTGTCATGATATAATAATGTTAAAATACATATGGCTACAATCACCTAAAGGTGTCTACATTGTCATACAGAATGGTACAACACTGATACATATGAAGCCCTCCAAGGCTATGATGAACTCCCTCCCTTGGAGCCAACTGGCCTTGATGAAATCTGAGACCAAGAAGGACCGGCCCTTGGACCATCTCTCCTTCCCCCTCTATGTGGTGGTGGTGGAGGACCCATGACCCTACCACTAGATGCATGTCTTTTGTCTCTCCCTCTAGTGGTTGTGATAGTTCGCAATGGTCTCCAAAAGCTCCTATCCTACTGATCTGGTGGTACCACTCCATAGTACAAGTCTCTCCAGTAAGCTATCTCCTCCCCTACCCATAAAACATAGGCATATCTGGCCCCTGTGTCCTCTTCTACATTCCTCCCTGCCCTCAGTGTTGTCTCAACCTCAGTGTAGTGTTCAATAGCCTAATCTCTCTCCCTCTTAGTGTCCCTCAGGTGTCTCCTCAACCTAGTCGCATCCCTCTCCAATTCCTTGATCTCATCTACCTATCCTTGGCAGATCTATCTCAAGGATAGTATCTCATCCTCCTCATCTCCTCATCTCCTCCCCCCTCACCCTATCCCTGTGGCTGCTCCTTTAGCTATCCTTATCCCTCTACCTGTCTGGGAACCTGTGTTGCTAGCACTTGTAATGGAAATCCACCCCTACCCCTCACTACATGCACCTATCTCTTGTCACCTCCATCTCTCCTTTGAGCCACTCTCATCTCTACCACTGCCCTCTGCCTACATCATCACCCTCTCCCTCTGCCATCCCCACTATCATCTCCACCATCCCCACCATCACCCTCTATTGGCTCCCTTGGATCCATGAGTCATATAAATGGATGCTTTGCCTAATATGCATTGTACTCTACATCCATCCCTATATCCTCCACATCTACCCAATTATCCCAAGGCATCAGAACCATCTCTAGCATTTGTGTCACAACTTGATCATAAGACAATAATGGCCCTAAATGCACCTGATCCCTCACTGTCCTTGCATACATCCTTGACCCTCATGGCATCCTTTGTATCCTGCCGAACTGCCTGCATACCCTATCAATGAACTTCCTCTCAATAACATATGGTGTCCTCCCTATAAGATACCTACTCCTAAATACATACAACAACTCCACTGCATCATCCTCCCACTCCTCATAGTTTCGGTAAAGCCTCCATACCACACTTTCTACCTCATCAATAACTAGACACTAATACTCTAGCCTCCCAATCCGTGGCTGAGAAGTAATCATATCATACAAATGTACATAACTGCACCCATGTCCCCTGCCTCTAAAGTGTATTGGATGTGTAACCAACAAATGCTCATATGCCCATACCTACAATAATGTCACTCTACATCCTAATCCTATTGATCCATGATATACAAACTGATGCCACTCATAATACACATGTGCCAGCAGACATAACCCCCATGAAAACCTAGTGTGCTTAGTCACCAATGTCTCCAGAGTCCTCCCCCATCCCACAACCAACCCTCATGTCACCCTATCTGGACATAGGAGCCCATTGATTACTCTTGCCAGCATTGTTGGTAGCACCAATCCTATCACTGTCATGGTGTCCCAAGCCACATGTCCCTCCCTCATCTTCAGTCCTAGATCCTGAAATACTCATCTCAGTGCATCTCTTTCTCCCTCTCGATTGCAAGGAACCAAATCCCCATTGATCAGTATCCTTAGTATCATGTATACATCCTCTAAGGTGACTATCATCTCACCCATAGGAAAATGAAAAGTGCATGTCTCTGAGTGCCATCTCTCAGCTAATACATTCAACAATCCCATGTTTGCCCAAAACTTAGGCACATACATAATATATCACAATCCCATAGCCTCAACTAGTTCTCTATCCTCGAATGTCAGCTCTACTTGCAAACTCTGAGTCAAAGGGAATCTCTCTCATGACTCCAACATAGGTAGGTCCTCCTGCAGTCAAGCAAATCTACTATGTCAATCCTATTGGTACTCCATGTTCATCACAAAGTGTTGCCTTCTATCGTAGTGCTTATATCTATCATATGACACTCTATCCTAGTGGTACTTGTTCATCAGAAAGTGTTGTCTTTTGTCCTAGTGCTTATATATATCATATGGAACTCTATCCTAGTGGTACTCCTTGTTTATCACAAAGTGTTACTTTTTACCCTAGTGCTTGTATCTATCATATGGCACTCTGTCCAAGTGGTACTCCATGTTCATCACAAAGTGTTTCTTTTTATCCTAATGCTTGTATCTATCATATGGAACTCTATCCTAGTAGCATTCCCTAATCATCACAAAGTGCTTCTTTTATCTTATCTTTTAGGGCACCTACTCGAGTGTATCCTCTTGAGTAGCTTATCCAATTGACAACATATGTTCTATCACAGAATTGTCAATTTCTATGGTAATCCCTATTCATCACAAAGTGCCCCACTCTATCCTATCCTAGGGCCCTCTACTTGAATGTATCCTCTTGAGTATTTTCCTAATTTGCAATGAATGTTCTATCACAAAATTGTCAATCCTAGCCCTATCTGTTATCCTAGTCTTCACTAGAGGACTTGCTTGAGTGTATCCTCTTAGCAACTTATCCAATCGACATTGTATGTTTATCATAGAGTTGTTGATTTGACCTTGAAGATATAAACTCGCATCCATGACACAGACATGCCTAACCTACCTAGATGCGCTTGGCACCAATGCAGACACACCTTAACATCTTTTGCCCCACTTGAAAGATTTCTAAGACATACCTATTGCACATTTATTACCCTACCTCCTATGCATTTATGACAACAATTAATGCAACAAAGTACAAGGAGGTTTTGTGGTACTCACTGACTCTCTTGCATCTTCTAGCCTCTAATATTGGCAAACATGATCAAATTTGTGCACCAATACCATCGCTTATCATTGCTGACTAGTCACTACTCTCTTTGCACTTTGATCTCTTAAGTGTGTGGATGACAATGAGGATTTTTTTCCTCATAGTCTATTTTATAGACTACCCTAGCCCTCATTTCCTGAGTCGGTCTTCTTTATCCTATGACTCTATCACTATATCTTGTTAGTCCTTTCTATCCTTTCTTTCTTATCAAGAGATTGTCTGCGATCTTTTCAGACGTTTTCATCCAATCTCTTGAGGGGGCATATCATTCCCATCTTGGGGCAACTTTTTATCAATTTATCTTATCTTCTTTGAAACAATGTGACAAGCTGCATTGTCTCAAAGAGGGACAAATTTTAGACACCTAAAATTGTCCTATCTAATTAAATAAATATTTTAATTTATTTAATTATTTAATCCTAGTTCTTCTATTAATTAAATAACTCTTTATTTATTTAATTAATTCATTTATCCTCTTCTAGCCTTTTTCCTCATTTAAATAAATACATTTTATTTATTTAAATAACCATTTTCCTAAATTAAATAAATATCTTATTTATTTAATTGATCGTACTTCTTATATTAATTAAATAAATCTTTATTTATTTAATTAATTCATTAACCTTTTCTACCTATGACATGTGTCATTCATCTCTTAATTCCTACACTACCTACCCTCTTATTGTTTTCTTATTTCTTCTACCGACCCTCTAATCCTAGCCGACCATTTATCTTTTACACCTCTCAATCTTATCCCTCCATCTTTTATAGTGTTCTCTATATAAGAGGATACTCTTCTTCATTATGGATCCTCCTCAACTAGCATTCAAACTTTCATATGCGATCAAGTTATCAACCACATTCCATTCTTTGTTGAGCTCTTGTGCACACATAAATACTGAGAGCAAATATATCAAGCAAGATCAATGAAGATAGGAAGAATGGAGATTCAAACCCTATTGGACATGTGATGGTATAATCTTTGTGATTTCATTGATTTGCATTATCTTTGGTAATCTTCATATGTTATGGTGAATCTTTGTTGTTGTTAGGCTAGAGTTTTGTGGTTGAATCTATTTCAGTCTTTCAATATTTTTGTTTCCATTTTTACCATAAATATTTTAGCATGCCTGGTGGGACTCTTGTCCCTTTTGTATTTAACATCTTGGTTCCAGATTTTATGCTTTTGGAGTTGCAGATCTTATATTTCCGACAACATTTTGACATTTTTCACGTCTGCATATTCTTGAATTTCATTTTTATTTTTCTACTGCATACATGACCTTTGGAATCGCGTTTGTGTCCCCATCAATATTTTACATTTTTTTAGATTGTAGAGCCACGTCTATGTTCCCAAATCATGTTTATGAACCTTTTAACCACGTTTGTGTTTTGGAAACACATCTGTGAGGTTTGAAGGCGCGTCTATGTCTCAAAATTGTGTTTGTGTGGGATTTAATCATGTTTGTGTTTGGTTGTTGTAGTTTTTTGTTTTTGTTTCAATTTTAGGGCTTCATTTTGTCAATTTGATTTTAGATTTGGTTTATTCAAGCTAATATCTTGTGATCTAGCTAAAAAATTAGTGCATCTTGTCCTTGAAGCAACACATCTTATCGAAGGCCCCTATTTCACAAAGTATTTTGGATATAAAATTTACCTAACTTGTGTGCTTGTAGGAGGGGTATTATTGCAAAACTAGTAACAAATATTTGTTGCACAATTTTGGTAAGGGTTTTCTTTTGACCTTCATTATGTGCCTTGTCTTGCATAGACTAGAAAACACTTCAATTGGTGCACTAAAATTGAACCAATGTCTTTTGTATCTTGAGAAATAGGCTCTTTGTGTTTAAAATTTAGAGGGCCTACCTCCCCGTGTGGTCATTAAGACTACTAGTGAGGAGGGAACAACCCAAGTGGTAGCAAGGAAAACCCACCTCTTCGGAACCACTATAAATAATTGTATCCATGGTGAAAGCCATGGGTAACATGTGCTAATTAGTTTGTACCGACACTATGTCTCCCCATAAACCTGTTTGATCAAACCCCATGTGGGATCAACAACTATTGTCCTGGCCAACCATAGGAATTATTCTTGTCTTCTTTTAAACATTCAAACATTCAAGATCAAACATAAAAACATTGTGTCTTTGGTGTCTTGAAGTGTATGCAAAACATTTTCACATGAAACAATACACTTTCTTTTGAATCATTTTTAGTCCAAACACTTGCAAACATTGAGTCCTCATCAACATCGTGTCCTCTTGTAAAAAAAATTGGTTAATTTTTTTTAATATTTGGTCACAACTACAACTTCACAAATTGAGAAAATTGCACTTAGATTCAAGAAACACATCTATGTTCTGTAGCTGCATCTATGTAGGACCAAAACATGTATGTTTTATCATAAGAAAACTACATTAAAAAATTCTCAGAAATGTGTATGTGTAGTATCTTATCACGTTTGTATTGGGTAGCCATGTCTGTGAAGTATACAGGCACGTCTATGTTTAGTATTGGAAAACATTTACAGTCGAGCAAACAAGAGAAATCAGTTTCAGATTTCTTGAGCTTCCTAGGTTATTTCTTCAGGTTTTCATCTAGCATTGAGCCTATTTTTGGCTCTCACAAAGTTCTAGTATCAGTGCCTGGTCCTCTATTTTCAAAAGAATAATAGCTTGAGGAAGATCTTGACATGAGTAGAGATGGAAAACTTGAGAAAGTAATTGGAAACAGCTATTTCAGACTATGATGCAGAAAAGGTGAAGAATATCAAACTTGAAGATGATCTAAAGGCTGCACAGGATATCATTCAAGGACTTCAAGAGAATTTCACTATTGCAAAGAATAAGAGAAGAGAAATTTGTGAAAAGATACAGAATGACAATGATGAAAAGGAAACTCTTAATGATTTGGTAAACAAGTTGACACAAGAAATCAGTACAACAAAGAATGAGATGCAGGATATGACTATGAGGTTTTGTAAATAAATTGAAGATAGAAAGAAGAATGAAGATGACTTGACTAGAAGAATCAATGATGCTGCAAATGAAAATCTAAGACTCGGTCATGAGAAAGATATGCTAAAAATAGACCTAATTCACTTAGAACATGATAAAACTGAACTCAAGAGATAGAAGGACTTCTTGGAAAATGAACTAGCTACTGCAAATCAACACAAGGAGAAACTCAAGAAAAGTTCAGAGGAACTTGATGACATGCTGAAGAATCAGAAACCAAATGGTGATACAAATGGCCTGGGCTTTGAAGTTGGTGAAATCTTCGATACTGCAAACAAACAAGATCATAGCAAACCGGTAAGACAACCTAATGCTTAAAAATTTAATGGGAAATGCTTTAATTGTAACAAGTATGGTCATAGAGAAAATCAGTGTAGATCTAGAAACTATCAGAACACTAATACACCCACCGGGTAATGTTCTAAATGCAACAAAGTTGGTCATAATCTAGAAAATTGCAGAATAAATGTAAGATGTTATGTTTGTGGAAGATTTGGACACTTATCTAATCAATGCAAAACACATATCAGCATAGGATATGGGAAAGCTATTCAGAAAAACAATGTGACTTGTTATGCTTGTAACAAGATTGGACATATTGCTAAATTTTATAGAAGTAAGACATCATCAGCAAATAACAAAGGTCCTAGCTTAAAGGGTAAAGAAAATGTTGAAGAGGTAAAGCAAGAATTCTCAAAGCAATGGATCCGAAAGTTAGATCAGAATGTTGATGGGAATACTCCTCCACCGACAAAACAAAGTAACACTCCACCGACAGGAGACTCTTCATCTAACTGAAAGAAAATCCTTTGGGGGTTTGGCCACAAATTGAAAAACATGCTAATATACCCTCAGTTGAAGGTGAGAAGTTGAATTACTTCTTTACCGGCAGATGAGTTAAGTTGTGACTTAACTGGCAAGCATTAAATGTGGTAGTTGGAGAAAATAACATTATAAAGCAAGTGTTTTTGCTCCTTTTTCATTCACCGAGCATTCAAATCATCGAGAGTGCCAAAATTCCTGAGTGAAGGCATTCTTAGTGAAAAAGTGAAGCAGTTCATCCAAGCACTCATCCCTAAGGTAGATTGAGGTATTTATACTATGGCATCCTCATCCAGACCTGAATTTATTACAAACCCTATTGTGATTGAAGTTATCAAGCACCCTAGACCTATATTCAAGCTTGTTCCTGAAATTGCAAAGAAAGATGATACCATAGGTGCAAATTCAAAAATACCTAAGGAAGTAGTATATGCTGAAGATCCTAGAATATACATACATTGTCATATAGAGGAACTAGGAGATGATGAAATCAAGAACACGCATAAAACTATGATTTGTGATGAAAATGGCAATATCAAACCGGAACACAAGGGAGTAAAAACCCTAGGTTTTGTGGATATTCTTAGCATTCCTGATTTTCCTGAAGATGTGATAAGAATAGTCCTAAGAAGAGTCCATGGTGAATTATTTTGGTTGGATTCAATTCATAAGATCACCAAAGAAGTGGTTAAGGTAGTAATAGGGTTACCTTCCACCGGTAGCAGACCTGATAGAACTAAAAGGGTCTCAAATGACACAGTGATGGATCTAACTGGGGCAACATTTGACAAAAGGTCTCTAAGGGTAAATGATGTGAAGGACATCAATGTCAAATTTGTCAATATGATTTTAGGCTACAAAGATATGCATGAAAATAGGTTAAACTCAGTATCTAGCCTATGTATTAAAAGTGCATATGACATGGTTAATGATAATGCTAGAATAGATGTGTGTGAATGGCTCAAAGATGAATTGATAGACAATCTGAAAAAGATCAAAGGAGATAAGAAAGGAACCTTTAGATTTGGAAATTTGCTTGTATGTTTAATGTTGTACATTACTAAGAAAGTACCCAGTATTGGTAGGAGAGATTTTGGCTTTGATATACTGGTAGGAAAGCAACTATTGGATCTATTAAACAACATGGGAGAAAACAGAGAGAAAAATATAAACGAACATTTTCAAGCACTAAAGGCTCAAATGAAGACAAGAATAAGGCCATCTCAAGCAATTGTGGATAAATATCAAAAGGAAATATGTTTTGTAATCAAGAAAGATGAAATCTGGATGGAGATAGTTGTCCCTAGAACTATCCAGGTAACTGAAATGAGATATGAAACATATGATAGCATTATTGAAAATTATGCAAAAGCCCTCCTTGAAGAACCAAAAGAACTCTCTGAGAAAATCTTTGGAAGTGTAGAAACAATTGAAAGTGGTATTCAGTCTAGGAAAAGAGTCAAGAAAGTTGAACAAATAGTAAGGAAAGGCACTAGACAAGAAAAAGCAATTAAGGAAGATGTATTGAATCAAACTAGTGTCAAAGAAAGTGAGTTGGAAGGACTTCAACCGAAAACTCATCTTTCACTGGTTGCAATTTCTTCTAAGAGTGATATGCCAGCAGTATTCAAAAGGGTAGAAAGGAAAATAAAACCCTCACCGGTACCCTCACACACACCTAGGAGAACAAGACAAAAGCAACAGGCAGTGAGGCCTCCAGTTAAGAAGTTAACTCCAAAGAAGAAGGTAAAACAAGATATTGCTCCACTGGATAAACTCTTAAGTGAAATAATAGAGGATGGAAAGTTGAAAAACATTAGCAAACTGTATAACACACTTTCCGTTGATGACAAAGAAAGCATAGAAAATAGTGTAATTTTACACTTGGATATATACAAGAAATTTTTGATGGAAATTGTTGATGAAATACCCAATGATTTGTATAGAAGACTAGAAGCTAGAAGGGCAGCCATTGTTGAGCTGGACAAGAAAATAAAAATTGAAAAAGTACTTGTAGTGCATCTAGTAAACTCACTTGATGAGATAGACAAATTAATCAGTGAGGCCAATCGGATAGTATTTTCAACCATTCACCAGCATGTAGCATTGATGGTAGGAAGAGTAAATGAAATTTCAGAAGAGATTGGGGATCAATGGGACATATTCTTTGTTGAAAAAGAAAAACATGAAGAACTTAAAAGACCTAAGACTGTCAGAGTCTATCAGAAGGATAGGGATAAGGGGAAAGGTAAGGTAGGTGGTCCTCCAAGCCTAAAAATAACCAACAACTTACTCCCACCTCTTTCTAATACTCCATCGGCACATACTACTGACAACCAACTGACAACAGAGAGTATGAAGACTCCTCAAGAGGATACAAATCCTAAGTTAGAGATATTATATACTATGAATATAGACACTCAAGAGGTGAATATTATGGTAGACAAAGAAACAACTAAGGATAAAAAGAAAGATGTGACTACTGCATCACCGGCTGCAGATGTTGAGGTTAATGATATTGTAAACATAAGCACATAAAAACCTACTCAGACAAAGCAAACAGCAGAAGACACCACTAGTAAACCATTAGAAGAACCGGTACATAAAATGGAAAAACAATTAGGAGAACTGGAAATGGATAGTGTAGAGGTACAAACTGAGAAACCGGAAGTGCATACAGAGACTACATCTAAGAAACCAGTTGTTGAGAGCTCAGAGAAACCTCCTGAGACACAAATGGAGAAACCAAAACATAAACAAGTTGAGACACAGGTTCAGACCAAGATAGTACCACTGATAAAAATTGAAAAGCCTAAACCTTTGCTAATAGAAATGCAAACACAAATTGACCTACTAGAGGTCGAAACAAGCAAGGTTATTACTACAACTCATAGCATGGAGATTGTGAAAATAGTTGGGTAGACACTCGGTACTTCAATAGCAAAATTCTGGCCTACAAATATGATAGAGGTCTTACTGGACTCAATAAAGAAACTCACAAAGTGTTATGCACAAGCCTATAAGGCTATTGATGACACAATTCCTATTCTTAAATTAATAGCACCCAAGTGCATTGTGGATAATAAAGATTCTTTAGGTCAACTAGACACTTTGTCTAAATTCATCACCGGTAACATTTTGACAGTTGATCAGATAAATGAAGACACATTTAAAGAAAGGATGGAAAAGGAGAAAGAAAAATTATTTGAGGGAATAGTCAAGAAGAATAAGGAGAAAATAGACACCTTATTACCGGCACTAGGAGAAACAATTTTGGATTTCAAGAAACTATACAGAGATACTTGTAAAACTAACATTTTGACTGAAGACATAGATTTAGAGATGAGAAAGGCACAAGATGAAATAAACAATATTGCTGACAATCTAATAGGCACATCAGATTGATTTTTGGAAATTGAAAAGAAAATTGCAGATCTTGAAGAGAAAATTGAGAAGTTAGAAAAGGATAAAGAGAAAATAAAGAATAAGGAAAAGAACTTAAAATGTAAACTTGGTCCCAAACTAGATTACCTCATTTCTTTGAGAAAAGAAATTTCTGAGGCTTTGGTTCCTAGACTCAAGACACTGGAAGAGAAAATGAACATACTCACCAGCACAGTTCAAAGAACACAAGAGGCATTACATGATAGTAAGAGATTCTGTGACAGTCAGAATTTAGTATTGGCAGATCTTTTCCAAATGGTAACCCACCGGTTACAAGGATCTAGGCAGGAACCACACTTCACTGACTATGAATGACAACCATTGTCATTGATGTCAAAGGGGGAGTAGTGGAGATGAGAAAAATGATCAGAATAGGACATCATCAGCTCAGGGGGAGCATACATTTTTGGGCACATAGTTTTGGTAAGACAATTTTGCTAGATTCTTTTTGGACATCATTTTGGACACCTTTTGATTTTTCTCATGAGTATTGCCATCAATGCCAAATGGAGAGATTGTTGGAAAATGCACACTCCAATGAGAAATTGTAGGTGATTTAAGGTATTGTCATTGATGGAAACCTTACAATCATGTGATACCTATAGGAAGACATAGGCATCGACACTGATAGACTCTACATTGGCATATAGATCACTGACACCAAAAAAGAGGATTATTGACACCATGGCCGACATGAATTTTGTATAAATGAATTTTGTAATTAATTGTAAAATATTTTGTAAGCCGACATGGTGGATTGTAATATGACTCATATATGTATGAGATCATTGTAGATCATTTAGTATGTGAAGTATGAAAAGAATATAGTAGACCTAATGTGTGAATTATTAGGAAAAGGGTTTATGTGTATTGCAGAGCTTAAACCGGTAGTGAATCTGGCATAGTAGATGTTGATCTAAAGTAGTACAAGACATTGGATTTGTATAATCCAATTTTGTAAGTCAGTGAGACTTCATTTTGTATCTAAGCAGAGAGCTCTAGGCACTTGGCCTTCCTGCATGTGTAGGCCCCTATTGTAAATAGTAATATTCCCTTATTGGCCAGTAAGCGAGTATTGTGGATTACAAATCCCACCAAGGTTTTTCCCACACTGAGTTTCCTTGTTAAAAATATTGTGTTATGGTGTGTCTCTTACGTTGTGGTTGCTTTTCTTATTTGCTACATTATTTCTGGTTTACCGGTACATAGTTTTGAATAGCTTTTCATGTTATAATTCAAGTAAATTTACTCACGGGTCAAATACTGATTCACCCCCCCTCTCAATATCTTTGGGAATCCTAACAAGTTCATCATTGCTTTACATCTTGCATTACATTCACATTTGTCAAAACTTGAGTCAAAAGGTCACTTGCTTGTCCTCATCTTACTTTGTCAACACAATACATACAACAACATTTTGCTAAGTGGTCCCTCATCAAGGTCTATAACCTTTGGGTCTCATTTGGTCTCACTTAGAGTCAAGGTAAAATTACCACATCAAGAGAATCTATCATCTCTTTAGAAGCCACACCTACTCTACTACACACATACCTGGTCATACACTTTGGACATTGCAAGTACACATCGGATTCATTTACATTCCATCCAACTCTTGGTCTTCCATACTCCTTCCATTTTCATTTAGTCTCACACATCTTGGTCAAGACCTAGTTCATGGTTGAAAATCATTCCCAAAAATCTAGGAGAGAAGCTAAAGAGGCTCAAGAGTCCACAAACATGAGTGGTTATGAATACAACAATGATATCTTTTTTAATTTTGATCATACCACATTACCTAACATGAATATCTATAGAAACATTCAAAATGTTGAGAACATGAATAATACAAACAAGAATGATACATGCAATGAAAATGTGGACAACATTTCAGTACATTCACCAGAAGTGGAAGACTCTATTATGGATCCCCATTTTAATAGATTGGTTGAGGAAATCATGAGAAGAAATAGATAATATTTTCTACAAGTGATGGCACAAAGTGGAACTAAGATACCTCATGATTTTGACATGTCTCAAATAGTGGAAAATCAACCTATGCAAGAAACTCAACTCAACATGGATCAAAGGAGGCCTAATAGTGGAGGTAATAGAGGACCACATTTTGTGCCCAAGTCACCATCATCCTTTTTTCAAAAACTTGAGATCCCCAATACACATGGTCAATCTTATGATACTCACGAAAGTGCATCTCATGAACAACTTTGTCTATGCGGGCCATTATGGAAGTCTTATGCAGATAAATACACTCAATTGCATACCAATGCTAAGAAAAAACCTCCAAAACAATTGGATATTCAGAGGCATGCTCAAAATTTGGACACAATAAAACCCCATGTCGAATTTGGGGGCACTACACAAGAACAAACTCATGACATGCCTATAGAATATGATATACATGGACAAAGTAGATATTCTATTCCTCATTATAAATCTATACTAGGTGGTTCCTATACGCAGTGTCATTATAAACCTCCTCCATATGAACATGTTTATGATCAATACCATCCATATATGTAGTATCCTCCTCCTCCACCTAGTAGCTCAGGCATGGGATATGGTCCAAGAAGTCCATCTCCACCTAAGAACAATTTGGAACAACAAATAAAGGACTTACAAAAGAAAATGAAAGACATAAATACACCAAAGCCAACTTACACAATGAGAGGCATATGTCCCTATCGATTTGACAAAAGCATTCCAATGCCTCATATTCCTACACAGTTCATAACACAAAAGTTTGATAAGTGTAGTCACATAAATCTGTCCACTTAATTAAATGAATACTTAGTAATTATTTGATTATTTAACCATCAATTAATAATTAATTAAATTAATATTTAATTAATTCATCTTAACCCTATTCTCCTATTAATTAAATAAATTATTCAATTTATTTGATTTAATTCACTTAACCAAATTCAGACCATTAATTAAATAAATAAATCATATTTATTTAATTAAATCTTCTCTCACATTTAAATAAATTAATATTTATTTAAAACCCCCAAAATCCCACCTCTCACATTTAAATAAATAAATCATTTATTTAAAATCACCTTTATCCTCCACCCACTTGCATTTTCCTACAAATACAAGTTGCACAATTATTTTAAATAAATAATTTATTTAAATCACCTTTAACCTCCACCCACTTGTATTTTCCTACAAAAGCAAGTTGTACAACTATTTTAAATAAATTATTTATTTAAAATCCTATTTATCCTCACCCACTTGAAACCTTTAATGGTTTCCCTTAAAGTATTCAAACTTGATGGCTTTAAAGTCTTCAAACTTGATGGCTTCCTTCTATAATCTTCTTAAGACTTTAATGGTTTTCCTTAAAGTCTTCAAGCCTTTAATGGTTTCCCTCAAAGTCTTCAAGCATTTTAATGCTTTATCTTCATTTTTCTCATTTAAATAAATTAATATTTATTTGAATATTTATCCAAATGCAAATTACACCATTTAATTGAAATAAATGATTTTATTTTAATTGAAAATACCAAAATTTCTCCCACTTGTATTTTCCTACAAAATCCACTTGTATGCCTAAACCCCTTCTAGATTCTTCTAAACCCTTCCTAATTAGCCTAATCCATCCCCTAAATATTGTCACATTCCTAAGCAAATTGGAGTCACTTCTCAAAGACTCCAAAGTCTTTGAAAAGCAATTAATGCTTTGTGTGTTCAACAAATTAACCCTCAAAGTCTTTGATAACCATTGAAGGCTTTCAACCTTCAACCACTTAATCCACAAAGTCTCCAATAACCATTAATGGTTACCTCAAACCCTCCCACATGGTTAAAACATTTGTTTTGACTCAACCTCTACCCAACCCAAGGGTCTCATCAAGCCTTTAATGCTTTGACCATGATTATCTCTTAATCATTTGCACAAAGGTTTATCCTTGCATTAACTCCTAATCCAATTGGTAATCTTAATTTAGACTTGACCCTTACCTTCTAGATAACCATGAGGTCTTCTCAAGCCTTTAATGCCTCCAACCTCTTCTCTCAACCCAACCCTATGTTGACATTTGTCACCATTTCATTGGTGCAAATTGTGCACATGGATCCCCAACTTTCAAGCTTGACCCTTGATTAAACCTTTCAATCCTGGCCATCCATTGCTCCATTTTCCCTATAAATAGAGCCCATTCCTTCATAATCCACATCCTGAAAACTTGTATGCATCTAAGCTATAGACATTTTAGAGAGCATTTTAGCATAAACAATCTAATCTTTTGTCTTTTGATTAAAATATATCATTTTAGCATTAAAATAGCTTTTCATTTCATGTTTGGAGCTATTCTACAATCTCAATCCTCCATAAGCATCCATAGTGCAAAAAGCTGCTGAGAGCTACACTATTTTGGAACTTGGAGAGGAGAGGAACAAGGGAGAAGGAGCTAATCTCATGCTAAGAGACAGTTGGAGATGTCTCATTGTCTTACTTCTTTAGTTAGATTCATTAGCATGTGTTTTTAGTATCTCTCTTGGAATGCCTTCATTTGTGTTTAGTTTTTTATTGATTAACTCTAACGTCTTGTGTGTTTTGTGTGGATTGATCTTAGACTAACCTTGTGCCATTTAGGAGGGCATCAATAAGTATAGACAAAAAGGAGACTGTAAGATGCATATAAGACAATTTTTCATAGCTTGCATTGAGGTAGTAGCAGAAGAAACATACTTGATGCGATTGTTGCCACAAATCTTAGGTGACCAAGGTATGGAATGGTTCCCCTAACTTTTACCTATAATTAAATCATGTTGTGATCTAGTAGAATCTTTTATTGAACATTTCTCATGCAACATAGAGATAGATATATCAGTCACCATTTTGTGCAACACCAAGCAAAAGGATGGGGAATCATTTTCATCATTCTTACAAAGATGGAGGAATTTAGCCAATAGATGCTCTTGTGAAATTCTACAAAAACAAATGGTAGAGATGTTCAAATAGAATGTGAACAGATAAATTGGTTATGGCTTGATAAAATCTTGTTTGTCCACTTTCATGGACATCATTGAGAAAGGCCTAGAAATAGAGAAGGTCCTAATTGAGCAAGGAGTCATTAAGATATTCAAAGAAAACAAAGAGGACTTTAAATGAAAGGACAAGCCACAATTTTGGAACAAGAACAAGAATAGAGTAAATGATGGTGTTGTTGATGCTAACACGGTGAGACCAAAAATCATTCTTTCTGGACCAAGTTCTAGAAACAACCAAGTGAATAGTCAAGCAACTTCAAAACCATGAAGGAAATACACTCCATTGGGAGAATCACTTGAATTGGCTTTTAGGAAGCTAGTGGGAAACAAGATAATAACAATTCCTGACAATCCTCCATATGAGCCAAAAGTTAGACCAAATTGGTGGAATGCCGATGAGTATTGCGAATATCACAAGAGAAAGGGACATAAGACAAGAAATTACCATCGCTTGAAGAATATTATACATGATCTTATTGATAGAGGTGATATTGAGATCGAAGGATATACATCCAATCAAGAACATCAGATGTTTAAGGAACCATTCCCTAAGCATGACAAGGGAAAAACCAAAGCCACAGATGAGCAAGCTAACTATACCAAAGTGTCCTATGATTATGATTGAACTGTTAATCACATTTTGATGGAAAACTATGTTTCTACTACTATCATAAAGGACAAAATGCTTGGAAGTTCTACCCAAAGTCCCAAAGTTGTCCTAAAAGGCATTGGGCCTTCTTCTGAATCTACCTCTGAATGTAATGTCACAACTCATTGAGGTAAAGTCACCTTGCAAGGTGCTCCAACTAAAACCACCATTTCCTCATCAGCCAAAAATGAGTATGACCTAGTAGAACAATTAGGGAAGACACCCGCACTTATCTCAATCATAGAATTGTTGCGCATCTCTCCTTTGCATAAAGCCATACTTGACAAAGTCCTAAGAGAAACCTCTATTCCCACTTATCTGAATGTGGACCATTTTCAATCCATGGTGGGATAAATTTTGATTCTACATTCTCTTACATTCACCAAAGTCGACAACACCTCTGTAAGCCAGCTGCATAATGCACCTTTACACATTGAAGCCTTCCTACACAAACACCAAATAAAATGAGTCCTGATAGATGGAGGAGCTAGTATCAATATATGTACGTTGAACACAATAATACAATTAGGATATTCAGATAAACTTGTGAATGCTACAAATAAAATCACCATTAAAATATATGATGATGAAGAGCGCTCATCCAAGGGCACAATCACTTTACCTCTCAGAGTAAGGTCGGTTACAAAGGATGTGGTTTGTCAAGTCCTAGGCCTCGATCTAACATACAACATACTCTTCAGACTCCCATGGATTCATTGTTGGCATTGAACACTCTAAAGGTAGTTAAAGGTGATTGAAGGTGCTGTCATTGATGGCAACCTTTCAATCTTATGGCATCGACACCAACAAACTCTACACCAGTAGATAGTTCATCAACAATGACAATTATGTTTATCAGCATCTCAACCGACATGATTTTGATTATTTTATTTTGTATTTAATTATCATATCTTTTTTGTAAGCTGACAAGGTGTATTGTAATAAGACTTATATATAAGTATGAGATCTTGTACATCATAAGAAGATGCAAAAAAGGATGGACATATGATGGATAATGCATAAGTAATGTGTGAATATTAAGGCAAATTTTTTTCAAGGGTTAATGGTTATTGTATGAGCTTAAACCGGTACTGAACCTAGCATAGCAGATGCTCTTTTGTAGTAGTACAACATATTGGATTCTCATAATCCATTTTGTAAGTCAGTGAGACTTCCTTTTGTATTTGAGTAGTGAGCTCTAGGTAGTTGGCCTTTCTGCATGTGCAGGCACACTATTTTAAGTAATATCCATTCATTAGCTAGTGAGTGAATATTGTGGGTCACAAATCCCACCGAGGTTTTTCCCACACCAGGTTTCCTCACCAAAAATATTGTGTTATGGTGTGCTTTCTATGTTGTTTTTATTGTTCATATTTACTACATTAATTCATGTTTACCGGTACATTGTTTTGGAATGCAAAATATTTAATAAGGTCTGAAAATCTATTAACCA
Organism: Cryptomeria japonica; assembly: GCF_030272615.1. Taxonomy (NCBI): domain Eukaryota; kingdom Viridiplantae; phylum Streptophyta; class Pinopsida; order Cupressales; family Cupressaceae; genus Cryptomeria; species Cryptomeria japonica. The sequence goes on along the minus strand of NC_081411.1, from coordinate 185,785,802 downwards.
GTTAGATACTGATTCACCCCCCCTCTCAGTATCTTTGGGAATCCTAAAAATTAGTAACAGAGCCTAGTCCTCTATTTTGAAAAGCCTAATAGCTTGAGGAATATTCTGACACCAGTACAAATGGAAAACTTGAGAAAGCAATTGGAACAAACTCTTGCAGACTTTGATGCAAAAAAGTTGAAGAATATCAAACTTGAAGATGATCTAAGGACTACATAGGAATTCATTCAAGGACTTTAGGAAAATCTCACTATTGCTAGAAACAAAAGAAGAGAATTTCATGAGAAGATACAGAATGGTGATGATGAAAAGGAAACTCTTAATGATCTTGTAAGCAAGATGATGCGAGAAAACATGACCTTGAGGAATGACATGCAAGACATGACTATGAGATTTTGTAAAGACATTGAAGACAAGAAGAAAAGTGAAGATGACCTGACTAGGAGACTCAATGATGCTGGAAATGAAAATCTAAGACTCAGTCATGAGAATGATATGTTGAAGACATATCTGATTCACATGGAACATGATAAAACTAAACATATGAGACATAAGGATTTTTTGAAAAATGAGTTGGCTACTACAAATCAACACAAAGAGAAATTCAAGAAAAGTTCAGAAGAACTTGATGATATGTTGAAAAGTCAAAAAACCTAATGGAGACACCAATGGAATTGGATTTGAAGTTAGTGAAAGCTCTGGTACTGCAAACAATCATGATCACAGCAAATTGGTAAAACAACCTAATGCCTACAAATTTAATGGGAAATTCTTTAACTATAACAAGTATGGTCATAGAGAAAATAAATGTAGGTCAAGAAACTATCAGATCACTAATACACCCACCGGTCAATGTTCCAAATGCAAAAAAATTGGTAATAATTCAAAAAATTGTAGAATGAATGTAAGATGTTATGTTTGTGGAAGATATGGTCACTTATCTAATCGATGTAGAACACAAACTAACATAGGATATGGAAAGGCTATTTAGAAAAGCAATGTGACTTGTTATGCTTGTAACAAGATTGGACATATTGCAAAGTTTTGTAGAAGCAAGATTTCACTGGCAAATAATAAAGGATCCAGTTTAAAAGGCAAAGAGAAGGTTGATGAAGTAAAGCAAGAATTTTCAAAACAATGGATTAGAAAGACAGATCAGAATGTTGATGAGACTATTCCTTCACTGGTAGAACAAAGTATTACTCCATTGACAGGAGATTCTTCATCCAAGTGAAAATTAATCCTTGGGGTATTGCAACAAATTTAAAATCATGCAAGTTTACCCTTGGTTGATGGTGAGAAGATGAACTTCTTCTTTACCATTAGATGTGTCTCAACCAATAGACATTTATTATGGTTGTTAAGGGAAAAGTATTATAAATTAGTGTTTTTCACTCTTTTCCACTCACCGAGTATTCAAGTTTCCTAAGAGTGCAAAAAACCCAAGCGAAGGCATCCTTAGCGAGAAGTAAAGCAAGTTATTTCAAGCATCTAGACCTAAAAGGCAGACTAAGGTATTTATCAATGGCTTCCTCCTCTGCTCTTGAATTCATTGCAAAACCTACTGTTATTGAAGTGGTTAAACACCCTCGACTCATATTCAAGATTATCCCAAAAGTAGCAAAACAAGATGATACCCTAGGTTCATTTTCTAAAATCCCTAAAGGAGTTGCATATGTAGAAGACCCTAGAATTTACATACATTACCATATTGAGGAACTAGGTTAAGAAGAAATCATGAAAATGTATAAGAATGTTATTTGTGATGAGAAAGAAACTGTAAAACCCAAGCATAAGGTTATTGAGACCCTAGGTTTTGTGGAAATCCTTGACATTCCAGAATTTCCTAAGGAGGTTGTGAGGATTGTACTTAGTAGAGTTCATGGAGAATTCTTTTGGTTAGACTCTATCCATAAGATCACTAGAGAAGCAGTTAAGGCTATGATTGGCTTACCTTCCACTGGTAGCAGGCCAGGTAAGACCAAGAAAGTTTCAAACAACACAATGATGAGTTTAACTGGTGCAACCCATGACAACAAATCCCTGAGAGTTAATGATGTGAAAGATGACAATGTTAGATTCATTAGCATGATATTAGGATATAAGGAAACACATGATAACCGTCTGAACTTAGTTTCTAGTCTATGTATCAATAGTGCATATGATATGGTTAACAATGATGCTAAGATAGATGTATGTGAGTGGTTGAAGGATGAATTAATTGACAATCTGAAGAAAATTAAAGGAGATAAGAAAGGTACTTTTAGATTTGTAAATCTTCTTGTATGCCTAATGCTATATATTACAAAAGAAGTTCCCGGTATAGGCAGAAAAGACTTTGGTTATGACATACCGGTAGGGAAACAACTATTGGATATCTTCACCGGCATGAGGATAGATAAGGACAATAAAATAACTGAGTATTTCCAAGCCTTTAAAGCAAAATTGAAGACTAGGGAAAGGTTACCTCAAAGTATTGTTGACAAGTATCAAAAATAAATTTGTATTGCAATTAAGAAGGATGATATCTGGATGGAAGCAGTTCTTCCTAGAACTATTTCGGTGACAGAAATGGGATATGAGGCTCATGTGAACATAATTGAAACATAAGCCAAAGCCCTACTTGGAGCCCCTAGAGAACTAGAAGAAAAACTTTTTGGTAATGCTGAGACTATAGAGAGTGGTGTACAAACACTGAAACAAAGGAAGAGAAGAGAAAAATTTATAAGAAGTGCAACCAAGTAGGTCAAAGAAATAAAGGAAAACATAATGAATATCATTGGTATCAAGGAAAGTGATTTGGAAGGATTACAACCAGAGGCTTATCTCTCACCAATTGGTACATCCTTAGAAAGTGAAATCCCTGCAAAATTCAAAAGAGTTGATAGGAAGAGAAAACCTTCACCGGTACCCTCTCCTCCTCCCAAGAAAACTAGGACAACAAGGCAAAAGCAACAGACAGTGAGGCCACAAGCTAAGAAGATGACACTTAGAAAGAGAAAGGTAAAACAGGTTATTCATCCAGTTAATAACTTGTTAAATGAGATAATAGATGATGGAAACTTGTCTAATGTTAGTAAATTGTATGATACATTTACCAATGAGGAAAAGGAAAGCATAGAAAATAGTATCATTTTACACCTCGACATCTATAAGAAATTTTTGATAGAGGTTGTAGATGATTTACTTAGTGATCTATAGAGGCGACTTGATGCTAAAAGGTTAGCCATTATGGAACTAGACAAGAAAATAAAGGTTGAGAAACTATTAATTGTTCACCCTATTAAATCAGTGGAATAAATTGATGAGCTGATCAGTGAAGCTAACAAAATAGTATTTTCTAGTGGACACCGACATGTAAGTCTAATGGCCGACAGTTAATGAGATATCAGAAGAGACAGCAGATAAATGGGACACCTTCTTTGTGGAGAAGGAGAAACGTGAAGAACTTAATAGACCTAAAACATTCAAGGTCTACCAAAAGGATAAGGACAAAGGAAAAGGTAAGGTAGGTGGACTACCTAATATAAAAGTGACAGATAATCTACCACCACCAGCTACTGAGAATGTGGAGACTTCACTTGAGGATACAAATCCTAAGTCTAAAATTTTTGTACACAATGAACATAAACACTCAGGAGGTAAATATTGTAGTTGATAAAGAAAGTACTGAGGAAAATAAGAAAGATGTTGCTACTGAGCAACCAGCTGACAATGTTGAAGTTGAAACACCAGTTGATAACATTGAGATTGGGGTTAGTAAAATGGTTACTAACAGTACTATTGATGAAAACATTGAAAAACCAACAGAGACAGAGTTATCGGCTGCAGAAAATATAGAGAAACCTATGAAGTCCCCGATAATGGATAGTGCAGAGATGCAGATAGAGAAATCGGCAGTGGATACCACAAAGAAACCATTAGAAAAACTGGCAGAAGAGAGCATAAAGATACAAGTTGATAGACAGGTTGACTTCCAGGTACATACTGAGATAGTGCCACCAACAACTACTGAGAAACCTAAACCTTTGCTAGTTGAAATGCAAAAACAAACTGACCTACTAGAGGTTGAGAAAAGCAAAGTTGTTACTACCATCGGCAGCATGGAGATTATTAAGGTAGTTGGACAGTCATCTGGTACTTCCATGATAGAATTTAGACCAACAAATGTGACTGAAGTGCTTTTAGATTCTATTAAGAAGATTATAGATTGTAATGCATTGGCTTATAAGGCTATAGATAATACCATTCCTACTCTTAAATTGATTGCACCCAAGTAGAATGTAGATAATAAGGATTCTTTGAGTCAATTAGACATATTGTCTAAGTATATCACTGGCAATATATTGATTGTGGACCAAATAAATGAAGAGACATTTAAGGAGAAAATGGATAGAGAAAAGGATAAATTCTTTGATGAGATAATAAAGAAGTGCATGGGACACATTGACACCCTCTTACTGGCACTGAATAAAACCATTATGGAGTTTGAACTATATAGAGATACATGTAAGACCAATCTTTTGACAATAGATACCGATAAGGAGATCAACAAAGTACAAAAAGAAATAAATGATATAGCTAACAATATCATGGGTTCATCTTAACCAATATTAGTTATTGAACAGGTGATAGTTGGATTTGAGGAGAAACTTGAGAAATTGGAGAAAGAAAAGGAAAGGCAAAAGAACTTAAATGTAGACTCAGTCCTAGATTGGATAACCTCATCTCTTTGAGGAAAGAGATCTCATAGGCACTTATTCAAGGAAAGAAGACACTGAAAGAGAAAATGCATCACCTCACTAGTACAATTCAAAGAACATAGGCAGCATTAAAGGACAATAACAGGTTCACTCAGAGCCTAAATTTGGTATTAGCACGCCTATTTTAGATTGTAACCAACCGATTACAAGGTTCTAGCTGATAACTGCACTCATTTGACATTTTGACAACCTTTGTCATTGATGTCAAAGGGTGAATAGTAGAACTAAGAAAAATGACTTGCAAAAGAGATCATCTACTCAAGGGGAGCACACAATTTTGGTAAGAATTTTTGGACTTCAATTTTTGGATACAATTTTGAATTTTTCTCATGAGTGTTGCCAACAATGCCAAAGGGGGAGATTGTTTGCATTGCACACTCTAAAGGTATTTAAAGGTGATTGAAGGTGTTGTCATTGATGGCAACCTTGCAATCTTATGGCACCGGCACTGATAGACTCTACACCGGCAGATAGTTCACTGGTAGCAACAATAATGTTTACCGGTATCTCAACCAACAAGATTTTGATAATTGTATTTTGTCTTTAATTGTAATATCTTTTTTGTAAGACAACAAGGCATATTGTAATAAGACTTATATATAAGTATGAGATCTTGTAGATCATAAGAAGATGTGAAAAAGGATGGACATATGACGAATAATGCAGAAGTAATGTGTGAATATTGTATATGGTGAAAATGGATAGCAATAAACAACAATAATTGAAAGACTAAAATGGATTCAACCACTAAACCCTAGCTTAACAATGAACAAAGATCCACCATAACATATGAAGATAACCTAAGACAATGCAAATAACTCAAAATCACAAAGATTATACCATCACATGTCCACTAGGGTTTTGATCTCCATTCTTCCTATCTCCATTGATCTTGTTTGATATGCTTGCTCTCAGATTTTTGTATGCACAAGAGCTCAACAAAGAACGGAATGTGGTTGCAAGTAGAATTGTAATGTAGTCAATTGATCAAGTAGTTAGGGTTTGACAATGAAGAAAGCATCTCCTTAAATAGAAGACACAATAAGAAATGGAGGGTTAAGATTGAGAGGTGTAAAAAGAGAGGTCGGCTAGGATTAGAGGGTAGGTAGAGGAAATAGTAAAATAATGAAAGGGGTAGGTAGTGTAGGAATTAAGAGATGAATGACATGTGTCATGTGTAGAAAAGGATAATGAATTAATTAAATAAATAAAGATTTATTTAATTAATAGAAGAAATAGAACAATTAAATAAATAAAACATTTATTTAATTTAGGAAAGGGATAATTTAAATAAATAAATGTATTTATTTAAATGAGAAATAAGGCTAGAAGAGGATAAATGAATTAATTAAATAAATAAAGATTTATTTAATTAATAGAAGAAATAGGCTTAGATAATTAAATAAATAAAATATTTATTTAATTAGACATGACAATTTTGGGTGTCTACATTTTGCCCCTCTTTGAGACAATGCGGCTTGTCGCGTTGTTTCAAAGAAGATAAGATGAACTGATACAGAGTTGCCCCAGAATAAGGAATGTATATGCCCCCTCGAGAGATTGGATGAAAATGTCTGAAAAGATTGCAGACAATCTCTCGATAAGAAAGACGGGATAGAATGGACTGATTGGATAATGTGACAAAGTCACAGGATGAAGAATACTGACTCGGGAAATGAAGGGCAGGGCTAGGGTAGGCTATAAGATAGACCACGGGCAAAAGACATCCTCATTGTCATCCACACCCTTAGAAGATCACAGTGCAGAGCGAGAAAAGAGCAGCAGCAGCAGTCAGCAGCGATGGCATTCGTTCATAGATTCGACCGTGTCCGCCGATTCCAGCGACCAGCCGATGCAGGAGAGCCGGTAAGTACCCGAAAACCTCCTCGTACTTTCACGCATTTCGAGTTTTGTCATAAATACATGTTTAGGAGCAATAAATGCGCTAGGAATAGGATAGTTTAAAAGTGCAAAAACGTGCAACCGCGTCTGTGTCAGCGCCAGGCACGTCTGTGTCCAACAGGCGCGTCTGTGTCGGGTTCAGGCGCGTCTGTACCTGGAACCGCGTTTGTGTTGAATGCGGACGCGTTTGTGAAATGCAAAAGCGTTTGTGATTTTTAGTAGCGTTTATGTCATGTAGGGACGTCTGTGTTCCCTGGTCGCGTTTGTGTCTGGCATAGGCACATTTGTGTTCAGAAAACGCGTCTGTGTTGCAGAGGCGCGTTTGTGCAGTCCATAAGCGCGTTTATGAGTTAAAAGCGCGTGTGTGTTGAAAAGGTGCATTTGTGTGTTTAAATGCATGGTTTTAGTCCTTTAGGTCAAATCGACAGTTCTGTGATGAACATACGCTGTCGATTGGATAAGCTGCTGAGAGGATACACTCAAGCAGGTCCTCTAGGAAGATTAGGATAGATCAAGGCACTTTGTGATGAACAGGGAGCACCAAGATAGGCAGCACTTTGTGATGAACAGGGAGTGCGAATGTGAGTGACACTTTGTGATGAACAGGGAATGTCACACACGTAGTACTTTGTGATGAACAGGGAGCACTACTAGGATAAATAGCAACACTTTGTGATGAACAGTGAGTGTCACTAGGGTAGATAGCCATATGCATTTAGGTAGCGAGTAGCATTTTGTGATAGACAGTGAATGCCACGATAACTGACAAGATTGATTTGCTTGACTGCAGGAGTATTTGCCGATGTTGGAGTCACGGGAGAGATTCCCATCGACTCAGAGACTGCGACCAGAGTTGTCTATCCAGGACATGATTTCCATAGAGGAGATGGGTCTCACACATATGCTCTATGTGCCCGAGTTTCGGGCAAACATGGGGTTGCTGACTGCGTTGGCCGAGAGATGGCACTCAGAGACATGCACGTTTCACCTGCCGATGGGTGAGATGACAGTGACACTGGAGGATGTATACAGGATACTACATGTTCCCATTGATGGAGAGTTGATCCCCTACGACCGTGACGGGGACAGGGAGGCATTGCGACGGGTGTTTCAGGATCCCGGGTTGGAGATGCGAGCAGGTCATGTAGCCTGGGACACCATGACTGCCACAGGATTAGCATTGCCGGCAGTTGTTGGGGGAGTCATCAGTGGATACTTGTGTCCAGACAGGGCCACACGAGGATTGGCAGTGGGCTGGGGAGGGGCCTTGGAGACGCTGATGGCAGAGCACACTAGGTATGCATGGGGGCCATGTGTCCTAGCACATTTGTATTATGAGCTGCATCAGTTTGTATATCATGGATCAGTGGGTTTGGGCTGTGGTGTGACTCTCTTGCAGGTGTGGGCCTATGAGCACCTTCCCATCACACGGCCGATTCACTTCAGAGGTAGAGGACAGGGATAGAGTTTTGTACACCTATATGCCATGATTACATCCCAGCCTCGGATTGGGAGATTGGAGCACTGGAGGAGAGTCATTGATGACATTGACATGGTGATCTGGAGGCCGTACCTGGGGTGTGAGGAGTGGGAGGATGACGCATTGGAGCTGCCCTACACCTTCCGGAGTAGGTACCTGATTGGGCGGACGCCCTATATATTAGAGAGACAGCTGGTGGATAGGGTATGCAGGTAGTATGGCAGGATTCAGAGGATGCCCCGAGGCTCGGGCATGTATGCCCGTACGGTCCGAGATCAGGTGCAGTTTGGCCCACTGCTATCATATGATCAGGCAGTTATGCAGCTAGCGGAGATGATGCCGATGCCATGGGACATGTGGCCAGAGGTAGATGATGCAGGGATGGACGCAGAGTACTCTGCGTACTGGGCAGAGCATCCATTTCCTAGATTGATAGATCCAGCAGAGCCAGTGGATGGAGAGGGTGGAGGAGAGGATGATGATGGAGGAGGGGATGGAGGTAGGGGTCGGCGGAGGTGGAGGGGAGTGGTGGGAGAGAGACGGGTAGCACCTTGGAGGGAGGGAGGACAGGAGAGAGCAGCTCCAGTGGTGAGAGGATGGGGTGGACTGCCCCTATAGGTGCCAGCAGCACAGGGTCCCAGAGAGGGACAGAGACAGGTGCAGCCAGAGGGACAGAGACAGGTACAGCCACAGGTACCTATACAGGCACAGGGACAGGTGCAGGCAGAGGCACAAGGACATGCACCTGTAGAGGAGGAGGCACAGGCAGGGACGGAGAGCGGAGATTCTGAGGAGGATGAGGTGCTTAGGCTGCGGGAGATCTGCCAGGGCCAGGCAGATGAGATTGAGGATTTGGTTCGAGAGAGGAACCACCTCAGGATCAGGGTCCGAGACACAGAGCGGGAGAGGGATCAGGCCATCCAGAGATACACCGAGGCCGAGACAGCTCTGAGGGCAGGTAGGCGGGCAGCAGAGGATGCAGGGGCAGGCTACGCATATGTTTTGCGAGCCGGAGAGGAGATCGCCTACTGGAGGGATCTATACTATGCATCTGTGCCAGCAGATCAGCGGGCTAGGAGCTTTCATAGATCGTCGTGCACAGCGACGGCTACGGGAGGGAGCCGCAGGAGACAGGCATCCAGCGGTGGGGTTATGGGGCCTCCACCACCACCAGAGAGGCAGGGGGATCCTGGGGCGGGTCCATCTATAGCTCAGACTCCGTCGAGGCGAGGCGGCTCCGAGGGAGGGAGTTCCTCATAGCTATAGTGGGCTCCCATTGTATCAGTATATGTACCATTATTGTATTGTAGACACCTGCGGGTGATTCTTTTATAGCCATATGATTCTTTTGACATCATTGTATTATGACACATTTGATTATATATGAGATGAGTCACCATTTTTGCGGCAGCTATATGCACGTGTACCTTATGTGATGAAGTGTTCTCATGTGATGCATGTTTTATGATATGGATGCTTATATGATGCAATGCAATATATTTTTGTTCTTTTATGTTGTATGCATGATGTAAATGTGAATGTATGTAATGCAAATGAATATGATAATGCAAATGATTATTTACATAATGAAAATGTGAGATGTGCTAACATGTGTTGTATGCAGGATGTGATGCAATTGTAATATCTATATGTATGTATGAAATGCTTATATGTGGTGATGTAGGTGCAACTATATGAAATGCAAATGTTTTTGGTGTGTCATTATACTCAGTCATGTGATAGCGGGCTACTCGGACATGAGAAGGACGATGGAAGTCAATCAAGAAAGGGGGATGGAAGACAGAAGATATGAACATGAAAGAGCTTCTTGTGCGTTATCATCATTGAGCTTTATTATGGCAAAATAGGTTATGACAATCGAGGCATTTGTTCGGCCCAAAAAGTCATTGTACCTGTTTGCATGGAGATAAGACAGTCACAAACAAGGAATGCCCCAGTTCATACTAGACTCACAGTGTCCTCATATCCTTGGACAAGTCATAGCATTACTAAAAGACAATCCACAGACAGCAAATGCAAATAGGTGACGATACCCCATCCTCGCCTTTCTAGTCAAAGACATCCTGGAGATAGAATCTCTAGTCAGAGACATCCCGAAAAAGCTAAAAGACATGTCACCAAAAAGATAAAATCAAAAGAAAACCAAGACTCGACACCAACATCCACTGTAGTCCTCAAGTTTAGTGTCTCTTGTCACTTGTATAAGTCAAATTTTGATTGTGGTCACAATGTTCACTTTCACAAAAGGATAGATAGCACTGAACCATATGTTGTCTGAGTCTGTTAAAAGATTTAATTTGTTGAAGCCCATTGTTGCTGCTGTGTCTCCTTGGAAACTGACTGAATCCATGAAACTGATACCTTATTGTGGAGAAGACGAAACTTTTATTGTGGATTGTGCGCGGATAGACTGAAGAAAGCTGAAAGAAACTGTACTCCTCAAAACATGTGATGTTCTCAGTTCCACACCCATTACTAGACGTAGGAATTGGCCGTAGTCACAGATAGGATCTGATTTATTATGGATGGAAAAGGGAGTAAAAGGGGAGGGTTATGGATGGCTAACCAATCTTGGGTAGATCAATAACAAGCCATGATGGGAATGGGCAAGTTTATTGTGAGTGAATAGGTTGTGAGTGTGTGCAAAGTGAAAGGATGAAAGTGAATCCTGAAGGAGGGAGGAGCAAAGTCCCTACGCATGGCACTGGTGACCCAGTTTTCACCATGGTACTTGCCCAGAGCGCCACCGAAGTGGTTTTCACCGTTGGACGAAATTATTTCTCTTTACTTTTTTGGATTTTTCAATTTTTTTGTTGTCACAAGGCGCCTGTTTGCCAGGTTTTCACCAAGTAACGATTTTTTTTTTGTTTTTATAATTTTTTTTTGTATTTTTGAATTTTTTTGATTTTTTTGTATTTTTGGATTAGGATATTCCGAAAAGCTATGTGTAGAACCTGCGAAGGTGCATGCTATTGATAGGATCCTCCAAGGGTTCACCTTCTATAGTTGAGAGCTGATATGCCCCAGATCCATATACTGCTGTGATGATGTAAGGACCAAGCCAGTTGGGTTCAAATTTGCCCTTCTTTTCTCTATCTTGCTGATTCTTGGGGTTCTCTCTGAGGACTAAGTCACCTACCTCAAATGTGCGAGGCTTGACCTTGTGATTGTAACCGCGACTCATTCGTTGTTGGTAAGCCTTGAGATGATTAAAAGCAGTGTGTCATCGTTCCTCCAGCAGTTCTAGTTCTTGTAAGCGAGAGACCCTGTAGTCTTCATCGTTGATTATGTTTCTCAAGGAGACCCGTAAAGAAGGTAACTCGACCTCAATAGGCAAGATGGCTTCAGCATCGTAGACAAGTGAGTAAGGTGTAGCTCCTGTAGGTGTGCGGACACTGGTACGATAGGCCCAAAGTGCGGGATTGAGTTGGACATGCCAGTTACGGCCAGCGTCGTCGACTGTCTTTTTAAGTATTTTGAGAATTGTTTTGTTAGACGCCTCAGCCTGGCCATTACCTTGGGGGTAATATGGTGTGGAGAAACGATGAGAGATATGGAAGCGCTCACAGAGTTCACGAGCATCCTGATTCTTGAAAGGACGCCCGTTGTCAGTGATAATGGAAGTAGGAATCCCGTATCGGCAAATGATGTAGTTCAGGATGAAAGTAGCGATTTGTTTCCCAGTAACTTGTGTGAGAGGCACGGCTTCAATCCACTTTGTGAAATACTCTGTGGCTGTGATAATGAATTTATGTCCATTGGAAGAAGGAGGGTGAATCTTGCCTATGAGATCGAGTCCCCACTGACAAAAGGGCCAAGGAGATGCAAGTGGCTGTAGTTCCTGCGCTGGTGCATGTATGAGGTCTCCATGTATTTGACACTACTTACACTTCTTGACAAACTGATATGCATCTTTTTCCATAGTAGGCCAATAGTATCCAGTCCTGATGAGTTTCTTGGCCAAGGTAGGACCACTAGTATGCGGACCACATATCCCTTCGTGCACTTCACGTAACACAATCTGAGCTTCGTCACTCTCTAAACATCTAAGGAGGGTGCTATCTAGACCTCGTCGGTATAGGATATCAGCTAGGATAACGTATCGGGAGGATTGGCGGATGAAAGTGCGGCATTGGTTGTTCGATAAATCGGGAGGTAAAATGTTGTCGTGAAGGTATGTGAATATGGAACCATATAACTGGGATTCAGGACCAACAACACATATCATTTCCGTAGGAGTGCTCTCATATGACGGAATCAGCAGGTTGTCCACCAGGAACTCATAGCAGGTCTCATTTCGCGGTAGGTCAATGAGCGAAGCAATTGTAGCCATGGCATCAGCAGCACGATTCTGTTCTCTTGGTATCTGCTCAAACTCTATCTTTGCAAAGTGTTGTTTCAGATCATCTACCAGTTGTTTGTAAGGCATTAGCTTTTCATCTTTTGTTTGATAATCATCGGTTGCTTGACGGATGACAAGTTGAGAATCGCCAAAAACACGAAGTTCCTGGATCTTCCACTGAACTGCAATTCTTAGCCCCGTTGTTAATGCCTCATATTCCGCTATATTGTTGGTGCAAGGAAATGATAAGCGGTATGACTTTGGTATAGAATCACCTTGGGGAGTTATAAAGAGTATACCCGCTCCTGCCCCATGCTGTGTGTATGAGCCATCAAAGTATAGTTGCCATGGCTTTGCAGGGGATATTGTTAGAATGGACTCATCTGGAAATTCTGACTGTAAAGGAACATCATCTATCATGGGAGCATCTGCCAGTTGATCTACGATGGCTTGTCCTTTTATGGCTTTTCTGTCCACGTATTCAATGTCAAATTCACTCAAAATCATTACCCACTTGGCCAGTCGCCCAGTAAGTGTAGCTTTGTTGAGTAGATATTTTAGTGGATCAATTCTGGCAATCAACTTGGTCTTGTGAGTAAGCATGTAATGTTGTAATTTTTGTGAAGCGAAGACCACAGCGAGACATGCACGCTCAATTGGTGTGTAGTTTAGCTCATATCCCACCAATGTGCGACTGATATAATAGACTGCTTTTTCCTTGCCGTCAGGTATTTGCTGTGCTAGGAGTGCCCCCAGTGCTGTCGGAGTAGCTGATATGTAAAGTAGCAATGGTTGATCTTGAATTGGTGGCATCAAAACTGGCGGGTTCAAAAGATAGTCTTTAAGTGCCTGAAAAGCCTGTTGACAGTTCTCATCCCATTTGAACTTAATGTTTTTGTGTAGCAGGTGCTGGAAAGGATTGCACTTATCTGCAAGTTGTGCTATGAATCTTCGTATGGACTGGAGTCTCCCTTGTAAAGACCGAAGTTGACTAATATTCTTGGGTGGCGGCATGTCCAAGATAGCCTTGACTTTTGCTGGATCCGCTTCTATTCCTCTTTTAGACACAATGAATCCTAGGAGCTTCCCGGAGGTTACTCCAAAGACACATTTCTTTGGATTTAATCTTACCTTATATTTTTCCAGCCTATCAAAAGCAACTGAAAGTATGTCCAAGTGTGTATTTCTGTCTATTGATTTAACCAAAAGGTCGTCAACATAATCTTCCACCGTTACATGCATGAGATCATGGAAGATAGTAGTCATGGCTCGTTGATACGTGGCACCTGCATTTTTCAGCCCAAAGGGCATGACATTCCAGCAGAAGGTTCCCCATGGACAAGTGAATGATGTTTTATGTTGATCTTCAGGTGCAATCCTGATCTGATTATATCCAGAAAATCCGTCCATTAAAGATAACATCTCATGGCCTGCTGTGAGATCAACAATTAAATCAATGTTTGGTAGTGGGAAATCATCCTTCGGACAAGCCTTGTTGATATCCCTGAAGTCTGTACATATTCGAATGCTGCGATCTGGTTTGCTGACAGGTACTAAATTGGAAATCCATTCAGGATAATCAATTGGGCGTATGAATCCAACATCTAGTAATTTCTCCAGCTCTGCCTTGACTAATAATGCCACTTGTGGATGCATTTTCCTCAATTTCTGTTTTACTGGTTTTGCCCCTGGTTTGACTGTTAAATGATGCATTACTAAGTCGGGGTCTAGTCCAGGCATATCAGCATAAGACCATGTGAAGTTGACTTGTCGTTCCTTAAAGAAGCTTATGAACCTTGCTTTCTCGGCCTCTGTCAATGATTGAGCTAAAAATATGTTGTGTGGAACCTCTGCTGTACCAATGTTTGTCTTTATAGTCTCCTCTACCAACATGGATGATTTTTCCTCGTATGATGCTGGGAGAATGTCAAGCCTTCCATCTTCGGGCGCCTCAGAGAGGTTTTCACCTTCAGATACGTCCTTTGTTTTTACTTTTTTAGAGTCGGAGAGCGCCACAGTGTGGTTTTCGCCATAAGACCCTTGTTTTGTTTTTATTTTCACATTTTTGCGACTAGAAGGCCCGACACCCTCACCAAAGTATGCCATGTTATTTAGCTCTATGGCGTATCCTGCTTTATGGTCTCCAAGAGGAAGATCTTCGCGAATGCCTAGATAATCGACAATAGCTTCGTCATTTTGAAATGTATCAAACTGTGGTGGTCCATCCTGATCCCAGTCAATGAGTTGGGGGTGAACGAGGGGAAGGTCTTTAGTGTTTTTAGAGTCCGCAAGGCTAATAGTGAAGATGTGGTTATATTCAGGTACGTCAAGGTAGTCATCGAGGTCGTCCATGGCACTCTCCTCATCAGTGTCGATCGTGAGTGAGTCCAAATTATCATCACTAGTAGCACCCTCAGGGACAGATGTCCTCATCCTATGTGATCCTGACCTAGGGCCTTGAAACGAAGCTTGTGTGGGATCCTTATGGGTCGGTTCTTGACCAACTCTGAATTTCTTGTAAAACTCCTCCTCCTCTGTTAGTTCATCTGGCTCTCTAAATGTCTCATTGAGTTCATAGTCGCTGGAGGATTTGTCTGAACCCCATTCCCACTCATGGGAGTCTGTGGAATAATTATCCTCTTGTTGAACTTCAGCCACTTTGACTCGCCCTATCTGTTTTGTTCTCTTATTGTGAATCTTGGGATTTAGAAAACCAAGCCCCTTGGAGCGTTCCCTTCTTGTAGTTAGCTCAGGTTGTAGAGGCTCCATGACACCTTCTTTGCGTAGTCCGAGAGGACTTTTTCCATCATACTCGAATCTCTGCAGAATTTTGAAACCTTTACCATAGTTTTCACAGGGTATTATAATTTGATCATGTGTATCATCTTCAGCGTGTTTATATAGCATTTTATATAAATTTTCTTCATCTAGTTCGCCCCATTTTTGAAAGACGGTAGGATCCCATTTGAGTAGCATGATGGAGATTTGCTTATTAGGATGTGGCCTCCCATATTCCTTGGGGGAGTTCATGACTTGTCGTAAGAACATTGTTTGATTCAGAGTGTATTCTCCCATGCCTTTGTCTTGAAACTTGGCTCTAAGTTCACCTTGTTTGGATGTCGAGGGCTTTAATGACTCAGGATCAATATATGCTGAAGAAGGAGTAGCCTCACGATTGCTAGGAATGATAGTCTCAGTATGTGATCTCAAGTTATTGCAATATATGAATGGATTTGGATCACCATTGACCGTTACCTCGACTCCATTATGAGGAAATTTTATGCACTGATGGTACGTTGATGGGACTGCTCTCATTTCATGAATCCACGGACGTCCTAGCAATATGTTATACGTGAGGTCTAGATCCAGGACTTGACAAATCAGGTCCTTTGTGACTGGCCCTATTCTTAGTGGTAAGATGACTGTGCCCTTGGATGAACGCTCTTCATCATCGTAAGCCTTAATAGTGATTTGGTTTGTAGAATTCACAGCTTTGTCAGAATATCCCAATTGTCTGATGGTGCTTAATGTACAAATATTAAGACCTGCTCCTCCATCTATCAGGACTCGTTTTATTCGGTGTTTATGTATGAAGGCTTCAATATGTAGAGGTGCATTATGAGGCTGACTTATGGAGGCGTCATCGGCTTCTGTGAATGTGAGGGAGTGTGGAACAGATAGGTATCCCACCATGGCTTGAAACTGATCCATGCTCAGATCAGTAGGGACAGCAGTATCTCTCAAGGTTTTATCAAGGATAGCTTTATGTGCAGGAGATATACGTAAGAGCTCAAGAATAGAGATGAGTGCGGGTGTTTTCCCTAATTGCTCTACAAGATCGTACTCAGGCTTAGTTGACGGAAGATTGGTATTCTTAGTAGAGGTACCTGGCAATGTGATCTTACCTCGACGGGTTGTAACATGACATTCGGAGGTAGATGTGGACGAAGATCCCACACCTTTTAGGACAATTTTAGGTCGCTGAGGAGGATTCTCAGGATTTTTATTTTTGATAGTAATGGTAGAAATATGATTGTCCATTGAGATGTGATTAATAGTGGAATCATAATTGTAAGATGTTCTGGTGTAATTGGCTTGATCATCTGTGACTTTGCCTTTTCCCTTGTCATGTTTTGGGAATGGTTCCTTAAACACCTCATGCTCTTGGTTAGATGAATGTCCCTCAATCTCAATATCTCCTCTGTCAATGAGATCTTGTACAATGTTTTTCAATCGATGGCAATTACTTGTCTTATGACCCTTGCTCTTATGAAACTCGCAATATTCATCATCATTCCACCAATTCGGTTTTACCTTTGGTTCATATGGAGGAAAATTTGGGACCGTGATCACCTTGTTTGCTACAAGCTTTTTGAATACTGATTCAAGTGGTTCTCCCAATGGAGTGTACTTCCTTCGTGGTTTAGCAGTCGTTTGATTATTCACTTGATTGTTGGTAGAACTTGATCCAGAAAAGACGAACTTTGGTCTCACTGTGTTGGCATCAACAATGCCATCATTAACTGTATTCTTGTTCTTGTTCCAAAACTTTGGTTTGTCCTTTCCCTTAAAGTCCTCTTTGTTTTCTTTGAATAGTTTGATAACTCCTTGTTCAATCAAGACCTTTTCTGTTGCTAGGCCCTTTTCAATGACATCCTTAAATGTAGACAAACAAGCTTTTCTGAGATCATAGCCAATAGCCTTGTTAACATTTTGTGTGAACATTTCCACCATTTGTTTTTGCGGGATTTCACAAGAGCATCTACTAGCTAAGTTTCTCCATCTTTGCAAAAATGACGCAAAAGATTCTCCTTCTTTTTGTTTCGTATTGCACAAGGTAGTAACTGAGACATCTGTTTCAATGTTGTAAGAGAAATGTTGGATGAATGCCTCTGCCAAGTCGCCCCATGACTTAATACCAGGAGGTAATTGAGAAAACCATTCCATCGCTTGATCTCCTAAGCTCTGTGGGAACAACCTCATTAAGTATGTTTCTTCTGCTGCTACCTCAATGCAAGCTGTGAAGAATTGTCTTATATGTGCCTTGGGGTCTCCTCTCCCTCTATATTTGTCGAATTTTGGTGTTACAAAGTGCGGAGGAAACGGAGGCATTGGAATGCTCTTATCAAAGGGATAAGGGCATATATCTCTCATAGTATATGTGGGTTTTGATGTGCCCATGTCTTCCACTTTCTTTTGTAGATCTCTAATTTGTTGCTCCAAATTATTTTTGGGAGGAGATGGATTTCTTATAGCATGTCCCATGTTTGAAACACCCATTTGAGGAGGAACTTGTTGCATATATGGATGATATTGATCGTAAACATGTCCATATGGAGGTCTATATTGTTGCAACATGTATGGAGCACTTGGCATAATTTCTTGTTGAGGGACCCCATATCTGTTTTGTGTATATAAACCATATTCAATGTGCCTTTCATTTTCCATTGTGTTGCCCCCAATTTTGGCATGAGGTCTCCTTGTGTCAACATTTTGAGGAAGTCCTTGAGTATCCATTTGTCTTGGTTGACCCATATCTTGAGCATGTGTTTGGACATAAGGCCTCCATGATGGTCTTTGAGCGTAAGTATCATGCATTTGAGCTTGTATATGTGGGATTGCTGGTTTCTGAAGCAAAACTGATGGTGACTCCGACATTATATTATTTGGTCCTCCACTATTTGGTCGAGTTTGTTGTGAAGGTCTACTTTCCATAAGTTGAGATAAGTCAAAATCATGTGGTATTTTGGCTCCACTTTGTGCCATCATGTTTAGAAAGTATTGACGATCTCTCCTCATTATCTCTTCAACCAATCTATTGAATTGAGGGTCCATTATAGATTCTTGTATGTCTGCTGATAGTATTGAAGAATTGTCCACATTATCATTGTGTGTAGCGTCGTGTATAGCGTTTGCGCTTTCCACATTTGGATTGTGTCTATAAACATTCATGTCTGGTAATGTAGTGTGCTTAGGATTGTAGAAGACATCATTGTCATACTCATAAGAACTCATGTTTACGGACCCTTGAGCTTCTTTAGCTATTCTCCTAGATTTTTGAAGACGGGTTTCAACCATGAACTAGGTGTTTAGCAATATGTGAGAAATTAGACGAAAATGACAAGAGTATGGAAGACTAAGAGTTGTATGGAATGTAAATGAATCTAAAGTTTACTTGCAATGTCCAAAGTGTGAGACCAAGTATGTAAGTAGTAGAGTAGGTGTGACTTCCAAAGAGAGGATAGTTTCTCTTGATGAGGTAAGCTGACCTTGACTCTAAGTAAGACCAAATGAGACCCAAAGGTAAGAAACCTTGATGAGGAACCACTTAGCAAAGTGCTGTAGTATGTAGTGTATTGACAAAGTATGATGAGGACAAGCAAGTGACCTTTTGACTCAAGTTTAGACAAGTATGAATGTAAAATGAGGTATGAAGCAATGATGGACTGTGTAAGACCTTAGAACAGGCTGAATGCTAGATGAAGTCTGAAGAGACAACCTAGGAAGCTCAAGTATGCCAAAACTGATTTCTTTGTTCGCTTGACTGTTAAACTTTTCAAATCCTGACACAGATGCCTCTGTATACTTCACAGACGCGGTTTTAAGACACAGACGCTATTCTGTTTGACGCAGACGTGATTCTGAGATTTCCTGTTTGATATTTGCTGGGACTGTAACAGTTTTTTTGCAATTGTGGACACAGACGCGCCTGTATACTTCACAAATGCGATTTCCAGACACAGACGTGTCTCTGTTCTACCCAGACGCTGATAAAAACACAGACGCTATTCTGTATTTCACAGACGCGTTTATCAGACATAGACGCGGTTTTAACAGACACAGACGCGTTTCTGTAACCTTAGTGCAATCTTTCCTATCTGTGAATTTGTTTTGCTGTGACCAAATCTGATTTTTCGACTGTTTTTTCGTGACAAGAGGACACAGTGTTGATGACCCAATGTTTGCAGACTGTTTAGACTCCAAAAAGTGTGTTGTTTGATGTAAAAAGTTTTTGCATACACTTGAAGACACAAAAGACACAATATTTTGCTGTTTTGTCTTGATTGTTTGAATGTTTATCATAAGTCAAGCACAATTCTTATGGCTGGCCAGGACAATAATTGTTGATCCCACATGGGGTTTTACCCCCGAGGCTACGCTATTCAGAGCGGATACTTAGATGCTTGACCTCACTGGCTCCACCCTCGGCACTCACTTCTCGGGTCAGCCAAGCATCAGTCCCCATGAAAACTCCCCATGGCGAACTTTGTATCTCTACTAAGAACCGTATGTGTGTGGGCCGCTACCAGAGGTCCGACCTCCTGCCTCAACAACTAGAAGGATTTGGGCATCTAAAACAAAATGGTGCTAGTAAGGGCATCCGCTCGTGTGGCCATACATGTGGCACTTTCAGCTCTGTAAATACAGAAGGCTCCCAGCCGGTAGGGGTTACGCCCTACAAATGATCAAATAAATTTGATCAAACGGGTTTATGGGGAGACATAGTGTCGGTATGAACTAATCAGCATACGTTATTCATAGTTTTCACCATGAATACATTTGATTATAGTGGCTTGGAAGAAGATGGCTTTTCTTTTGCTACCACTTGGGTCGTTCTCTTCTCACTAGTAGTCCTAATGACCACACGGGAAGACAGGCCCTCTAAAGAGTAAACAAAAAGAGCCTATTGCTCAAGACACAAAAGACAATGGTTCAATTTTTAGTGCACCAATTGAAGTGTTTGCTAAGCTATGAAAACAAGGCACACAATAAAATTACAAAAACCCTAGCCAAGGCCCTGCAACAAAATTGTTAGTAGTTTGGGTTGTTTCAAGTGATAACCCCTTCCTGCAAGCACACAAGTTAGGTAAATTTTAAGAAAACCCAAAAAGACTTTGTGAAAAGGGGCCTTCAACAAAAACGTATTTGCCTCCAAAGCAAGCTGCACAAACCAGGTTAGCTAGATCTGCAAAGGTTAGCTGAAAATAAACCAGATCTGAAACCCTAAATACAAAATCCGAAAACCCGAATCGAAAAACTTGAAAAATTTGCAAAACAGAATACACAGACGCTGTTATACCAGACATAAACGCGTCTGTCTGACATAGACGCGGTTCTGTGATTCGTAGACGCGATCTAAGAACACAGACGCCTCTTTCTTCTACAGACGTGATCAGATGGTTCACAGATGCGATTTGGGATCACAGACGCGACTTTCGGAAACCTGCAAAAAATAAAAATGACAGAAACACAGACGCGATCCAAGATATCACAGACGCCTCTGAAATACAAAAACGCGATCCGAACATTCGCAGACGCGGAAAAAAACCTAAAATGTCGTCGAAATCGTCCGATCTGCAACTTCACAAATGCAAAATCTGCAACAAAAATGTTAAATGCAAAGGGACAAGTGTCCCACCGGGCGTGCCAAAATGTATATGGTGAAAATGGATAGCAATAAACAACAATAATTGAAAGACTAAAATGGATTCAACCACTAAACCCTAGCTTAACAATAAACAAAGATCCACCATAACATATGAAGATAACCTAAGACAATGCAAATAACTCAAAATCACAAAGATTATACCATCACATGTCCACTAGGGTTTTGATCTCCATTCTTCCTATCTCCATTGATCTTGTTTGATATGCTTGCTCTCAGATTTTTGTATGCACAAGAGCTCAACAAAGAACGGAATGTGGTTGCAAGTAGAATTGTAATGTAGTCAATTGATCAAGTAGTTAGGGTTTGACAATGAAGAAAGCATCTCCTTAAATAGAAGACACAATAAGAAATGGAGGGTTAAGATTGAGAGGTGTAAAAAGAGAGGTCGGCTAGGATTAGAGGGTAGGTAGAGGAAATAGTAAAATAATGAAAGGGGTAGGTAGTGTAGGAATTAAGAGATGAATGACATGTGTCATGTGTAGAAAAGGATAATGAATTAATTAAATAAATAAAGATTTATTTAATTAATAGAAGAAATAGAACAATTAAATAAATAAAACATTTATTTAATTTAGGAAAGGGATAATTTAAATAAATAAATGTATTTATTTAAATGAGAAATAAGGCTAGAAGAGGATAAATGAATTAATTAAATAAATAAAGATTTATTTAATTAATAGAAGAAATAGGCTTAGATAATTAAATAAATAAAATATTTATTTAATTAGACATGACAATTTTGGGTGTCTACAAATATTAAGGTAGGTTTTGTTCAAGGGTTTATGGTTATTGTATGAGCTTAAACCAGGACAACATATTGGATGCTCTTTTGTAGCAGTACAACATATTGGATTCTCATGATCCATTTTGTAAGTCAGAGAGACTTCCTTTTATATTTGAGCAGTGAGCTTTAGGCCGTTGGCCTTCTTGCATGTGCAGGCACACTATTGTAAGTAATATCCATTCATTGGCTAGTGAGTGAATATTGTGGGTCACAAATCCCACCAAGGTTTTTCCCACACCAATTTTCCTCACTAAAAATCTTGTGTTATGGTGTGCTTTCTATGTTTTGTTTATTGTTCATATTTATTCCATTAATTCTTGTTTACTGTTACATTGTTTTGGAATGTAAAATATTTAATAAGGTCAAAAAATCTATTAACCGGTTAGATACTAATTCACCCCCCCTCTCAATATCTTTGGGAATCCTAACATTCATGAAATGAGAGTTGTTCCATCAACATATCATCGATGTATAAAGTTTCCACACAATGGAGTTGAAGTGATCATCAAATCTGATCCAAACCCATTCATATATTGCAACAATCTGCAACCTAGATCAGAAATAACAATCCTAGTCAATCGAGAGGTTGTTCCTTCATCAGCATATGTTGATCCAAGATCCTTGAAATCTTCTACATAAAAACAAGCAGAGATGAAAGAAAAATTCAAGATTAAAGACATGGGATGTGGTGAGTATATCTTTCATGTTGATCAAATCCCTCTATCTCCTAAGGTATTCAGCCAATACGAACAACCTACAAACAATTTACAATATCAAGGAATTGGGTGTGAACCATATAGTGTTGTGGCTACTAAGTCTGAATGAAAATATCCTCTAGTGGTGCAAGCAACTCTTGATATCAATAGTCCTAAGAGTGGTTCCAACAAAGAATCTATTTAGCGTATTGCCAGCCCTCTTGAGAAATAACATAGCTTTACCATTTCATCCACTCATTCCATTTCCATTCTTCTTCCAGACTTAGATCAACAAGAATTACAAAAGTCCTTACTCATTGGGGATATAAAATAAAGCTTTGAAGAGAAAAATCTAAAAGTCAAAAATAAAGAAAAGTCCTTTAGTCCAAGTCAAAATCAAAAGCTATTTGACTCTGCAAAAATAAAGGTCAAGGATAAAAATATTATTAAAGAAAAAGAGCAAGAGATGATCTCCCCTAATATCAAGATAACTAGGCGCAAAATTTTTAAAATTTCAAGTCTAAAAGAATACTTGTTGATTCTAAGTCTCCATCATGCTATCCTACTTTCACTTCTTTTCGCAATCATCACCCTTCATAACTCATCCACTTGTTCTGTACATCCTTTCCCTCCTGGTGATACATCATGGACCTTTAATGGAGCTTCTTCGAAGGACTTTGTTATCAGGGATGCCCAAACTTCTTTAGGTGACACGCATGCAAGCCTGTGTTGTCCATACTCTAGTAATTCTATCTTAGTTTCTTTATCAAGGAAGACAATCACTTGAACTACATATCATTCATTCAAGGAACGTCAAAGCTACAATCATAAGGTTAAGCCTCACACATTTGAGGTGGGTGACTTAGTTCTCAAGAAAAATCCTAAAAATCAACAAGACAAAGAGAAGAAGGGAAAATTCGAACCAAATTGGCTTGGTCCTTACATCATTACAACAACCTATGGATCTGGTGCATATCCGGTCTCAACTCCGGAGGGTGAAACTTTGGAGGATCATATCAATAGTATGCACCTCCATAGGTTTTACACATAGCTCTTCAACATATCCTAATTCAAAAAATACAAAAAAATAATTTAAAAAAATAAAAAATACAAAAAAAATTAAAAAAATATCAAAAATACAAAAAAATCATAAACATAAAAAATCGTTACTTGGTGAAAACCTAGCAAACAGGCACCTTGTGACACAAATTGTTTTTTAAAAAATTGAAAAAAGTAAACAGAAAAAAATTTGTCCAATGGTGAAAACCACTTCGATGGCACCCTCAGTAAGTGCCATGGTGAAAACCGGGTTACTCGTGCCATGCGTAGAGACATTTCTCCCCCTTCCTTCAGGATTCAATCGCACCCTTTCACTTTTGACACACTCATAACATGTCCATTCATAATAAATCTGCTCCTATCTGTGCCTAAGGCAAATCCCAAGTCTAGTGATGGGTGTGTGAAAAGTGAACCTGGATCTGTATTTGCAAGACACAACACTTCAATTAAGTCATTATATGTATGGTTAGATAGATATAAGCATGAATATGAAAACCATAACAAATCGACCCATTGCCTTCTAAAAGATGTGAGTATAAGATTGCTCTCAGATTTGTATAAGCAATCCAGTGACTTGACAACACCAAGATGAAGGATTTTAATCTATATGAGCATGATATTAATGCTAGATAGATGGAAGATTAATCTAACAAGATTTAAGCAATAAATGAGATAGATGATCTAAATATGTATGCAATATTCTTAATGAACCTAGAGCAAAATCAACATAATAACAATATATTCTTCAAGATTTTTGAATGAGAGATGAGAGCCTGAATTTATAGAAAATTCAGAAATAAACCAAAGGCTGAGATCAAATGATGATGAGCGGTCAAGATTTCCCAAGAGGAAGCACAATCTAGGTGAATTGATGTGATTGGATGCTTTTCTCAGTTTTAAAGGAAATTGAACTAAAATTAAGATAAAATCAAGAAAAACTGATTTATTCTCTATTTCATTCAATTTTAATATTTAATTATTTTAATTGCTTTCTTTGAGATTATTTATCAATTTTTAATTTGTTTTTTTCAAGATTATCTCCAATTGATTTATTTTCTCAAATTTTTAATTCTTTTTTGCTCAATTAGTTCCTTTTTTTATTTATTTCCATTTTTGAAGATTTGTGCTCATAATTTCCAATTCCTCTTTCTTGATTTGTTTCCTTTTTTGAAGATTTATGATAATTTTATTTATTTTTCAAATTAATTCTTCTTTTTGATGATTTAATGGCAAATTGATTTATTTAATTAAATATACAAAAGATATTTAATTAAAATAAATAAGATAATTGTTTAAAATGATTTACTTGGAATGATTTAATTAATTAAATAAATATTTAATTAATATTGGTTGATTAATTTGCCATGTGACATTTGATAATTAAAGGATTAATTGTGTGCTCAAGATTTATTTAATTACCTTTAGTTAGGACCTTGGTGATGTTGTCGAGATTAGGGGCTCATGGTTTAGATGACCATTTTTAGGGTATTACATTTGCCCCTCTTTGAATTAATGTGCGAGCAGTGCGTTGGATCAAAGAAAATTTGATGTCTAGGAGATACCTGTTCTGAACTTGATTGATCATGAACTAGAAGAAAGCAAGGTATTTAGCTTGATTCGAAGCGACGAAGCAGAATGAATTCTAATTAAAGCGATACCGATCCTGAACTTGATTGAACTAGGAACGATAGAAAACAAAAGATACTGAACTTGAACTTGATTGATCAAGAAGCAGATCTTACTGATCTAGAACTTGATTGATCTAGACATAGTGAGTGATGATAAAAATCGATCTTGAACTTGATTGATCAAGATACGATGAGGATAAATTGTCCAACTTGATCCAAAGCAATGAATACTGAACACCTGCTTAGATTGAGTGTAATCAAAGATACTCTTTAAACCCTTGATTGAGTTTAAATGAATAATCAGCTTGATGAAAAGCGATGAAACTAATTAATGTTAAGAGATTGATTTAGATGAAGACAAATATCAGCTTGATATGAAGTGATGAAACTGATATGCCCCTAGAGATTGATTTGATTTAGATGATCGAGAAATCTCAACTTGATACAATGCGATGAAGTTGAGATGCCCCTAGCAATGAGGTCTTATTTGATTTTCTTTAGTTGAAAAGATTTTTTATTTTTTTTGCTCGACTTTCAATGAAGATTGGAAATTTTTCTCGACATTTGAGGTCATAAGGTCACAAGTATGCTAGCAAGGGTTCATGATGATAGACAATTTTTTAGCGATGATAAGTTGTTTTGAGCACAAATTTATTCAGAGGAATTTTTGAAAATTTTGCGTTGATTGAGAAAAGTGAGCACAAAGTTGATTTGTAAAAATTAAATTGAGATTCAGCGTTGATTAATGAGAAATTGAGCGCAATTAGAAGAGAGAATGAGCTTTTGATGAAAATATCTAAGTGGTCCAAATTTTGTGAAATTTTGATGAGAGTTGACATCAGATTTCGATTTTGATCCTGAAAATGGACTCAGGACAACCGATTTACAAGCTTGTGATTTGATTTCATCGTACTTGTATTGATGGATTATGAGATGTTGTTCTATATACTTTATTCTATATGTATGCATTTCTTTTCAGTATAGATGAATGAATGGAAATGGAATATGGGTGTCTATTTTTCTTTCTTTTCATATGCAAATAAATGAATGTGAATGAGTAATGAGTAATGCAATTTTTTCATTTTTCTATGCAATAAGATGAATGCAAATGAGTGATAATGAAATGTATGGATCTATATAAGATGCTCATGTATGTAGCCAACATCTCAATACACAAGTATTCGATCAAAGAAACAATGATGAAAAAGAGACCACTTAGTTGAGAAATGATGAAGCTTCCAACTTCTCATTCAGAAGATAAAGAGAGCATTTTTATTATACCGAAATCACTCAAAATTCATGAGATGCAGAGTGGAATGCAAGATGAGATGCAAAATGAGATGCAACCTAAACCTAGTCACTGGATTTTGAAAAGCTTAATTTTCATGTCATTAAGCGCATTACAACCACAACAAGCATATTAGAGTTCCTTGTTTTTCATGTGCAATATTAATTATCTTGTCTGCAATGACTCTTTTTTCTTGTTCATATCCTTGGACAGATTATGCATGGACATAGATTACACAATGAAGAAATTCCCTCAAAATAGACAAAGAAATGATATGAAACCTCCCTGTAGTATTCAAATAAGTGGAGTCAAGGTATGTGAGGTGATTTCAGCTTGATGTGAAGGCTCTTATCACAGACACCCAACTAATTTAGATGTTTCCAGATCATTGGAATCATTCCTACAAGTAAAAAACAAAGAAAATATTATGCCCCCAATCCTTGCTCCTCTTAGTCAAGATAGACTGCCTCGAGTTACTCAAAGGGATAATAATCAAAAACCAATATAAAAGACAACACACAAAGAAAATTTTTATGCATAGCTCACACTGTTTAGTGATTGTTTTTTGTTTTGTTGTTTTGCTTGTTTACTCAATGATAAAACTCTTCAGTAGTCAGGAGATAGGTGACTGACTCAGAGTGGACGACCAGGTTTCACTGACGTAAAGATGACTTGTTTGACACTACTTAGGATATGTAATGTGCTCTTGTCGATTACCTAAGACAAGGACATTGATCAGTTTCAAGCCATGAGGGTTCCAACAAACCAGGATGTCACAAAAGTGACTGAAATATGTACAAGTGAAAGCAAATATGCAAGAAAGCGAGAATGCCAACATTGCGTTGATAGATGGAGCACTTGAGTACAAGAGGCGTCTATTTACCAGGTTTTCACTTGGAAGAGATTCATTTTTTTTTTACCGAGGTGCATTTTTACCAGGTTTTCACCAAGGCATTTTCTCTCTTTTCCCCTTTTTTTCCTTTTTTTTCTTTTTCTTTTTCTTTCTTTTTTCCTTTTTTTCTTTTTTTTTTTTTGAATTTCTTCAGGTCTTTTTCTGATTTTTAGGATTTCTTCAAGATATTTTATGATTTTTTAGGATTTCTTTAGGACATTTTATGATTTTTTAGGATTTCTTCAAGACATTTTATGATTTTTAGGATTTTGTTCAAGACTTTTTATGACTTTTAGGATTTTGTTCATGAGTTTTTAGGATTTTTAGGATTTTTTAATGTTTGCCCCTAGTGTCTAGCAAGGCAAAAGAGAATTTGAGTACATGAATGGATAAGCGAATGATGGTGGATGATTTCAAAGACTATCTCACAACATTAATCCAAGCACAGGGTCCAGATATAGAAATGTAAACCAAGGATTTTAGTGATGTAAAGCAAGGATATAGCGCAACGAAGCAAGGATATAGCGTAACGAAGCCATATGGTCCCAAGAAGTGGCCATGTTAGGAGGTTTGTGGAAAGCATGTTTTTTGCATTTTGTCCATAGTGTTGATCAAGATCAAGGGATAGATTTGGATAGGGGAGAAATAGGATAATCAAGATCAAAAGGGAGTAATGAAGGATGTAAGCAAGCAATGGATAGGAGCTAAAGGGTTTGGATCAAGTGTAATAGGTATGACATACAAAACCTATAAAGATCCTTAACCTTGTCAAGATCAAAGGTGGAAAATAGATATGAATGTAGATAGAGCGGATGAGGGATAATGGAGGATGAAGGATAATGGAGGAAGAAGGATAATAGATGGATGTACATGGATGGAAATTTCCTCCAGTGTAAAGTGCAAAAGGATAATGGATTACTCATGATGCTTGTTTGCCAAGTTTTCATCATGGTACTTGCCCAAGGCACCACAAGAAGTGGTTTTCACTCTTGGACAAAATTATCTCTTTACCTTTTTTTTCTTTTTTTTTTTTCATCCTTTTTTTTTAGAAGATAATGGAAGCATGATAGGGGATCGAAGAAAGACCCCAACATCTCGCTGCTTTGGATGGTACCCTTAGAATATGAGTTGCAATAGACCATGGCTATGAAGGTATGCTCAAATATGTTGGCAAGATAATGAAATGAAACTAGGGCAAGGATTGGATAAGAGGGATGGAAGGGTGAAAAAGAGGTGTTGGATAATGGATGGGATTTTGGAAGAATTGTGTATGGATAGATGGAAATGTTGGAAAGATCAACATTGGCACATGCCTTGAGGGATGATGGACATATGGAGGAGAAGTGAATCTTAGATTTTGAGATTTGGATGGAGGAAAGGTTACATATTTTGGGCATAAGAACCCAAAATGGATGAAGGAGGTGATGCAGGAATAGACTCGGAAGGTTTGGATGGAGGAACAACAATTTTGGATGCCAATTTTGATTTTTCTTTAGATTGCTGTGCTTCAAGCAGCCGCATAGGGATCCACATGGTTTTTTATTTTTCCTACTTTTGTAGTTCCTTAGAATGCATTGCTTGCACAAGTGCCTTAGGAACCCATAAAATTTTTTACTTTTCTTCTTTCTTTGTGGCCTTTTGTATTTTTCTTTTTCTTTTTGGATCATATTTTACTTTGTTTTGACATGTCAATTAGATGGGACATGTTGATCCTTGAATACATGTGGATTGATTGATTTATGACCTTTATGCTTGGCATCCAAATTTCTTGGAGAAGGAAAAGAATGTGTGGATGGATAGGAATGATATGAAGGTATTTTAGATGGATGGAAGGTACTTGAAGATGTGTGCCTTTGTTGATCTTGCATAAGGGATGGAGGGATATCAAGACCTAGAATGCATGGAAGCGGCGAAGGAGGAGGCATGAATTTGGATTTAGTTGGAGAAATGTAGGATTTATGAGAGATACCAACATATTGAGAAATGTCCCTTAGGCCATGACCTTTAACACTTTCTTTAATATGGAGGGGTTCTTGCTTGTGGAGATCTACCCCTTTTCCTTTATAAATATTTTGACTTGTAGGATACACTTTGATTTGGAAAGAAGGCACAAGTCCATTATGAGATGGAGGTGGAATGTAAGGAATGATAGGATCACTAAGGGGATTTGTAGGCATGATGGATCCTTGAGCTAAACATGGAGGATTATGACAAGGAGATGAAGGGATACTTTTATCTTGACATGGAAGAGGACCATTGGATAGAGTAGGAAGGGTGTTTGAATCTTCATTTTGAATAGGATCGTTTGAAAAGGTGGAAGAGGCATCATGATCTTTCTTAGGAAGTGGATTAAGAATGGGATTTGGAAGGATGCTTTGATCTTGAGATGGAAGGGGTCATCTTGGAATAAATGGAAAGGTATAATGGGATCATAATGGGATTCTAGTGAAATAGGATCTTTTTTATTCATTAGATGGGATTGAGGAGTTTTGGTGTCTTGATGTTGATTTATGATAGGACTTGTTTCTTCATTTTTTAGATTATCTTCTTGACATGGAGCCACTTCTAAGGAAGGGGTAGGATTGTGCATAAGCATAGGGGATTTTTGGAAGGTCTCCATATTTTGGCATGATGGGGAAGCATTTTGGAAAGGGCCTTCTGAAGTGGGTATGATTGGAATTGGAGTGCATGATGGCATAGGATCTGGGATTTTTAAATATTTAGAGGAACTTGTATCAATATTGGCATTAACTTGGATTTCCATAAGAGATAGCCCTTGAGGGTCAACATGAGAAGTTTCATTGTTTGAAGGAGATGGTATGGATTGTTGCTGAGAAGTCTTAGGAGATGAAGGCATCATGGAAGGGATGGATACTACATATAGAGCCTTGCTAGACATAGGTTCACAATTTTGATCATGCTTAGAAATAGTTTCTTCTTTTCTTTAGGTGAGTCATTAGGATCTTCAATTTCAATGACACCATTATCAATGAGATCTTGAATCTTATGTTTTAATTCTATGCAATGTGAAGTCTTATGTTCATTTTGTCTATGATATAGACAATACTTACTTAAAAATTCCCATCCCCATGTGGTCCTTTTAGGTAATATGATAAGATTGTTCTTAAGAAGATCTTCCAAAGCTGACTCAATAGATTGCCCCAAAGGTGTAAAGTGTCTATCTAGGGAATATTTGGAGGAAATGCCTTTATGTCTTGGTGAAGGTGTCTTGTGAGCTTGTTTGAGATTTGGTCTTTCATTGTCAATTATTTGTTGGTATTTGATTGTCAAATCATATAATTTTTTTAGCATTCCTTGAAGTTTCTCACTCTTGATATCATGCATTTGTTTTTCAAATGGAGTCATTGATTTATTTTGTTGGATTTCCATGTCATATATTTCTTTCTTGATATCTTGAAATATTTGAGCAAAGGTAGCCATGGGAATTGGAGCTAAGGCATCCATGAGATTCTTACTTTTGTCAAAAAAAAATTTAGAAGAGCTTCTGGTTTGAATAGGCATTTACAACCGATAGGACCAAGAGCTAGATGTGTTGTAGAAGTCAAGATCAAATTGTAGCTAGTAGTTCATTTAATGTAGTGATTGAGTGAAGTAACTAAGATCTGGTCTGGTTTTAGGAATGATCTATCCTGTGTAAGATGTTATCTAAGTTAACTTAGGTTTGATAAGATGTTGTTTGAACTAGCTTAAAGATGATTGACAAAATCGTGCAACACAACAATAGGGGTACACTATCAAGGTTGTTTATGCCCAAGAGGATGATAACCAGTTTTATGCTCGTTGTAGACTGATCTGGGAAACTTTGACTATTTTGATTGACAAGATCAGGAATTCGTATGACAGAGGATTGGACAGAGATGAGATTCTGATAGACAAAGTTTCAATGATTCATGACTACCATTTTTTGATAAGGATTGATGTTTTGATGACTGACAGAGACCAGTTTGGACATGGATAGAGTTTATCATTGAATTGTTTGATATTGTTTCATTTGTTTTCTCCAGTTTTAGTATTTCATTTTTCAATTTCAGGGATGAAAACATAGAAAACATGCAAGATATATAATAATTCAATCACAACACACTAACCCTATCGAAGTTGGCTTAGAGAAGAAAACCTTTGCTTGCTGACTTAGGTACACACCCAATAGCTAATCAGAATATGGCCACTGAGTCTCACACAATGGATTCTCAACACTGTATTAGCCGACTCCAAACACTAGTGGGGGCATGATATGGCAAGTGTCTTGGGAGAGTTACTATCTCTCTTGCACAAAGATTATCAACCTTTCGGAGGTGAATCAGGTAGCTTCTATCTTATAGTTGTTAGTCAGGAATTTAGTTTGAAATTACCCCTTGAAGTCATGCAAGCATGATTGAGGCCTATAGCCCAACAAGGTACCGAAACAAGATGTAGTCACATAAACATGATTGAGACCGCGAGGCCCTACAAAATGCTCGATATGAGAGATCTCAAAGAGAAAACTCAAATAATCCCATCCTCTAAGACTTTAATCACCAGAGGCCTATTTATTATAGTGAGTTTGAATGCTCAGGTCCAACTGTACTCACTTGGGTTGTTCTCATAGGGTGATTACTATTTCCCACTGTGACAAGCCCGCTAAAGGTACACAAATCTCAAAACTTAGAAAAAAGCTTCGAGGGTATAGATTTTTGTTTGTCTATAAAAGACAAGAGCATACTCTCCTACCTTTTAGATTTTTCTGAAAACACGAAAGACAGATTTGTTCTTTAACATAATGTTTAGTTGATTCTCCTTAGGCAACCTACAAAACCAATATGTTAGTAGTCATTTTCTTCTTGATTCTTTGGCAGGCGTATGTTTGATTGATAGATTCTTTGACAAGCATCTTGAAAACATTAAAATCCCAAAATTAGTTGCCAAAATAACATAAAAAATAATTATCAAAATAAAATTCTAGCACGCAAACTGTAAATTAAACTAATCTAACAAGAATTTCCATTTTTCATGACTATCCTAGTTATGACAGTTTTGATAGTACTTCACTCTGTCGTTTATAACTTTTCAACCTGAGATAATTTGAATAATCGCTTCGGTGGAAATATGAATAACTTGGTTTTACAAAACATATTAATATTTTGTTTAGATCCAACAATTAAATAAAAAATTATGCCCTCCGAATCGAGACCATTTTTGACTGTCACAGAAGATTAAGTAAAATGATAGTCCTGCACTCTATCAATCATAACTTTCAAACTCAAAATCTTTAGGAAAATCCCTTTGGTGAACCTGTATAAAACTTGGTTTTACACAACATATCAATAATTGGTTTAGATCCAATGATGCAATAAAAAGGTATGCTCCCCAAACCGAGACCATTTTTGACTGTCACAAAAGAATAAGTAAAATGATAGTCCTGCACTATGTCAATCATAACTTTAAAACCCAAAATATTTAGAAAAATCCATTCGACGAACCTATAGAAAACTTGGTTTTCAACAACATATCAAAAATTAGTTTAGATCCAACGGTTAAATAAAAATATATGCCTTCCAAACCAAGACCATGTTTGACTATCATAGAAGAACTAAAAAAAGGAAAGATTTTTATCTGCAAATTTAACGCATGTTTACTAGTTATAAAAACCAAACATTAAATTTATTTGAGAAACATTAGAAATATTGTAGTCATGGGTTCGATCCCCATGGTGGGCACCAAAGATGTGGTGTGAAAAGTGGACCTAGATCTGTATCTGCAAGACACAACACTTCAATTAAGTCATTACATGTATGGTTAGATAGATATAAGCATGAATATGAAAACCATAAGAAATCAACCGATTGCCTTGTAAAAGATGTGAGTATAAGATTTCTCTCAGATTTGTATAAGCAATCTAGTGACTAGACAACACCAAGATGAAGGATTTTAATCTATATGCATGATATTAATGCTAGATGGATGCATGATTAGTCTAACAAGATTTAAGCAATAAATGAGATAAATGATCTAAATATGTATGCAATATTCTCAATGAACCTAGAGTCAAATCAGCATAATAACAATATATTCTCCAGGATTTTTGAATGAGAGATGAGAGCCTGAATTTATAGAAAATTCAAAAAGAAACCAAAGGCTGAGATCAAATGATGATGAGCGGTCAAGATTTTCCGAGAGGAAGCAAAATCTAGGTTAATTGATGTGATTGGATGCTTTTCTCAATTTTAAAGGAAATTGAACTAAAATTAAGATAAAATCAAGAAAAGCTGATTTATTCTCTATTTCATTCAATTTTAATATTTAATTGTTTTAATTGCTTTCTTTGAGATTATTTATCAATTTTTAATTTATTTTTTTCAAGATTATCTCCAATTGATTTCTTTTCTCAAATTTTTAATTCTTTTTTGCTCAATTAATTCCTTTTTTGAAGATTTGTGCTCATAATTTCCAATTCCTCTTTCTTGATTTGTTTCCTTTTTTGAAGATTTGTGACAATTTTTATTTATTTTCCAAATTAATTCCTCTTTTTGATGATTTAATGGAAAATTGATTTATTTAATTAAATATACAAAAGATATTTAATTAAAATAAATAAGATAATTGTTTAAAATGATTTACTTGGAATGATTTAATTAATTAAATAAATATTTAATTAATATTGGTTGATTAATTTGCCATGTGACATTTGATAATTAAAGGATTAATTATGTGCTCAAGATTTATTTAATTGCCTTTAGTTAGGAACTTGGTGATGTTGTCAAGATTAGGGGCTCATGGTTTAGATGACCATTTTTAGGGTAATACACTAGGAGTACAGTTTCTTCCAGTTTTCTTATTTCTATCTGTGCATAATCCATAATAAAGAAACACTTACATCACAGATCCTCAATAAAGTTCCACCTTCTTTGCAATAAACTATCAGTTTCATGGATTCAATCACTTTCAGATAAAATGCAATTAGCAGCAACAGGCTTTAACAAATCAAATCTTTCAACAGACTCAAACAACATTATGGTTCAGTGCTATCTATCCTTTTGTGAACAAAATTATTGTGACCACAATCAAATAGACTTATACAAGTGACAAGAGACACTAAACTTGAGGACTATAGTGGATGTTGGTGTCGAGTCGTGGTTTTCTTTTGATTTTATCTTTTTGGTGACATGTCTTTAGGTTTTCTGAGATGTCTTTGACTAGAGATTTTATCTCCAGGATGTCTTTGACTAGAAACGCGAGGATGGGGTATCATCACCTATTTTTATTTGTTGTCTGTGATTTATCTCATAGTAATGCTATCACATGTCCAAGGATATGAAGACATTGTGAGTCTAGTATGAACTGGGGCATTCTTTGTTTGTGACTATCTAATCTCCATGCAAATAGGTACAATGACTTTCTAGGTCAAACATATACCTTGATTGTCATAACCTATTTTCCATATTAAAGCTCAATGATGATAATAGCACAAGAATCTCTTTTACTTCCATATCTCTACCTTTCATCCCCCTTTCTTGATTGACCTTTGTTGTCCTTTCTGAGTCTCTGTAGCCCATTATCACATGATAGAGTATAATGACATGACAAAAACATTTGCATTTAATGTAGTTTGCACCTACATTACCACATATTAGTATTTCATACATACATATAGATATCACAATTGCATCACATCCTGCACACAACACATGTTAGCACATTTTACATTCTCATCATGTAAATACTTATGTACATATTTGTATTATCATATTCATTTTCATTTCATACAATTACATTTATATTTTCATAACATATAAGCCCAACAAAAGAACAAAAATATTGCATTTCATCATGTCCTTACTTGCATCCATATCATAAGCATCACATAGAAACCAACATCACACAAGTACATATGCATATAGTTGCCGCAAGGATGAATCATCTCATAAATATATATAAAATCATAAGTGTCATGATACAATAATGTCAAAATACATATGGCTACAATCACTTGAAGGTGTCTACATCATCATAAAGAATGGTACAACACTGATACATAGGGAGCCCTCTAAGGCTATGATGAACTCCCTCCCTTAGAGCCATATTCCCTCGACAGAGTCTGAGCCTTGGAAGGACCCGCCCCAAGATCATTTCTCTTTCCCCCTCTATCTGGTAATGGTGGAGGACTCAAGATCCCACCACTAGACGCTTGTCTCATGTCTCGCCCTCTAGTGGTCATCATAGTCCACAATGGTCTCTAGAAGCTCCTAGCCCACTGATCTAGTGGTACTACTCCATAGTATAGGTCTCTCCAATGGGATATCTCCTCCCCTTCCCACAAAACATTGGCATATCTGGCCCCTGTGTCCTTTTTTGTCTGCATCCCTACCCTTGGTACTATCACAGCCTCACTATAGCATTGAATAGCCCTATCTCTCTCCTTTTCAGTGTCCCTTAGCTATCTCCTTAGCCTAGTGGCATCCCTCTCCAAATTCTAGATCTCATTTACCTATCCTTGGCAGATCTCCCTCATGGATAATAGCTCATCCTCCTCATCTCCTCCCCCCTCACCCTATCCTTGTGGCTTCTCATGTGGCTAATCCTATCACTGTCCCTATCCTTGTACCATTGTGGGAATTTGTGTTGTTGGAACATGTAATGACAATCCACCCCTACCCCTCACTACATGCACATGTCTCTCCTCTCCTCTATCTATCCTTTAAGCCACTCTTCTCTCTACCACTGCTCCCCGCCTCCACCGCTACTCTGTACCTCTACCATCCCCCCTCTCATCTCCACCATCCCCACCATCACCCTCTATCAGCTCCCCTAGATCCATCAGTCATGGAAATGGATGCTCTACCCAATATGCATTGTACTCTGCATCCATCCTTGCATCCTCCACATCTGCCCAAATATCCCAAGACATCAGAACCATCTCTAACATCTGTGTCATAGCCTGATGATAGGACAATAATGGCCCTAAATGCACATGATCCCTCACTATTAGTGCATACATCCCTAACCCCCGTGGCATCTATTGTATCCTCCTGAATTGCTTGCATACCCTATCAATCAATTTCTACTCAATCACATATGGTGTTCTCTTTATCAGATACCTACTCCTGAATACATATGATAGCTCCACTGCATCATCCTCCCACTCCTCACAATCTTGGTAAGGCCTCCATACCACACTCTCTACCTCATCAATAACCCAACACCAATACTCTAGCCTCCCAATCTGTGGCTGAGAAGTAATCATGACATACAAATGTACATAACTATGCCCATGTCCCCTAACTCTAAAGTGTATCGAGCGTATAACCGACAAATGCTCATATGCCCATACCTGCAACAATGTCACTCTACATCCTAATCCTATAGATCTATGATATACAAACTGATGCAGCTCATAATACACATGTGCTAGTAGACATGACCCCCATTAAAACCTATTGTGCTCGGCCACCAAAGTCCTCCCTCATCCCATAGACAACCCTTGTGTCACCCTATCCTTTCATAGGAACTTGCCGATCACTTCTGCTAGCACCATCAGTAGCACCAATCTTGTCATTGTCATAGTGTCCCAAGCCACATGTCCTACCCTCATCTCTAGTTGTAGATCCTAAAATACTTATATCAGTCCATCCCTGTCTCCCTCTCGATTGTAAGGAATAAACTCCCCATCGATTCATATCCTCAGTATCCTGTATACATCCTCTAAGGTGACTGTAATCTCACCCATTGGCAAATGAAAAGTGCATGTATCTGATTGCCATCTCTCAGCTAATGCAGTCAGCAATCCCATGTTTGCCCAAAACTCAGACACATACATAATGTATCATAATCCCATAGCCTCAATTGCTTCTCTATTCTCAAATGTCAGCTCTACTCACAAACTCTGAGTCAAAGGAAATCTCTCCCATGACTCCAGCATTTATTAACCTACCTAAAATTGTCCTATCTAATTAATTTTATTTATTTATTTATTTAATTAATTCATTTATCCTCTTCTAGCCTTTTTTCTCATTTAAATAAATACTTTTATTTATTTAAATAACCCTTTTCCTAATTTAAATAAATATCTTATTTATTCAATTGATCCCACTTCTTCTATTAATTAAATAAATCTTTATTTATTTAATTAATTCATTAACCTTTTCTACCTATGACATATGTCATTCATCTCTTAATTCTTACACTACCTACCCTCTTATTATTTTCTTATTTCTTCTACCTACCCTCTAATTATAGCCGGCCATTTATCTTTTACACCTCTCAATCTTATCCCTCCATCTCTTATAGTGTTCTCTATATAAGAGGATACTCTCCTTCATTATGGATCCTCCCCGACTAGCATTCAACCTTTCATATGTGATCAAGCTATCAACAACATTTCATTCTTTGTTGAGCTCTTGTGCACACATAAAATCTAAGAGAAAATATATCAAGCAAGATCAATGGAGATAGGAAGAATGGAGATTCAAACCCTATTGGACATGTGATGGTATAATCTTTGTGATTTTGTTGATTTACATTGTCTTAGGTAATCTTCATATGTTATGGTGGATCTTTGTTGTTGTTAGGCTAGGGTTTTGTGGTTGAATCTATTTCAGTCTTTCAATATTATTGTTTCCATTTTTATCATAAACACTTGGTATCTGCTCAAAGGTTATCTTTATGAAATATTGCTTGAATTCATCTACCATTCTCTTGTAAACCATTATTTTTTCATCCTTGTTTGGTAATCATTGGTTGCTTGATGAATTACAAGTTGAGATTCCCCAAAAACATGAAGTTCCTAGATTTTCCACTGAACTGCAATTCATAATCCAATTGTTAATGCCTCATATTCTGTTATATTTTTAGTGCAAGGAATTGACAATTGGTATGATTTTGGAATGGACTCCCCTTGAGGTGTGATAAAGAGGATGCTAGCTCCTACACCATGCAACATGTATGAGTCATCAAAGTACAATTTCCAAGGCTTTGTGTGTGATACCACCAAGATGGATTCATCTGAAAATTTTGAAATTAGAGGAGTATCATCTATCATGGGTGCATCTGCTAACTGACCTACGATAGCTTGTCCCTTTATTTCTTTTTTGTCCACATATTCAATGTCAAATTCACTCAAGATCATCACCCATTTGGCTAGTCTGCTAGTAAGCATCACCTTTTTGAGAAGATACTTCAATGGATCGATCCTTGCAACCAACTTAGTTTTATGAGTTAGCATGTAATGTCATAATTTTTGCAAAGCAAAAACCACAACAAGACACACATGCTCAATTGGTGTGTAGTTAAGCTCATAACCGGCCAAAGTACAACTAATATAATATACTACCTTTTCTTTGCCTTCAACATCTTGTTGCACCAAGAGTGCCCCTAGTGTTGTTGGTGTAGCTGATATGTAGAGTAATAGGGGTTGTTCTGGAACCGGTGGCATCAAGACTAGTGGATTCAAAAGATAATCTTTGAGTATCTAAAAATCATGTTGACAATTATCATCCCATTTCAATTTCATGTTTTTTTGTAGCAAGTACTGAAAAGGATTGACATTTATCCACATGTTGTGCTATGGATCTTCGTATGGACTAGAGTCTTCCTTGTAAAGATCAAAGTTGACTTATATTTCTTGGAGGTGGCATTTCTAATATCGCTTTGACTTTTTTTGGATCATCTTCAATTCCTCTTTTTGAAATAATGTATCCAAAGAGCTTCCTAGAGGTTACTCCAAAGACACATTTCTTTTTATTTAGTCTCACTTTTTATTTTTGCAACCGATCAAAGATTACTGAAAGAATGTCCAAATGTGTGTCTCT
This sequence comes from Cryptomeria japonica, assembly GCF_030272615.1. NCBI lineage: Eukaryota > Viridiplantae > Streptophyta > Pinopsida > Cupressales > Cupressaceae > Cryptomeria > Cryptomeria japonica. The sequence goes on along the minus strand of NC_081411.1, from coordinate 185,746,695 downwards.
ATCAATTGATTTTCCCAAGAGTTCATCCATATAATCTTCTACAGTTACATGCATAAGATCATGAAAAAAAGTAGTCATGGCTCATTGGTATGTAGCACCTGCATTCTTTAGCCCGAAGGCCATGAAATTCCAGTAGAAAGTTCCCCAGGGACAAGTAAATGTTGTTTTGTGCTGATCCTCAGATGTGATTTTTATTTGATTGTAGCTAGAGAATCCATCCATCAAAGATAACATCACATGACCTGCTGTGAGATCTACCATCAGGTCTATTTTTGGTAATGGAAAGTCATCCTTAGGATAATATTTATTGATCTCTCTAAAATATATACATATTTTGATGTTGGGATATGGCTTACTAACTAGTACTAAGCTGGAGATCCATTCAAGATAATCAATTGGTCGTATGAATATGAAATCCAACAATTTTTCAAGCTCCACCTTTACTAATAATGCCACTTGTGGATGCATCTTTCTTAATTTTTGTTTCACTGGCTTTTCTCCCAGTTTAACTATCAAATGATGCGTTAATAAATCTGGATCTAGTCCAAGCATATCAGCGTATGACCATGTAGAATTGATTTCTCACTTTGTGAAAAAGTTTATGAATTTTGGTCTTGTTAGGATTCCCACAGATACTGAGAGGAGGGGGGGGGGTGAATCAGTATCTAACCGGTTATAAGATTTTCTTAACTTAAAACATGTAGAGCATATTAATACTAAGTACCGGTAAGCAAAAAGTAATGCAATAAATAGAGATAAAAACAACCACATGAAAAACACACCATAACACAAGGATTTAACGAGGAAACCCGGTGTGGGAAAAACTTTAGTGGGATTTGTGACCCACAATATTCACTTACTGGCCAATAAGAGAATATTACTGCTACAAGAGGGGCTTGCACATGCAAGAAGGCCAACTGGCTAGAGCTCACTACTCAAATACAAAATAGGAAGTCTCACTGACTTACAAAATGGATTATATAAATCTAGTGTCTTGTACTGCTTCAAAATAGCATCTATAATGCTAGATCCAGTATCGGTTTCTGCTCTTCTTCTTACATAAACCCTTAACCTATAATTTGCATAATAGGTCTGCCTTATTTCTCCTAATTATATTCTTCTTACTTCATTACAAATGTTCTACAATGATCTCTCTTATATAAGAGTCATTTTATAGCTTGCCAAGTCGGCTTACAAAGATTTTACAATAATAAACAAAATATATGAATAACAAAAATCCTATCGGCTTTTGTGTCAGTATGCTTCCTTTCACTGTCGGTGTTGGTGATGTGAGTGCCAGTGTAGAGTCTGATCTTGCTAGTGCCGGTGGAATGCCTTGTCGGTGTCATAGGATTGTAAGGTTGCCATGAATGACAAAACTTTCAATCACCTACAATGTCTCATTAGAGTGTGCATATGCCAACAATCTCCCCCTTTGGCATTGATGGCAATGCTCATGAGAAAATTCCAAAACTTGTGATCCAAAAATATGTGAGCTCCCCCTAAGCAGATAAGTCTTTTGCTGATTATTTTCTCATACTACTACTCCCCCTTTGGCATCAATGACAAAGGTTGTCAAGGTGTCAATAGAGTTGTAGTTTTTTGCCTCAACCTTGTAACTGGGTGATTATAATTTGAAAGAGATCTGCCAAAACCAAATTTATGCTTTCCATAAAATTCTTACTATCTTTTATTGCTGCCTCTATTCTTTGAACTGTACCAATGAGTTGCTGCATATGCTCTGCTGATGTTTTCTATCCTTGTACTAATGCCTCAGATATTTCCTTTCTCAAGAATGCTAGATAGTCCAGTCTGGGACTTATTCTTAGTCTCAGATTCTTAGCCTTGTTTATTATTCTCTCCTTTTCTCTCTCTAGCTTCAGTAACTCTTCCTCAAAACCTATTATCTTTTGCTCAAAAACTGATAATGTATCAGGTGAATTAACAAAGTTATTAGCAAGTTTATTAATTTCTTCTTGTGCCTTGCTCATTTTCTTATCTATGTCCACTATCAAAAAGTTTGTCTTGCAAGTATCTTTGTACAGAGTTTTACATTCCTTCAATATGTTACATAGTTCTGGTAGAAGTGTGTCAAATTCCCTAGTACACTTCTTTATTTGATCCTCAAAGAATTTTTTGTTTTTCAGTTTCCAACCTGTCTTTGAATGCCTATTCCTTTATTTGCTCAAGTGTCACTGTGTTGTCAGTAATATACTTCAACAAAGTGTCAAGTTGACTTAAAGAATATATATTATCTATGTTGCATTTAGGAGCTATCATCCTCAAAATTGGGATTGTGTCATCTATAGCTTTATAAGCTTGTGAACTACAATCAGTTATTTTCTTCAAAGAATCTAAAAGAACTTCAGTTACATTGGTTGATTTGTAATTTGCTGAGGATGAACCAACATTCTAAATTTTGGTAGGTTAGTCTATGTTTCCATTTCCTTAAGCAAGGGTTTTTGTTTCTCTCCTATTGTCAGTGGCACTGTTTCCACATGAACCTGTTCCTATTCCAGGGCCTGTTGCTCTGTTTGTCTTTCTATTTGTTGATTTGTTCCAGTCTCTGTCTATTTCCCTGTGCTATCATCTTCAACTTTTCCTTAAGTTTTATCAATGTTGTCAGTTGCCAGTTGCTCACTAGCCATGTCAATCTTATCGGTTGTGTCTTTATCTACTACAATGTTGACCTTTTGAGTATCAACATCAACTGTGTATAGTATCTCTGAATTTGGATTAGTGTCCTCTTGTGATACATCCATACTGTCATCCATCGGTTGATCTTCTGTTGTTGTTACCGGTGTAGTAATCAGAGGCAGTGGGGATAAGTTATCTTTTATTTTGATACTAGGAGGTCCACCAACCTTTCCTTTACCCTTCTCTTTGTCCTTTTGATAGACTTTGATAGGCTTGGGGTTCTTGTACTCTTCCTGTTTTTCCTTCTCCACAAGGAATATATCCCATCCATTTCCTATTTCTTCTATTACCTCTTTTACTCTTCCTGCCATTAGTGCAATATGTTGATGTGCAGTAGAGAATACTGACCGGTTGGCTTTTGCAATTAAATTATCTATTCCTTTTGGAGAGTTGACTGGGTAGACAACAAGTAATTTTTCAATTTTGATTTTCTTGTCAAGTTCTACAACAAATTGTCTTCTTGCTTCTAGTCTCTTGAATAATTCATCTGGTAGTTCATCTACAACTTCCATCAAAAACTTCTTATAGATATCTTGGTGTAAAATAACACTATTTTCAACTTGTTCTTTCTCATCTGCTGATAGTGTATCATATAATTTTTCTATGTTCTTGAGTTTTCCTTCTTTTGTGATTTCATCCAACAGTCTGTCAATCAGAGAAATATTCTATTGAGTCCTTTTCTTCTTAGGTGTTAGCTTTTTCTTTGTAATTGTCTTCTTTACCAGAGACCTCACTACCTATTGTTTTTGTCTAGTTCTTCTAGGTGAGGGTGTGGATACCGATGAAGGTTGTCTTTTCCTTACAAATCTTTTGAATTCAACGGGCATGTCACTCTCTGAAGAAGTTGCTACTGGTGAAAGGTGAGTTTTTGGTTGTTGAGCCTATAACTCATCTTCAGTGATACCAGTTTGTTTCAGTACATCTTCTTTTATAGCCTTAGCCTACCTTGAACCTCTCCTCACTATTGCTTCTACTTTCTTTACTCTCTTCTTATATTGAATTTGGCTTTCAATGGTCTCAACACTACCAAATATTTCTTCCTTAGGTTCATTTGGTGCTTCCAGAAGTGCTTTAGCATATGTTTCAATGATGTGGTCATCAGTCTCATAACCCATTTCAGTAACCCAAATTGTTCTTGGGATAACTACTTCCATCTAGATCTCATCCTTTTTAATCACAAAACATATATCATCTTTGTATTTGTTTACAATTTTCTGTGACAGTCTGACTCTTTTGTTCATTCTGGCCTTTAGTGCTTGAAAATACTCATTGATATTCTTTTCCTTGTTTTCACCCATGTTGTTGAACAAGTCTAATAACTGCTTTCCTACTGGTATGTCAAATCCAAGGTTCTTGATACCTATACCGGGCACCTATTTGGTTATGTGTAGCATTAAGAATACAAGTAAGTTACCAAATCTAAATGTTCCTTTCTTATCCTTCTTGATTTTCCCTAAATTGTCAATCAATTCATCCTTTAGCCATTCACATACATCAATTTTTACATTATCCTTAACCATATCATGTGCACTTTTTATGCATAAACTAGAAACTGAGTTAAGTCAGTTTGCATGTGTTTCTTTGTAACCTAAAATCATGCTAACAAATCTCACATTTATATCAGTCACATCATTAACCCTTAGAGACCTTTTGTCGGATGTTGCACCAGTTAGGTTTATTACCAGGTCATTTGAGACCTTCTTTGTCTTGTCTGCTCTATTACTGGTGGAACTTAACCCTGTTACAGCTTTCACAACTTCCTTGGTAATTTTATGAATTGAATCTAGCCAAAAGAATTCTCCATGTACCCTGCTCAATACTATCCTTATTACTTCCTTGAGGAATTCTAGAATGCAGAGGATTTCTGTGAATCCTAGGGTTTCAACAATCTTGTGTTCAGGTTTTACATTTCCAGAGTCATCACATATGAAAAATTTGTACATGTTCTTGACTTCTTCATCTCCTAATTCTTCTATATGGCAATGGATATAAATTCTAGGGTCTTCTGCATAAACAACTCCTTTGGGAATTTGGGAAAAAGCACCTACATTGTCATCCTTTTTAGCTATCTCAGGAACTAACTAAAATACAAGCCTAGGGCATTTGATTACCTTGACCATAGTAGGGTTTGCTATGAATTCAGGTACAGAAGAGGATGCCATGATTATAAATACCTTTTTCTACCTTTGGAAGGATTGATCATTGAAATGCTTTGCCTCTTTGCTCGAAATGCCTTAGCTCTAGAAATTTTGCGCTCTTTGAATGTTTGAATGCTTGGTGAAGTGAAATGGAGCCAAAAACATTAATTTATAATGTCAATCTACCAACTACCACATTTAATGCCTGTCGATTAAGTAATCACTTAACATAACTATTGGTATAGAAGTAATTTCAACTTATTACCATCAACCGAGGGAATAATAGCATATGTCTCATTGATTGCCAAACCCTCAAAGAAATTTCTTCAATTTGATGAAGAGACTTCTGCCTATGGAGTGCTACTCTATTCTACTGGTGGAGTGTTGCTTGGTTCTACCGATGGAGGAGTATTCCTATCCACATTCAATTCTGATTTCCTGATCCATTGTTTTGAAAATTCTTGCTTAACCTCTTCAACTTTTTCTTTACCTTTCAAACTAGGACCTTTGTTGTCTGCCAGTGAGGACTTGCTTCTACAAAATTTAGCAATATGCCCAATTTTGTTACATGCATAACAAGTCACATTATTTCTCTAAATAACCTTTCCATAACGTATGTTGGTTTGTGTTCTGCATTGATTAGATAAGTGTCCAAATCTTCCACAAACATAACATCTCACATTCATTCTGCAATTCTCAGAATTATGACCAACTTTGTTGCATTTTGAACAATGACTGGTGGGTGCATTGGTATTCTGATAGTTTCTAGATCTACATTCATATTCTCTATGACCATACTTATTACAGTTAAATCATTTGTCATTGAATTTATAAGCAGTAGGTTGTCTTACCGGTTTGCTATGATCCTGTGTGTTTGCAATACCAGAGCTTTCACCAACTTCAAAGCCAATTCTAGAAGTGTCACCTTTAGGTTTTTGATTCTTCAGTAGGTTACCAAGTTCCTCTGAGCTTTTCTTGAATTTTTCTTCATGTTGATTTGCAGTATCTAGTTCTCTTTCTAAGACTTCTTTCTGCCTCAGCAGTTCATTTGAGTCATTCTGAGTGTGCATCAGATCTGTCTTCAACAAATCATTTTCATAGCTAAGTCTTGTGTTCTCATTTGCAGCATCACTTAGTCTTCTAGTCAAATCTTCTCCATTCTTCTTTCTATCTTCAATTTCTTTACAAAATCTCATAGTCATATCCTGCATCTCATTCTTTGTTGTCATATTCTCTTGCTTCAGCTTGTTTATCACATCATTAAGAGTTTCTTTTTCATCATTCTCATTTTGCATCTTTTCACAAAGTTCTCTTCTCTTGTTTCTTGAAATAGTAAGATTCTCTTGAAGTGCTTGAATAATATCCTGAGCAGCCTTTAGATCATCTTCAAGTTTGATATTTTCCAATTTTTCTGCATCATAGTCAGAGAGAGCTCCTTCAAGTTGCTTCATCAAATTTTCCATCTCTACTGGTGTCAAGATCTTCCTCAAGTTGTTAGGCTTCTGAAAATAGAGGACCAAGCTCTGATACCACTTGTTAGGATTCCCACAGATACTGAGAGGGGGGGGGGGGGCGGTGAATCAGTATCTAACCGATTATAAGATTTTCTTAACTTAAAACATGTAGAGCATATTAATACTGAGTACCAGTAGGTAGAAAGTAATGCAATAAATAGAGATAAAAACAACCACATGAAAAACACACCATAACACAAGGATTTAACAAGGAAACCTAGTGTGGGAAAAACCTCGGTGGGATTTGTGACCCACAATATTCACTTACTGGCCAATAAGAGAATATTATTGCTACAAGAGGGACCTGCACATGCAGGAAGGCCAACTGGCTAGAGCTCACTGCTCAAATACAAAATAGGAAGTCTCACTGACTTCCAAAATGGATTATATAAATCCAGTGTCTTGTACTGCTTCAAAATAGCATCTATTTAATGCCAGATCCAATACCAGTTTCTGTTATGCTTCTTACATAAACCCTTAACCTATAATTTGCATAATAGGCCTGCCTTATTTCGCCTAATTATATTCTTTTTACTTCATTACAAATGTTCTACAATGATCTCTCTTATATAAGAGTCATTTTACAACTTGCCGATTCGACTTACAAAGATTTTACAATAATAACCAAAATATATTAATAACAAAAATTCTATCAGCTTCTGTGTTGGTATGCTTCCTTTCACTGCCGGTGTCAGTGATGTGAGTGTCAGTGTATAGTCTGATCTTGCTAGTTCCAGTGGAATGCCTTGCCAGTGTCATAGGATTGTAAGGTTGCCATCAATGACAAAACCTTCAATCACCTACAATGTCTCATTGGAGTGTGCATATGCCAATAGGTCTTTCTCTCTCTGTCAGAGATTGTGCCAGGAATATATTATATGTAATGCCCATACCCTAGCTAGACTTGTAAAACCCGTTTGACCATGATTGACTTCCTATGTGGCATTCTTGAAAGGTAAGTTAACCATGGTCAAATGTGTAGTTTAGATAATATAAATAACTGTGCATACTTATTATTGTGCTTTTGCATCGATTCTCATGTAAATGTAATTGTTCCTAACCCTTGTGATAAATCTTGAGCTAACGCCTTCATTGAATATGTATATGTATATGCATGCTTGTATGAATTCATGGGTGCAGGAGATTGCAGGTACAACACCGCTTAGGGCAAGGTTCATCTCCTTTGGGATTTGCAAGGTTGAGTATGCCTCTTTCATCTTTAGAATTCGGATTTGGTGGTCATATAACTCTCGTCTTGCCTTAGCCATGGTTAGGTGAGCATCGTGTGTGGATTCATGGGGCTTTCTTTCCATTGGATTTCATGTCAAGTAATTTGGTAGACTTCCTCGATTTGCATGCCTTGCGCGAGGTAAGTCGAGTTTGTTATCCTAAGTATTAAATTCAATTTAATGAGTAAACGTACACATTAGTGACATAGAAATGTAAATAGGTAGTTTCTTCTATACGAGTAATCGTTAATTTAAAGGGATTGCTTTAATTATTATTGTAACAAGCTTAAGGTATTTAACTTGGGTTAGTGTGCTCATTTACGCATTTCTAACATTTACGCATTTGTAGTTGAGAAATTTGAATAAATGAGACTCTTGCATTAGGTTAGTCATTTATTTAAAAAGGTCGCTTTACTATGTTATAGCAAGTCGATTTAATAGTTAAATTCGAAAATAATGAATTTAATGAGTTATGCGTTTTGGAAAGGAAAAATTTAAAAGTCAATTGAGAAATAGAAATAAATTACTCATCTTCGCATGTTGGGAGAAAAAGGGTAAATTATTATTATTTAAAAGAAATTATTTCTTTTTTTTCTTATAAAGTTGATATAGTGTAAATGATTGATTTTTGAGATTTAAATTAATTTAAATACATCATCCCTGTTAACAGTTCAAAATATAAAAGTAGGCCTAAATTGATATTGGGAGATTAAAAAAAAAAAAAAAGAATTAAATAAGAAATGGAAGCTTTTTAATTTTAAAAGAAGAACGAATAAGAAGTATGGAATAATGGAAAGGAAGGACTTCCATTTTGATTTTCATTATTTTATTTTAAAAATAAATGCCTAAATTCGAAATTGAAAATTAGGGCAAAATTAGGGTTTCACTTTTTAACCTAGTTTTGTAGACATTTTGGGGGTTCTTTTTTTTGGGGGGGAAAATGTGGGAGAAAAAGGGAGTTTCTTCTTTCTTGCTTGGAGTTGTAGGTGGAGCTCTTCTTCAGATTCATGCCAGGAATGCTAATGGGAGGTAGGTCTCTTGTGTATCTTGTATTGCATTTAAAACCAAAAGAAATGTGTTTGATTCTCTCTTGAAAATCTGAGTTCTAGTTTGAAATAATGGTGGACATTGGATCAAGATTTTTGCCTTATGAGTTAGTAAATCTTACCTATCTAAGAGACTTTGAAACTGTTTTGTGTGTTTGGAGGAAAACCATGAGCTGTTATTCGGAAATCTTCCCCCATTTTGATATTTTGGTTATTCTGAAAAAGAAACAAAAAAAAAAATGGAGAGGAAATGGCTGTGACTGTGAATGTTTTTCAAAAAATGGGGTTGCTGGAACTTGTTCTCTTTTTTCCCTGTCTCTAGCTGTGTGGGTGCACAGAAGATTTGTTATTTTTTTTTAAAAACTGTTCTTTTTATTTGCTGTAACAAAATGATTTTTTTTTAAAAAAAATTAAAAAAAAAAAAAAAGTGTTTTTGTGCCCCCATGGCAGCTGCTACCAGTTGGTAGCAGCGCTACCAGAGGTAGCGAACTGCTACCAAATGGTTGCGCCCTGCTACCATTTGGTAGCAGCGCTACCAATGGTAGCTAGGCTGCCAAAGGGGGGGTCCCACGTGGGTGTCCACGTGGGTACCCTCTCCCTCTTTTTTTGAAAACCAAAAAAAAAGTTTATTTCGTTTAAATTTTAATTATTATTTTTAATTGTTTTTATATTATTATTTTTATGAAAAAAAAGAAAAAAAAATAGAATATATGAATATATATATATAAATAAAGAAAAACCAAATTAAATTAATAAGTGGAGTTAAGTTAGTTTAAGAGGTTTTAAATTCAGTTTTTTTTATATATTATTTAATTTTAAATTCGGTTTCTTTGCATTATTTAATTCGAGATTATTGAATATTAGCTGGATTTAGATAACGAACATTTAGCAAATCCATACTTTAATACAAATTATTAAATTACATATTGACTACGTCCAAGCTTGGGTTAATTCGTATTATTAACATGGACTAGTATTAAGGGTGGGTTAAAGGTGAATTTTTAAATAAAAGTTAATTTAGCAAATCCATATACTTGGTCGACATTAATGGTTAAACAGATATGGTAAACGGATACCTCTATCGGATAATGCCTATGTAGGTCTAAATTTCTATAATAGAACTTGGTTATGTAATGGCAAGACTTGTTGTGATAGTAGTTGGTTATAAGTCGGTCAAGCCCCTAGTTAGGCTACCATCAAATAAGAGAACCTAGGTTTGTTTGTTTTCTTTTGTTATGATTCAATTTGACCCGCTTTTAAAAGGGATCACTGTGTAATAATCTATTTAGGTAGATGTTGAATAGTGTATGTGTTCGCCTAAAAGGCAGAGTTGTAAAGACATGTAAATATGTAACTTTAACTATATTAAATGCCAGAGGGGTCTTGCAGTTGAGCAGACCCGGAGATGTAGCCCTTTAGGGGTGAACTCCGAGATCATTCCTGTGTTATGCGGTGTTTTAGTTTCCTTTGTTTCATGCTTTAAGTTATCATGTATGGTTGTTATCTTGTATAAGTGTATGATGGAAAATTAACGAATTTAAATCAAATGCACAAAATCAGACATCTTGAGGAAAGTAGTAAATCAGATTCATAAGACATTGTAAATTATGATTATGGCAAAGTATTTAAAATATGTTAATTTAAATTGTAATAGTGGAAAGAATCTTGCTAGAATACTTCATTGGATTAAATTGTTAATAAGCATGTTAATGGAATGAATGTAAAAGGGAAACAAAGTTAAAATTTATGTCACAATTCCTAGATTGAAATCTAAAGGATGCACATCATATAAATATCTACTTTTTTTACCTTAGTAAATGAATCACGCCATGTTAATTATGTTTCATTACATTGGACGAATTTGTTAAGTTATTTCACGCTTTAATCATAACCAATAATCCTCACCAGATTAATTTGATAATCGTGTGGACTCAACTAGGCATCCATGTTGTATATTGGATGAATATACTTAATAATTCATGTTGTAATTATAATCAATAATCCTCACCAGATTAATTTTAAAATTGGGTTATCTCAACTAGTCTTCCATATTTATAACCCCAATAAATGAATTTCTTTATGATTGCTAAAAATGAACTGAATAGGGAAGGATTCAATTAGATGTTGATACATTAAATCTTAGTAAAAGTATCTCCCTCCTATTAACTTCGTTTATAAAAAAAAAGAGATGTGCAATAAGACAATTGTATTTTAATCTTAATAGAAGGACGTCACTATGATCTTAATATTCGAATCTCAAAATGATGAATGTCATCTAGTTAATGATACTTTAATTTAAAGGATGCTCTCATGTGTCCTAATGCATATCCATCTTAATGAAGTTAGTCCAATTATTTGCATTATTAAAAATACAAATGAATTCTATGGCTACTCACATTTTACCTTTCATAAAAGAACTTCAACTCATTAGTTGGCTATGCATGAAATCAAATGAAGGGACCTCACTCTATTAGTTGTAGTTAATCCTTAAGTAATGAACTTTTCTCATTAACCATACTTTTTAATATTTAAGAAAGATATCAAATGTGGGTGAATATTTAAAATCTAATGAAGGAATCCTCGTTTTATTAATCGTAGTTTAACCTTAAATGAATGAATCTCATTAGGCATATCTTTAAACATTAAAGGATGAAATCAATTGTGAATGGATACCACCAACCCAAGGAATGAACTTCATTATATTAAATGCATGAACCTTTTTGGAGACCTCTTAATGTAATTATGAATTAAAGTGCAATGAATAAACAACCTATCAAAGGCCTCCTAACCACCAAAGTAAATGAACGCTTCCTAAAATTCTATGATGTCATATCTTTGAACACATATATATAATCAAGGTCTATGCATTATCTCGCAATTTTGATATCCAGTTTAATGGATCTAATGATGCAAGTTGAGTTAGGTGTAAGGTTTTGTAATCACGTTGGGAAACTCCTTAGGATCGTTTTAGCCTTTCGCTGTGTTATCTAGTTAGAGATAGCTTTGAGATAACTTCAATCTATCTTAATATTGTAACTTTTTCATTAACGCTCTTAATTATTATTTTTTTTAAAAAATAAAAAAATATTTACACTCTAATTGAGTGTTTTTAACTTAAACCCTTAGGGTTTTCCTGGCGGGGCATTACACTTGGTATCAGAGCCCAAGTTGCAACACTGGGATCTCTGGTTTCACTTGTGCTCTTAGTTGGTGTGTGTGGGTCTACCTTATGTTTTATGCTTGTCCACCTTGATGTGAGGGTGTGATCTAACAAACCCTACTTGTGTGTAACGTGTGTGTGTTCACACCTTGCTTCACCTTCTTGATGTGGGTGTTTTGTGAATGATTATAGGTGTTTTGTCTCCTTATTGAGGTCTTCGTCTATGACTTCTCTTACCTTGGAAAGGGATTCATATGTACCTTCATTCTTGCTTTGTTTTACTCTTTTGACTAATCCACCTGGGTTGATTTGTTAATGTCTGGGATCCAAAAGTACGAAACATGTTTGTCTATGGTTATGATCTATTTTAATGATTGTCCACTTGAAAGACTAGAATGGCAAATGTTAATGCTTATTATGTAGTACATTGAGTGATTATGACTCATCTTCTTTTCTCTCTCTAAGTAAATTAAAAGGAATTGATATGTGTAGTTACCTCTTATTTAAGTTTTCTAATTGCAAGAGAAAGGATGATATATCTTGAGCCTTGTGTGAACCTTATAACGTTTTTGTGTTTTAGATTGTGAAGGGGGATTGGTTTGGGAGTTAAATTTTGGTTAATGATAGAAAATGGTATGTTTGCATTAAAGGGTTCTCCATGTGCTTGGTAGGAGTAATATAATTAAATTTCATCTTAAGTAAGGTGCTTTAATATGCGCAAAGTGATTTTGTGAAAATTGCTTGATGTGAAAGGAATACCAGAAGAGGACATATTGTAGTAGCTTCAAGAGTGAACTAATGTGCTCCTCGAAAGATTCTTTATGTGCTTAGTCAACTAGTGTGATTTAGGACCTATTAAGTGACGCACTTTTAACTTGCTTTGGATTTAGATAATTGCCTTATTGTGTTTAAGGAAGAGTAAATGAAAGGCTTGTGGAATTGTATGCATTGAATGTGTAAATTTTAGTAGATAGATCTTTATGTACCTCCTTGTCATATTATGAATTTCCAATGTTAAATTTGATATATTATTGTATTGTATCATATCACGAATAATGATTGTTCTCAAGAAGACTTGTATGACAAAAGAAAATTTGATTGTTTTGAATTCTTGATCGGAAACTAGAACATTATAGTGCAGCAATAATGATTAGAAAATGTCATGATAGGATGTTTTGGCACCTTCCTAAAAGATAGCAAAATGAAAACCGTGCAACTCAAATGATAAACTTATGTCCGAGCATATGGTGTGATTTTGAAATTCTTGTGTATTCGTAGGAAATAGTTGATTTTCCAACTCTCTTCCTCCTCTTGTCTAAAATATAGGAATTGTTGTCTTTGAAATACTATTTGGAATGCAGTGATTTAAGAAGAAATTTTGTTATAAAGCATATGAAATTGTATGTTAGCCTTGGCTTCTAATTGAAAGAGGAAAGTTTTTCATCTTGAAAAGGGAAATTGCATAGTTAGTAAGGTGAGTGAAAATTCTTAGGGAAGATTGAGAAAGATATCAGAATGATGTTATTTCTTCGTGTAAATTTGAATTGTTGAAAATATTAGTACGTGGATCTAGAGTAAACTTTGTTTGGTGATTCATGTGTAAAGCATAATTAAAACTTCCCTTAAGTATATGTTAGCATAATGTAAAGTACTCCCCGTAAATGTGACTAAACCAGTAATGGTGCTATTCTGTGTGTGTTGTGAGAAAACCCGTACTTGTTTTGTGTGCCCATGGGATGGTGAAGTAATCAACCATGGGGAATATGTTTGTTTATGAGTATGGGAAACCATACCTATCTATGTAATGTTGCTTATTTGTTTCCTTACTGAGTGCCAACCCATGGGTTGTTGATAAGTCAGTATGTGAAGGGGTAGTAGTACAAGTCACCATTCCTTGAATAGTATGAACAGCGTACGAGTAATATCGATGCGAAGTGACTTTAGCTTCCCTATTTGAGGAAAGACATAGTTTTGTAATGAAGCTATAACATAGGTGTACTCAATACTTCCCCTTGTGATGAACCGATTTATGAGGTTCATGTGTGCCAGCCTTATTCCTATCCTTTATTTTGAGCATATAGATGACAGTTTTTGAGCATATTGATGGAATTTTATTGGAGTACCTATTGCCTTGTCTTCATGAGAGGCGTGTTACTGTTCTTACATAAGTTGCCAACTGACTAGTGGTGGTAGACTTGTGGGCAAACCTTAGCCATGTATACCTCTGGCTTACGATGAGTATCCTGAGAGGAACATCGCTATGTGGAGTGTGACCGACGCGTGCCTTATCTGTGGGGTACACTGCCATGCGGGATACATCCATTGCGTGCTTTGTCCGCTTGAAGTATTGCCATGCCGTTCTGAGACACGATGCGGGGTGTAGTAGACATTTCCATGCGGCCTACCGCTAGGTATTGGGTAGAGCCATGGCACGTGATGACGTGATGCAGGGTGATGTCGAGGTGCACACTGCCATGCCATGTGGATGTGTGACTTGGCCACACCACATGATGAGCTACTAGGATAGCTAGATGATTGTTCCTTCCTTCCTCGTTGGTGGCTAGCTACTAGTCACGTAGTGATGTAATGTGCAATTATGATTGTCTTTTAATTATTTATTTATTTCTTTGTGGGCCAGCAATTTATTTTACTTTGCCTTGACGGTTTAGCCACGATCTTGCAATCTTGATCTTACTTGATTTGATGTTGCAAATCCGGAAATTATTTTCTTGTTTTATTGTTGGAATTGACAATTATTATCTTTAATCTTTTGTACTTTGGTGGCTAAACCGGTTTATCCTTGTTGTTTTCGTATGCTGGTCTTGTGTTGCAATGTGAATTCCTCTCCAAGAACGTAGGAGATGGGCTTGGATGAGTGTATACGAGGAAGTAGACGCAGGGAACCTTGAGGATGGAGGTATGTGAGGCTATGAAATAGCTAGGATCCACTACCTACCTATGAGTGGTGACTATCTCTTGGAGGCTAAACACCTTACACAACAAGGGATATTCACGAGGGACTTGTATGGAAGGAAGCACTGCTATGGTGTACCCTAGCACCATCAAGCCCTCGAGTGAGATGTTGGACATTTGTTGATCATGTATTTATTTTGAGAGCAGGCATAGAGATGTGGATCATATATGTTACCTTTGACCGAGCATTTGACATGCTCACATGTGGCCTATTGTGTTGTGCAAACCAGTCTTGTGGATGGATATTATGTGTAATCATGGATTAAATGGTATTAACTTGTCACTATGTTATGGGGCATAGTCATTGGAAAGGCTCTTGTATGTCTGAAAAAAGTAAACAATTGAGTTCTGACATTGCTCTTATTTGACGAAAGTTAACTTGCTTGTAAAAAGAATTGATATGTGAAGATAGTTCTATGTGATAAAATCTTGTGAAAGAGAGGAATTGGTGAAAGAAATTGACCTTGAGAGCATGTTTTCTTGTCATGTTTGATAAATGAGAAGGATAACTGTGTCTATATGTATTTTAATTGCTTTAATTTGGTGTAATAAGAAGGGAAAAGTCTCGTATCTTTGCTATAATTGTGTGTAAATTCTAGAACGTTCTAAGATGTGAATGATGTTAGATGCATTTTTGTTAATGGATGATGACACTTGTAGAGGATTTATGAATAATGTTCTAAGATAATGGCAAGATAGTTGTTTGTGCAAATTGATAATTGTTAATTGAGTTTAAGGACTAATAAGTGTTCCAGGACTTCCGTTTAGCTTTGCGACTTCCAGGAGTAAGTCGGAGCCTAGGGGGGGAGAATGTAATGCCCATACCCTAGCTAGACTTGTAAAACCTGTTTGACCATGATTGACTTCCTATGTGGCATTCTTGAAAGGTAGGTTAACCATGGTGAAATGTGTAGTTTAGATAATATAAATAACTGTGCATACTTATTATTGTGCTTTTGCATCGATTCTCATGTAAATGTAATTGTTCCTAACCCTTGTGATAAATCTTGAGCTAACGCCTTCATTGAATATGTATATGTATATGCATGCTTGTATGAATTCATGGGTGCAGGAGATTGCAGGTACAACACCGCTTAGGGCAAGGTTCATCTCCTTTGGGATTTGCAAGGTTGAGTATGCCTCTTTCATCTTTATAATTCGGATTTGGTGGTCATATAACTCTTGTCTTGCCTTAGCCATGGTTAGGTGAGCATCGTGTGTGGATTCGTGGGGCTTCTTTCCATTGGATTTCATGTCAAGTAATTTGGTAGACTTCCTTGATTTGCATGCCTTGCGTGAGGTAAGTGGAGTTTGTTATCCTAAGTATTAAATTCAATTTAATGAGTAAACGTACACATTAGTGACATAGAAATGTAAATAGGTAGTTTCTTCTATACGAGTAATCGTTAATTTAAAGGGATTGCTTTAATTATTATTGTAGCAAGCTTAAGGTATTTAACTTGGGTTAGTGTGCTCATTTACGCATTTGTAACATTTACGCATTTGTAGTTGAGAAATTTGAATAAATGAGACTCTTGCATTAGGTTAGTCATTTATTTAAAAAGGTCACTTTACTATGTTATAGCAAGTCGATTTAATAGTTAAATTTGAATATAATGAATTTAATGAGTTATGCGTTTTGGAAAGGAAAAATTTAAAAGTCAATTGGGAAATAGAAATAAATTACTCATCTTCGCATGTTGGGAGAAAAAGGGTAAATTATTATTATTTAAAAGAAATTATTTCTTTTTTTTCTTATAAAGTTGATATAGTGTAAATGATTGATTTTTGAGATTTAAATTAATTTAAATACATCATCCCTGTTAACAGTTCAAAATATAAAAGTAGGCCAAAATTGATATTGGGAGATTAAAAAAAAAAATTAGAATTAAATAAGAAATGGAAGCTTTTTAATTTTAAAACAAGAACGAATAAGAAGTATGGAATAATGGAAAGGAAGGACTTCCATTTTGATTTTCATTATTTTATTTTAAAAATAAATGCCTAATTCGAAATTGAAAATTAGGGCAAAATTAGGGTTTCACTTTTTAACCTAGTTTTGTAGACATTTTGGGGGTTCTTTTTTGGGGGGGGGAAAATGTGGGAGAAAAAGGGAGTTTCTTCTTTCTTGCTTGGAGTTGCAGGTGGAGCTCTTCTTCAGATTCATGCCAGGAATGCTTTTGGGAGGTAGGTCTCTTGTGAATCTTGTATTGCATTTAAAACCAAAAGAAATGTGTTTGATTCTCTCTTGAAAATCTGAGTTCTAGTTTGAAATAATGGTGGACATTGGATCAAGATTTTTGCCTTATGAGTTAGTAAATCTTACCTATCTAAGAGACTTTCAAACTGTTTTGTGTGTTTGGAGGAAAACCATGAACTGTTATTTGGAAATCTTCCCCCATTTTGATATTTTGGTTATTCTGAAAAAGAAACAAAAAAAAAAATGGAGAGGAAATCGCTGTGACTGTGAATGTTTTTCAAAAAATGGGGTTGCTGGAACTTGTTCTCTTTTTTCCCTGTCTCTGGCTGTGTGGGTGCACAGAGGATTTGTTATTTTTTTTTTAAATGTATTCTTTTTATTTGCTGTAACAAAATGATTTAAAAAAAAAAAAATTTAAAAAAAAACAGTGTTTTTGTGCCCCCATGGCAGCTGCTACCAGTTGGTAGCAACGCTACCAGAGGTAGCGAACTGCTACCAAATGGTAGCAGCACTACCAAAGGTAGTGCCCTGCTACCATTTGGTAGCAGTGCTACCAATGGTAGCTAGGCTGCCAAAGGGGGGGGGGCCCACGTGGGTGTCCACGTGGGTACCCTCTCCCTCTTATTTTGAAAACCAAAAAAAAAGTTTATTTCGTTTAAATTTTAATTATTATTTTTAATTGTTTTTATATAATTTTTTTAATGAAAAAAAAGAAAAAAAAATAAAATATATGAATATATATATATAAATAAAGAAAAACCAAATTAAATTAATAAGTGGAGTTAAGTTAGTTTAAGAGGTTTTAAATTCAGTTTTTTTTATATATTATTTAATTTTAAATTCGGTTTCTTTGCATTATTTAATTCGAGATTATTGAATATTAGCTGGATTTAGATAACGAACATTTAGCAAATCCATACTTTAATACAAATTATTAAATTTCATATTGACTATGTCCAAGCTTGGGTTAATACGTATTATTAACATGGACTAGTATTAAGGGTGGGTTAAAGGTGAATTTTTAAATAAAAGTTAATTTAGCAAATCCATATACTTGGTCGACATTAATCGTTAAACAGATATGGTAAACGGATACCTCTATCGGATAATGCCTATGTAGGTCTAAATTTCTATAATAGAACTTGGTTATGTAATCGCAAGACTTGTTGTGATAGTAGTTGGTTATAAGTCGGTCAAGCCCCTAGTTAGGCTACCGTCAAACAAGAGAACCTAGGTTTGTTTGTTTTCTTTTGTTATGATTCAATTTGACCCGCTTTTAAAAGGGATCACTCTGTAATAATCTATCGAGGTAGATGTTGAATAGTGTATGTGTTCACCTAAAAGGCAGAGTTGTAAAGACATGTAAATATGTAACTTTAACTATATTAAATGCCAGAGGGGTCTTGCAGTTGAGCAGACCCGGAGATGTAGCCCTTTAGGGGTGAACTCCGAGATCATTCCTGTGTTATGCGGTGTTTTAGTTTCCTTTGTTTCATGCTTTAAGTTATCATGTATGGTTGTTATCTTGTATAAGTGTATGATGGAAAATTAACGAATTTAAATCAAATGCACAAAATCAGACATCTTGAGGAAAGTAGTAAATCAGATTCATAAGACATTGTAAATTATGATTATGGCAAAGTATTTAAAATATGTTAATTTAAATTGTAATAGTGGAAAGAATCTTGCTAGAATACTTCATTGGATTAAATTGTTAATAAGCATGTTAATGGAATGAATGTAAAAGGGAAACAAAGTTAAAATTTATGTCACAATTCCTATATTGAAATCTAAAGGATGCACATCATATAAATATCTACTTTTTTTACCTTAGTAAATGAATCACGCCATGTTAATTATGTTTCATTACATTGGACGAATTTGTTAAGTTATTTCACGCTTTAATCATAACCAATAATCCTCACCAGATTAATTTGATAATCGTGTGGACTCAACTAGGCATCCATGTTGTATATTGGATGAATATACTTAATAATTCATGTTGTAATTATAATCAATAATCCTCACCAGATTAATTTTAAAATTGGGTTATCTCAACTAGTCTTCCATATTTATAACCCCAATAAATGAATTTCTTTATGATTGCTAAAAATGAACTGAATAGGGAAGGATTCAATTAGATATTGATACATTAAATCTTAGTAAAAGTATCTCCCTCCTATTAACTTCGTTTATAAAAAAAAGGAGATGTACAATAAGACAATTGTATTTTAATCTTAATAGAAGGACATCACTATGATCTTAATATTCGAATCTCGAAATGATGAATGTCATCTAGTTAACGATACTTTAATTTAAAGGATGCTCTCGTGTGTCCTAATGCATATCCATCTTAATGAAGTTAGTCCAATTATTTGCATTATTAAAACTACAAATGAATTCTATGGCTACTCACATTTTACCTTTCATAAAAGAACTTCAACTCATTAGTTGGCTATGCATGAAATCAAATGAAGGGACCTCACTCTATTAGTTGTTGTTAATCCTTAAGGAACGAACTTTTCTTATTAACCATACTTTTTAATATTTAAGAAAGATATCAAATGTGGGTGAATATTTAAAATCAAATGAAGGAATCCTCGTTTTATTAATCGTAGTTTAACCTTAAATGAATGAATCTCATTAGGCATATCTTTAAACATTAAAGGATGAAATCAATTGTGAATGGATACCACCAACCCAAGGAATGAACTTCATTATATTAAACGCATGAACCTTTTTGGAGACCTCTTAATGTAATAATGAATTAAAGTGCAATGAATAAACAACCTATCAAAGGCCTCCTAACCACCAAAGTAAATGAACGCTTCCTAAAATTCTAAGATGTCATATCTTTGAACACATATATATAATCAAGGTCTATGCATTATCTCGCAATTTTGATATCCAGTTTAATGGATCTAATGACGCAAGTTGAGTTAGGTGTAAGGTTTTGTAATCACGTTGGGAAACTCCTTAGGATCATTTTAGCCTTCCGCTATGTTAGCTAGTTAGAGATAGCTTTGAGATAACTTCAATCTATCTTAATATTGTAACTTTTTCATTAACGCTCTTAATTATTATTTTTTTTTAAAAATAAAAAAATATTTACACTCTAATTGAGTGTTTTTAACTTAAACCCTTAGGGGTTTCCTGGCGGGGCATTACACTTGGTATCAGAGCCCAAGTTGCAACACTAGGATCTCTGGTTTCACTTGTGCTCTTAGTTGGTGTGTGTGGGTCTACCTTATGTTTTATGCTTGTCCACCTTGATGTGAGGGTGTGATCTAACAAACCCTACTTGTGTGTAACGTGTGTGTGTTCACACCTTGCTTCACCTTCTTGATGTGGGTGTTTTGTGAATGATTATAGGTGTTTTGTCTCCTTATTGAGGTCTTCGTCTATGACTTCTCTTACCTTGGAAAGGGATTCATATGTACCTTCATTCTTGCTTTGTTTTACTTTTTTGACTAATCCACCTAGGTTGATTTGTTAATGTCTGGGATCCAAAAGTACAAAACATGTTTGTCTATGGTTATGATCTATTTTAATGATTGTCCACTTGAAAGACTAGAATGGCAAATGTTAATGCTTATTATGTAGTACATTGAGTGATTATGACTCATCTTCTTTTCTCTCTCCAAGTAAATTAAAAGGAATTGATATGTGTAGTTACCTCTTATTTAAGTTTTCTAATTGCAAGAGAAAGGATGATATATCTTGAGCCTTGTGTGAACCTTATAACGTTTTTGTGTTTTAGATTGTGAAGGGGGATTGGTTTGGGAGTTAAATTTTGGTTAATGATAGAAAATGGTATGTTTGCATTAAAGGGTTCTCCATGTGCTTGGTAGGAGTAATATAATTAAATTTCATCTTAAGTAAGGTGCTTTAATATGCGCATAGTGATTTTGTGAAAATTGCTTGATGTGAAAGGAATACCAGAAGAGGACATATTGTAGTAGCTTCAAGAGTGAACTAATGTGCTCCTCAAAAGATTCTTTATGTGCTTATTCAACTAGTGTGATTTAGGACCTATTAAGTGACGCACTTTTAACTTGCTTTGGATTTAGATAATTGCCTTATTGTGTTTAAGGAAGAGTAAATGAAAGGCTTGTGGAATTGTATGCATTGAATGTGTAAAATTTAGTAGATAGATCTTTATGTACATCCTTGTCATATTATGAATTTCCAATGTTAAATTTGATATATTATTGTATTGTATCATATCACGAATAGTGATTGTTCTCAAGAAGACTTGTATGACAAAAGAAAATTTGATTGTTTTGAATTCTTGATCGGAAACTAGAACATTATAGTGCAGCAATAATGATTAGAAAATGTCATGATAGGATGTTTTGGCACCTTCCTAAAAGATAGCAAAATGAAAACCGTGCAACTCAAATGATAAACTTATGTCCGAGCATATGGTGTGATTTTGAAATTCTTGTGTATTCGTAGGAAATAGTTGATTTTCCAACTCTCTTCCTCCTCTTGTCTAAAATATAGGAATTGTTGTCTTTGAAATACTATTTGGAATGCAGTGATTTAAGAAGAAATTTTGTTATAAAGCATATGAAATTGTATGTTAGCCTTGGCTTCTAATTGAAAGAGGAAAGTTTTTCATCTTGAAAAGGGAAATTGCATAGTTAGTAAGGTGAGTGAAAATGCTTAGGGAAGATTGAGAAAGATATCAGAATGATGTTATTTCTTCGTGTAAATTTGAATTGTTGAAAATATCAGTACGTGGATCTAGAGTAAACTTTGTTTGGTGATTCATGTGTAAAGCATAATTAAAACTTCCCTTAAGTATATGTTAGCATAATGTAAAGTACTCCCCATAAATGTGACTAAACCAGTAATGGTGCTATTCTGTGTGTGTTGTGAGAAAACCCGTACTTGTTTTGTGTGCCCATGGGATAGTGAAGTAATCAACCATGGGGAATATGTTTGTTTATGAGTATGGGAAACTATACCTATCTATGTGATGTTGCTTATTTGTTTCCTTACTGAGTACCAACCCACGGGTTGTTGATAAGTCAGTATGTGAAGGGGTAGTAGTACAAGTCACCATTCCTTGAATAGTATGAACAGCGTACGAGTAATATCGACGCGAAGCGACTTTAGCTTCCCTATTTGAGGAAAGACATAGTTTTGTAATGAAGCTATAACATAGGTGTACTCAATACTTCCCCTTGTGATGAACCGATCTATGAGGTTCATGTGTGTCAGCCTTATTCCAATCCTTTATTTTGAGCATATAGATGACAGTTTTTGAGCATATTGATGGAATTCTATTGGAGTACCTGTTGCCTTGTCTTCATGAGAGGCGTGTTACTGTTCTTACATAAGTTGCCAACTGACTAGTGTTGGTAGACTTGTGGGCAAACCTTAGCCATGTATACCTCTGGCTTACGGCGAGTATCCTGAGAGGAACAAAGCTATGTGGAGTGTGACCGACACGTACGTTATCCGCGGGGTACACTGCCATGTGGGATACGTCCATTGCGTGCTTTGTCCGCTTCGAGTATTGCCATGCCGTGCTGAGACACGATGCGGGGTGTAGTAGACATTTCCATGCGGCCTACTGTTAGTTATTGGGTAGAGCCATGCCACGTGACAACGTGATGCGGGGTGATGTCGAGGTGCACATTGCCATGCCATGTGGATGTGTGACTTGGCCACACCACATGATGAGCTACTAGGATAGCTAGATGATTGTTCCTTCCTTCCTCGTTGGTGGCTAGCTACTAGTCACGTAGTGATGTAATGTGCAATTATGATTGTCTTTTAGTGATTTATTTATTTCTTTGTGGGCCAGCAATTTATTTTACTTTGACCTTGACGGTTTAGCCATGATCTTGCAATCTTGATCTTACTTGATTTGATGTTGCAAATCCGGAAATTATTTTCTTATTTTATTGTTGGAATTGACAATTATTATCTTTAATCTTTTGTACTTTGGTGGCTAAACCGGTTTATCCTTGTTGTTTTCATATGCTGGTCTTGTGTTGCAATGTGAATTCCTCTCCAAGAACGTAGGAGACGGGCTTGGATGAGTGTATACGAGGAAGTAGACGCAGGGAACCTTGAGGATGGAGGTATGTGAGGCTGTGAAATAGCTAGGATCCACTACCTACCTATGAGTGGTGACTATCTCTTGGAGGCTAAACACCTTACACAACAAGGGATATTCACGAGGGACTTGTATGGAAGGAAGCACCGCTATGGTGTACCCTAGCACCATCAAGCCCTCGAGTGAGATGTTCGACATTTGTTGATCATGTATTTATTTTGAGAGCAGGCATAGAGATGTGGATCATATATGTTACCTTTGACCGAGCATTTGACATGCTCACATGTGGCCTATTGTGTTGTGCAAACTAGTCTTGTGGATGGATATTATGTGTAATCATGGATTAAATGGTATTAACTTGTCACTATGTTATGGGGCATAGTCATTGGAAAGGCTCTTGTATGTCTGAAAAATGTAAACAATTGAGTTCTTACATTGCTCTTATTTGACGAAAGTTAACTTGCTTGTAAAAAGAATTGATATGTGAAGCTAGTTCTATGCGATAGAATCTTGTGAAAGAGAGGAATTGGTGAAAGAAATTGACCTTGAGAGCATGTTTTCTTGTCATTTTTCATAAATGAGAAGGATAACTGTGTCTATATGTATTTTAATTGCTTTAATTTGGTGTAATAAGAAGGGAAAAGTCTCGTATCTTTGCTATAATTGTGTGTAAATTCTAGAACGTTCTAAGATGTGAATGATGTTAGATGCATTTTTGTTAATGGATGATGACACTTGTAGAGGATTTATGAATAATGTTCTAAGATAATGGTAAGATAGTTGTTTGTGCAAATTGATAATTGTTAATTGAGTTTAAGGACTAATAAGTGTTGCAGGACTTCCGTTTAGCTTTGCGACTTCCAGGAGTAAGTCGGAGCCTAGGGGGGGAGAATGTAACGCCCATACCCTAGCTAGACTTGTAAAACCCGTTTGACCATGATTGACTTCCTATGTGGCATTCTTGAAAGGTAGGTTAACCATGGTGAAATGTGTAGTTTAGATAATATAAATAACTGTGCATACTTATTATTGTGCTTTTGCATCGATTCTCATGTAAATGTAATTGTTCCTAACCCTTGTGATAAATCTTGAGCTAACGCCTTCATTGAATATGTATATGTATATGCATGCTTGTATGAATTCATGGGTGCAGGAGATTGCAGGTACAACACCGCTTAGGGCAAGGTTCATCTCCTTTGGGATTTGCAAGGTTGAGTATGCCTCTTTCATCTTTAGAATTCGGATTTGGTGGTCATATAACTCTTGTCTTGCCTTAGCCATGGTTAGGTGAGCATCGTGTGTGGATTTGTGGGGCTTCTTTCCATTGGATTTCATGTCAAGTAATTTGGTAGACTTCCTTGATTTGCATGCCTTGCGCGAGGTAAGTGGAGTTTGTTATCCTAAGTATTAAATTCAATTTAATGAGTAAACGTACACATTAGTGACATAGAAATGTAAATAGGTAGTTTCTTCTATACGAGTAATCGTTAATTTAAAGGGATTGCTTTAATTATTATTGTAGCAAGCTTAAGGTATTTAACTTGGGTTAGTGTGCTCATTTACGCATTTGTAACATTTACGCATTTGTAGTTGAGAAATTTGAATAAATGAGACTCTTGCATTAGGTTAGTCATTTATTTAAAAAGGTCACTTTACTATGTTATAGCAAGTCGATTTAATAGTTAAATTCGAAAATAATGAATTTAATGAGTTATGCATTTTGGAAAGGAAAAATTTAAAAGTCAATTGAGAAATAGAAATAAATTACTCATCTTCGCATGTTGGGAGAAAAAAGGGTAAATTATTATTATTTAAAAGAAATTATTTCTTTTTTTTCTTATAAAGTTGATATATTGTAAATGATTGATTTTTGAGATTTAAATTAATTTAAATACATCATCCCTGTTAACAGTTCAAAATATAAAAGTAGGCCTAAATTTATATTGGGAGATTAAAAAAAAAAAATAGAATTAAATAAGAAATGGAAGCTTTTTAATTTTAAAAGAAGAACGAATAAGAAGTATGGAATAATGGAAAGGAAGGACTTCCATTTTGATTTTCATTATTTTATTTTAAAAATAAATGCCTAAATTCGAAATTGAAAATTAGGGCAAAATTAGGGTTTCACTTTTTAACCTAGTTTTGTAGACATTTTGGGGGTTCTTTTTTGGGGGGGGGGAAATGTGGGAGAAAAAGGGAGTTTCTTCTTTCTTGCTTGGAGTTGTAGGTGGAGCTCTTCTTCAGATTCATGCCAGGAATGCTAATGGGAGGTAGGTCTCTTGTGTATCTTGTATTGCATTTAAAACCAAAAGAAATGTGTTTGATTCTCTCTTGAAAATCTGAGTTCTAGTTTGAAATAATGGTGGACATTGGATCAAGATTTTTGCCTTATGAGTTAGTAAATCTTACCTATCTAAGAGACTTTCAAACTGTTTTGTGTGTTTGGAGGAAAACCATGAACTGTTATTTGGAAATCTTCCCCCATTTTGATATTTTGGTTATTCTGAAAAAGAAACAAAAAAAAAAATGGAGAGGAAATGGCTGTGACTGTGAATGTTTTTCAAAAGATGGGGTTGCTGGAACTTGTTCTCTTTTTTCCCTATCTCTGGCTGTGTGGGTGCACAGAGGATTTGTTATTTTTTTTTTTAAACTATTCTTTTTATTTGCTGTAACAAAATGATTTTTTTAAAAAAAAAATTAAAAAAAAAAAAAAAGTGTTTTTGTGCCCCCATGGCAACTGCTACCAGTTGGTAGCAGCGCTACCAGAGGTAGCGAACTGCTACCAAATGGTAGCGCCCTGCTACCATTCGGTAGCAGCGCTACCAATGGTAGCTAGGCTGCCAAAGGGGGGGGGCATGTGGGTGTCCACGTGGGTACCCTCTCCCTCTTTTTTTGAAAACCAAAAAAAAAGTTTATTTCGTTTAAATTTTAATTATTATTTTTAATTGTTTTTATATAATTTTTTTTATGAAAAAAAAGAAAAAAAAACAGAATATATGAATATATATATATAAATAAAGAAAAACCAAATTAAATTAATAAGTGGAGTTAAGTTAGTTTAAGAGGTTTTAAATTCAGTTTTTTTTATATATTATTTAATTTTAAATTCGGTTTCTTAGCATTATTTAATTCGAGATTATTGAATATTAGCTGGATTTAGATAACGAACATTTAGCAAATCCATACTTTAATACAAATTATTAAATTTCATATTGACTACGTCCAAGCTTGGGTTAATATGTATTATTAACATGGACTAGTATTAAGGGTGGGTTAAAGGTGAATTTTTAAATAAAAGTTAATTTAGCAAATCCATATACTTGGTCGACATTAATGGTTAAACAGATATGGTAAATGGATACCTCTATCGGATAATGCCTATGTAGGTCTAAATTTCTATAATAGAACTTGGTTATGTAATGGCAAGACTTGTTGTGATAGTAGTTGGTTATAAGTTGGTCAAGCCCCTAGTTAGGCTACCGTCAAACAAGAGAACCTAGGTTTGTTTGTTTTCTTTTGTTATGATTCAATTTGACCCGCTTTTAAAAGGTTTCACTGTGTAATAATCTATCGAGGTAGATGTTGAATAGTGTATGTGTTCACCTAAAAGGCAGAGTTGTAAAGACATGTAAATATGTAACTTTAACTATATTAAATGCCAGAGGGGTCTTCCAGTTGAGCAGACCCGGAGATGTAGCCCTTTAGGAGTGAACTCTGTGGTCATTCCTGTGTTATGCGGTGTTTTAGTTTCCTTTGTTTCATGCTTTAAGTTATCATGTATGGTTGTTATCTTGTATAAGTGTATGATGGAAAATTAACGAATTTAAATCAAATGCACAAAATCAGACATCTTGAGGAAAGTAGTAAATCAGATTCATAAGACATTGTAAACAATGATTATGGCAAAGTATTTAAAATATGTTAATTTAAATTGTAATAGTGGAAAGAATCTTGCTAGAATACTTCATTGGATTAAATTGTTAATAAGCATGTTAATGGAATGAATGTAAAAGGGAAACAAAGTTAAAATTTATGTCACAATTCCTAGATTGAAATCTAAAGGATGCACATCATATAAATATCTACTTTTTTTACCTTAGTAAATGAATCACGCAATGTTAATTATGTTTCATTACATTGGACGAATTTGTTAAGTTATTTCACGCTTTAATCATAACCAATAATCCTCACCAGATTAATTTGATAATCGTGTGGACTCAACTAGGCATCCATGTTTTATATTGGATGAATATACTTAATAATTCATGTTGTAATTATAATCAATAATCCTCACCAGATTAATTTTAAAATTGGGTTATCTCAACTAGTCTTCGATATTTATAACCCCAATAAATGAATTTCTTTATGATTGCTAAAAATGAACTGAATAGGGAAGGATTCAATTAGATGTTGATACATTAAATCTTAGTAAAAGTATCTCCCTCCTATTAACTTCGTTTATAAAAAAAAAGAGATGTGCAATAAGACAATTGTATTTTAATCTTAATAGAAGGAAGTCACTATGATCTTAATATTCGAATCTCGAAATGATGAATGTCATCTAGTTAACGATACTTTAATTTAAAGGATGCTCTCCTGTGTCCTAATGCATATCCATCTTAATGAAGTTAGTCCAATTATTTGCATTATTAAAACTACAAATGAATTCTATGGCTACTCACATTTTACCTTTCATAAAAGAACTTCAACTCATTAGTTGGCTATGCATGAAATCAAATGAAGGGACCTCACTCTATTAGTTGTTGTTAATCCTTAAGGAATGAACTTTTCTTATTAACCATACTTTTTAATATTTAAGAAAGATATCAAATGTGGGTGAATATTTAAAATCAAATGAAGGAATCCTCATTTTATTAATCGTAGTTTAACCTTAAATGAATGAATCTCATTAGGCATATCTTTAAACATTAAAGGATGAAATCAATTGTGAATGGATACCACCAACCCAAGGAATGAACTTCATTATATTAAACGCATGAACCTTTTTGGAGACCTCTTAATGTAATTATGAATTAAAGTGCAATGAATAAACAACCTATCAAAGGCCTCCTAACCACCAAAGTAAATGAACGCTTCCTAAAATTCTAAGATGTCATATCTTTGAACACATATATATAATCAAGGTCTATGCATTATCTCGCAATTTTGATATCCAGTTTAATCGATCTAATGACGTAAGTTGAGTTAGGTGTAAGGTTTTGTAATCACGTTGGGAAACTCCTTAGGATCATTTTAGCCTTCCACTTTGTTATCTAGTTAGAGATAACTTTGAGATAACTTCAATCTATCTTAATATTGTAACTTTTTCATTAACGCTCTTAATTATTATTTTAAAAAAAAAAATAAAAAATATTTACACTCTAATTGAGTGTTTTTAACTTAAACCCTTAGGGGTTTCCTGGCGGGGCATTACATTATATGGAATCTCTTATGTATCAATGTTTGTTTTGATGGTCTCCTCTACTAACATGGATGATTTTTCTTTATATGATGCTGGGAGAATGTCGATCCTTCCATCTTTGAGCACCTCAGAGAGGTTTTCACTCTCTAATACGTCCTTTCTTTTTACTTTTTGGGGGTCAGACATTGCCACAATGTGGTTTTCACTGTAAAACCCATGATTTGTTTTTATTTTTACATTTTTGCGACTGGAAGGCCCAACACCCTCACCAAAATGTGTCACGCTATTGAGTTCTATAGGGTATCCCGCCTTATGGTCCCCAAGAAAAAGATCATCTCGTATGCCTAAATAGTCGATGAAGGCCTCATCATTTTTGGAATGTGTCAAATTGTAGATGTCCTTCATAGTCCCAATCAATAAGTTGGTGGTGAACAAACGGAAGGCCTTCAATGTTTTAAAAGTCAACAGGAGTAAAGGTGAAGATACAATTATATTTAGGTATATCAAGGTAGTTTTCGAGGTCATCACTAACACTCTTTTCATCTATCTTGATCATGAACGAGTCCAAATTGTCATCCCTAAAAGCACATTCTAGAATGGGTGTCCTCATTCTTTGTGATTTTGACCTAGAACCTAAAAACAAAGACTGTGTTGGATCCTCAAGGGTTGTTTCTTGACCAACTCTAATTTTTTTATTAAATTCCTCTTCTTCTGTGGGTTCACTTGGTTCTCTAATTGTCTCGGTGAGTTCATAATCACTGGAGGATTTGTCTAAACCCCATTCCCATTCATTAAAGTCTATGGAATAACAGCTCTCTTGTTGATCTTTGGAAACCTTGATTTGCAATGCTTCTTCTGATTTTTGAGTGTTTACCCTAGAAGGTATGAAACCAAGCCCTTTCGAGCATTGATTTTTAAATGTCAATTCCGGTTGCAAAGGTTGAGTGATGCCTTCCTTTCTTAAGCCAAGAGGACTTTTACCATCATACCCAAACATTTGTAGGATCTTGAATCCTTTGCCATATTTTTCACATGGTATCCTTATGTGATCTTGTGTATCATCTTCAGGGTCTTTGTAAAGCATTTTATATAAGTCTTCTTCCTCCATTTCACCCCACTTTTGGAATATACTAGGATCCCACTTTAGCATAATGATAGATACCTTTTTAGAAGGATGTGGTCGTCCATATTCTTTTGGTGAATTTATGACCTGCCGCAAGCACATGGTTTGATTTAAAGTGTATTCACCCATGCCTTTATCCTGATATTTTCCTTTAAGCTCACCTTGCTTTGATGTTTAATATATGTAGATGATGGGATAGCCTCTCTATTCATCAAAATTATTGGCTCAGCCTTTGGCTTCAAATTATTGCAGTATATAAATGGATTAGGATCACCATTAACTGTCACTTCAATTCTATTATGAGGAAACTTAATGCATTGATAGTATGTAGACATGATTGCCCTCATCTCGCAAATCCACAAATGTTTTAGTAATATATTGTATGTGAGATCGAGGTCTGGGACTTCACAAACCACATCCTTTGTAACTAGCCGCACTCTAAGAGGTAAAGTGATTTTGCCCTTGGATGAATGCTCTTCATCATCATATGCCTTGATGGTAATTTTGTTTATAGCATTCACAGTTTTATTAGAATTTCCCAATTGTATTATTGTGCTCAAAGTACATAACTTGAGACTGGCTCCTCCATCTATCAAGACTCATTTTATTTGATGTTTGTATAGGAAGGCTTCAATGTGTAAAGGTGCATTATGTGGTTGGATTACGAAGGCGTAGTTAGTTGTGGTGAATGTAAGAGAATGAGGAATGGAAAGGTACCCCACCATGGCTTGAAATTTGTCCATGTTCAGATTACTGGGGATAGAGGTTTCTCTCAAAGATTCATCAAGGATGGCTTTATGTGTAGGGGATATTTGTAAAATTTCAAGGATGGAGATAAGGATGGGTGTCTTCCCTAATTGTTATACTAGGTCATACTGAGATGGAAAAATGGTGGTTTAAGCTGGAGCACTTTGCAAAGTGACCTTACCTCGTCAAGTTGTGACATTACATTTAGAGGTAGATTTAGAAGAAGGTCCAATGCCTTTTAGGACAACTTTGGCTCTTTGGGTAGAAATTTCAAGCATTTTGTCCTTTATGATAATAGTAGAAACATAGTTGTCCATTGAAATGTGATTAACAATTAAATCATAGTTATAGGATGCTTTGGTATAGTTGGCTTGCTCATCTATAGCTTTGGCTTTTCCTTTGTCATTTTTAGGGAATGGTTCCTTAAACATCTCAAGTTTTTGATTGGATGTATGTCCCTCGATCTCAATGTCACCTCTATCAATAAGGTCTTTTATAATATTCTTCAAGTGATGGAAATTTCCTATTTCATGCCCCTTTCTCTTGTGATATTCGTAATACTCATCATCATTCCACCAATTCGGTTTGACCTTTGGCTCATATGGAGGATTGTCTGGAATTGTTGTTATCTTGTTTGCCACTATCTTCTTGAAGGCTGACGCAAGTGGTTCTCCCAATGGGGTGTATTTCCCTCATGGTTTTGAAGCTGTTTGAGTATTTACTTGGTTGTTTGTAGAACTTGATCCAGAAAGAATGATTTTTAGGCTCACTATGTTAGCATCGACAACACCATCATTTACTATGTTCTTGTTCTTGTTCCAAAATCATGGCTTCTCTTTTCCTTTAAAGTCCTCTTTATTTAATTTGAATATCTTGATGACTACTTGCTCAATTAAGACCACCTCTATTTCTAAGCCTTTCTCAATGACGTCCTTGAAGGTGGACAAACAAGATTTCCTCAAGTCATAACCAATTTCTCTGTTGACATTCTGGGTGAACATCTCTACCATTTGTTTTTGTGGAATTTCACAAGAGCATTTGTTGGCTAAATTCCTCCATCTTTGTAAGAATGATGAAAATGACTCCCCATCCTTTTTCTTGGTGTTACACAAAGTGGTAACTGATATATCTCTCTATGTTATATGAGAAATGTTGTATGCAAGCTTCTACTAGGTCACCCCATGACTTGATACCAGGCGGAATTTGGGAGAGCCATTCGATAGATTGTTCACCTAAGCTTTGTGGAAACAATCTCATCAAGTATGTTTCTTTCGTTGCTACCATAATACAAGTTGTGAAAAACTATCTTATATGTGCCTTAGGGTTCCCTTTGCCTCTATATTTATCAAACTTGGGTGTTACAAAGTGTGTAGGAAATGGAGGCCTTGGAACTTTTTTATCAAATGGATAGGGACATATATCCCTCATTGTGTAAGCTAGCTTTGGTGTATTAATGTCCTCCTATTTCTTTTGTAAGTCCTTTATCTACTGTTCCAAATTGTTTTTGGGTGGAGACCAGCTTCTTGGACCATATCCTATGCTTGAGCCACCAGGTGGAGGAGGAGTATACTGCATATATGGATGGTATTGGTCATAAACATGTTCATATGGAAGAGGTCTATAAGGATAATGCATGTAGGGACTACTTGATATAGTGTCATAAGGCATGCCATGAGTTTTCTCTTGTGTATTGCCCCAAATTTTACACAGGGTTTCCTTGTGTCCAAAATTTGAGTATGCCTCTGGATATCCAATTGCCTTTGAGGTTGGTCCTTAGCATTGGTATGTGATTGAGTGTATTTATCTGCATAAGACTTCCATAAGACTTCCATAAAGGTCTGAATAGATGGAGTTGTTCATGAGATGTTATTTCGTGAGTATCATAAGCTTGACCATGTGTATTTGGGACCTCTGGTTTTTGAAACAAGGATGATGGTGACTTAGGCATGAAACGTGGTCCTCTAGTACCTTTACTATCAGGTCTCCTTTGATACATATTGGGTTGACTTTCTTGCATAGGTTGATTTTCCACTATTTGGGACACGTCAAAATCATGAGGTATCTTAGCTCCACTTTGTGCCATAACTTGTAGGAAATATTGTCCATCTCTTCTCATGATCTCTTCAACCAATCTATTAAAATAGGGACCCATGATAGTTTCTTCCACTTCTTCTGAGTGTACTGAAACATCACCATTTTCATTTTGTGAATCATTGTTGTTTATATTATCTATGTTCTTAATATTCTAAATGTTTCTATAGATGTCCATGTCAGGTAATGTGGTATGATCAGAATTGAAAAAGATATCATTGTCGTACTCATAGTCACTCATGTTTGCATACTCTTGAGCCTCTTTAGCTTCCCTCCTAGATTTTTGGGAATGGGTTTCAACCATGAATTAGGTCTTTACCAAGATGTGTGAGACTAGATGAAAATGGAAAAAGTACGGAAGACCAAGAGTTGGATGGAATGTAAATGAATCTGAGGTGTACTAGCAATGGCCCAAGTGTAAGACCAAGTATGTATGTAGTAGAGTAGGTGTGGCTTCCAAAGAGATGATAGATCTCTTGATGAGGTAAGTTGACCTTGACTCTAAGACAGACCAAATGAGACCCAAAGGTGATAGACCTTAATGAGGGACCACATAGAAAAATTTTGTTGTATGTATTGTATTGACAAAGCAAGATGAGGACAAGCAAGTGACCTTTTGACTCAAGTTTAGACAAATGTGAATGTAATACATGGTGTAAAGAAATGATGAACTTTGAGAGACACAAAAAATAGGCTGAATGCTAGAAGAAAACCTGGAGAAGTAACCTAGGAAGCTCAAGAATTTTGAAACTGATTGCTCTTATTTGCTAGACTATAAATTTTTCCAATACTGAACATAGACGTGCCTGTATACTTCACAGATGCGGTTACCTAGCATAGACATGATTAAACATTGCATAGATGCATTTCTAAGATTTTGTGAATGCAATTTGCTTATGATAACATAGACACATTTCTATCCTACACAGATGTGGTTACAAGACATAGATGTGTTTCTGTCAAACACGGACATGTTTCAAGAATCTGAGTGCAATTTTTCCAATTTGTGAAGTTGTTGTTGTGACCCAATTTGAATTTTTAACCATTTTTTGTGACAAGAGGACTCAATGTTTGCAAGTGTTTGGACTCAAAATGACTCAAAGAAAAGTGTGTTGTTTGATGTAAAAATGTTTTGGATACACTTGAAGACACAAAAGACAATGTTTTGATGTTTGATCTTGAATTTTTGAATGTCTAATAGAAGACAAGCACAATTCTTATGGTTGGCGAGGACAATAGTTGTTGATCCCACATGGGGTTTCCCCTGAGGGTACACTATTCAAAGTAGATACTTAGATGCTTGACCCCATTGGCTCCACCCTCGACACTCACTTCTCTGGGGTAGCCAAGAACCAGTCCTCACAAAAACTCACTATGGTGAACTTTGTACCTCTACTAAGAATCGTATGTGTATGGGCCACTCCAGAGGTCTAACCTCCTACCCCAACAACTAGAAGGATTTTGACTTTCTAATAAAAAAAGGTGCTAGTAAGGGCATCTGCTCATGTGGCCATACATACAGTACTTTCAACTCTATAAATATAGAAGGCTTCAGGCTGATAGGGGTTACACCCTACTATTGTGATAACTCAATGATGAACAGTGAGTACCAAACCGGTACTGAGAGGGTGGGGTGAATCAGTACAGGTACAAAAACTTTTCCTGAACCGGTTTGACTGCAAACAATGAACTTGATTGGCAATCACTAACACTGGTGATAAACCAAGTTACTACTGGTTAAGCACAATGAGACTGTGACAGATATAAACCGAAAAAACTTATCTTACCACACAACCTACACCCTCATTTCTACATTATCCTTGTGCATAAACAAATATTCTATCACCAAAGATATAATAAAATTCTAGATCAACATGATTCACTACTTCACAAAAAACAACAAAGCCTCACATGAAAAAGACATCACATATGACACTCATATTTTTCACGTGGAAACCCAACTAGGAAAAACCATGGTGGGGATGAATACCCACAAGCTATTTTTGAACTCTTTAGAAGTCCGCTCTATTAGGAGCCTAGTATAGTTAGAGACTGTTACAACAGGTTCTGTTAGGAACCGATCCTGTTAGGGATCACCCAGTTAAGGGATGGCTAGAATTCTTAGTTAAGGGTTAAACCCTGTTAAAGGTTACCTTATTATAGGATTTTATGAACTCAATGGATTTGAGTCACCCTATTAAAGGATTTACAACAAGCTAGTTAAAGCTACCCTGTTAAGGGATTTTCCAACTGTTGAAGTAATTAGAGATCAATAGGTATTACAATGATTTGGTGATAGCACTCAATGCCAATGCAGACCAGCTTTAGTTCCTTTCTTCTGCATACACACTCTGTAGATATCAACCCTCTTATCTAGTCTGGGAAGAATCATGTATCTTTTCACTTAGATACATACACAACATCTTCCAACAACTTCAACCTGAAACACAACATTGACCTTATAGGAAACAAATAGGTCGGTAACATAAACCCTAAACCCTAAACATTTAGGTTAAGCAATTTAGTCAGTTTAATCTTGACCATTGAACATTTGCATTTGAATACAATGGTCTTGAATAGATCTCAAGACATTCTCCATCATTCATTCTTCACCGCTTCTTGGAGGCAATAACCCATCACGTGTTCTCCACCATTTACAGAGACTTCGCACATTCTTGAGGTAGATAAGATCAATCTCCTTCATGTAAGATCTTTCACGTGCATGAGGCTAACATGGCAACACGATCTGATCTCCATTACAATGCTAACTCATCACACAATGCTATCAGTTTAATCACATCGGCTCAGAACACTTCAACTGGAAACCCTAAAGCTAAGACTACCAACCAATAGTCATACCATATTAAACCTTGATAGGAAACATTCCATATACCGGTTCACTTGGTCAAACATACCACTTCACCTTTTGCACATATACTGGTTCTCAACATTATACCGATTCACTTTGCCAGTTGCTTAACTTTAATAAACCTGTTCACTCTTCAGAATATTATCGGTTCACTCTTTCAGCATATTATCGGTTCTCTCTTCAGCATATTGACATCAATGACAACACAATATCATCATGTCAACATATTCTGCACATATGCCAACAATCTCCCCCTTTTGCATTGATGGCAATATACAAAGATATCTCTCTTTCTACATCATATCTTCTCCTTAATACTACAGATATCTTCTCCACTTCACATCTTCTCCCCCTTTGACAAAAATGCCAAAGTGGAGGTACAAGCTTCCCTGTTCCACTATGCTACTCCCCCTGAGGAGTAGCATCCTTCAACACATCAATCCTGAAAAAGATATAGCAAAGTAAGATCAGACTGATGTGGAGCACAAACCTTTAGATTACCTCTTGAAGGGGCAACACCCCTAATTCACCTCTCAGATAGGTAAAAGTAGCCTTTGGTAGAGGCTTGGTGAATATGTCTGCTAACTGCTCCTTACTGGAAACATGTTCTAATACCACCTCTTTGTTTTGAAATTTTTCCCTCAAGAAATGGTACTTGAGTTCAAAGTGCTTGGTTCTAGCATGTAAAACTAGATACTTGGAAATGTTAATTGCACTTGAATTGTCACAAAATATACTTACAGGTTCAGATACATGAACTTTGAAACCATTCAATACATGCTTCATCCAAATAGTTTGGGTACAATTCATAAAAGTTGCAACATACTCCACTTCTGCTATAGACTGAGACATACAACTCTACTTTTTACTCATGCATGAGACCAGTCTACCAATGAGAAAGAATGCACCATAGGTTGTGCTCTTCTGGTCATCAACATTACTAGCCTAATTAGCATCTATGAACACTTTCAGGATGAAATCATCATTGTATGGATACCATAATCCATAATCAATAGTCCCCTTTAGATATCTAAGAATCCACTTTACTTCTACCATGTGGGATTCTCTTGGGCTTTTCTAAAACTGAGCAGTCATACCCACTGCATGTGCAATGTCTGGTCTGCTATGCATACATAATGCAACTTACCAATCATTGATCAGTATTCCTTCTCATTTACCAATGCTGAGTCATTGTCTTTTGATAGTTTACAACTAGTCACCATTGGTGTACCAACTGGTTTGTTGTCTTCCATGCCAAAGGTCTTCAACACCTCTTTGACATACTTGGATTGAGTAATAAAGATTCCATTTTTCATTTGCTGAATCTATAGTCCAATGAAGAACTTAATCTCCCCTATGAGTGACATCTCAAACTCCTTTTTCATCTCATCTGCAAAGTCATGACTCATCTTGTCATCTCCACCAAAGATTATGTCATCAACAAATACTTCACAAATCAAAATCTGATCTCCTTCTAATTTCAAGTAGATATTTCTATTTTCACTTGTTCTTTCAAATCCAATCTTCACAAGATGGGAGTGCAAGAATTCATACCATGCTCTAGGTGCCTACTTCAATCCATACAAGGCTTTATGTAACCTACACACCATGTCACTGTCTTCTGATAGGGCAAACCTATCTGGTTGCTCTATATACACCTCCTCTTCAAGTATTCCATTTAGAAATGCAGATTTTACATCCATTTGGTATACCTTGAATCTTATAAGAGATGCATATGCAAGAAGCATACAAACTCCTTCCAATATTGGAGAAAAGGTTTCTCCATAGTCTTCTCCTGCTTCTTGGTCATATCCTTTACACACTAGTCTAGCTTTGTTCCTTACCACTATGCCATCCTCATTCAACTTATTTCTGAAGACCCATTTGGTTCCAATGACATTTTTATGCTCTGGTCTGGGTACCAAAGACCATGTACCATTCTTCTCTATTTGATCAAGTTCCTCTTCCATTGCCTTGATCCAGTCTTCATCTTTATGTGCCTCTTTGAATGATTTAGGCTCAAATTCAGAGATCATACATGAGTTTTCTCTGACCTTTCTTCTTGTAAGAATTCCTGCATCTTTGTCTCCTATGATCTTCTTTGGATCATGATTGAGTTTTACATACCTAGGTATATTCTTAATAGATTCCTCTTTCTTTTCTTCTTCAACCTCATCTTCATTAGCATCAGCATCCATCGGTGTAGGAGCACAATTACTAGTACTGGGTTGATTTGTAACCGGTTCCCATAAGTTTACTATTGGTTCATCTCCTACATGCTCTGTGCCAATTTCCTTAGGTTTCTCAGAGTTTTCATCAACCCTAACATTGATGCTTTCAATGATTCTTTGAGTCCTATTGTTGAAACATTTGAGAGCTTTGCTCTTTATGGAATAACCTAAGAATATTCTCTCATCACATTTAGCATCAAACTTGCTCTGATGTTCACTTCTCTTGATATAACATTTACTACCAAACACTCTGAAGTATCTTACCACTGGTGTCTTACCAGTCCAGTACTCATAAGGAGTCTTATCCTG
The DNA here is from genome assembly GCF_030272615.1 of Cryptomeria japonica. Taxonomy (NCBI): domain Eukaryota; kingdom Viridiplantae; phylum Streptophyta; class Pinopsida; order Cupressales; family Cupressaceae; genus Cryptomeria; species Cryptomeria japonica. The sequence goes on along the minus strand of NC_081411.1, from coordinate 185,708,873 downwards.
TCCTTTCTTGATGAGTACCCGGTTCATTGTGTAGACTAAGTGCTCACTGTTTCTCTCTAAAATGTGTGGGCAACCTTTCCTTGGATTAACATGGTTCTAGCCGCTTCAACCACAGTCCAGTTGTTCCTCTCTACTAAGCCATTCTACTGTGGAGTCTGGGGGGCAGAAAATTGCCTCTTGATGTCGTTCTCTTCACAATATTTGTTGAATTCACTGGAAGTGAATTCCCATCCTTGATCAGTTCTAAGGAATTTTATTCTTCTACTGCTTTTCTTTTCTACCAGTGCTCTAAAAGCTTTGAACTTTCCAAAGGCTTCAGAATTATCCTTCAAGAATGTGACCCACATCATTCTTGAGCAATCAACTGTAAGAATCATTAAATACCTATCTCCCTGCACACTCCTAGTTTTCATAGGACCACACAAACCAGTATGCACAAGATCAAGTAAATTGTCTGCAGTGAAAGATTTACCTTTGAAGGTTGAGGAAGACATTTTCCCCAGTTGACACTCTCTGCACAAAGGATTTTCCAGTTTTCTTAGCACCGACAATCTTCTAACTGCCTTGATCTTACTGGCCTTCATAATATTGTCAAAGTTTACATGGCAGAGTCTCCTATGCCATATCCAACTGTCTTCAAACTTAGCCATAAGACATGTACTGACATTAGTATTTAGCTGAAATAGGTTACCTTTGGTTTGCATGTCGGTAGCCATTAGTTCACCACTCTTTCCTTTGATTTTGCACACTCCATTTTTGAATCCTAGAGTAAGTCCATTATTATTCAGTTGTGCAATACTCAAAAGGTTGTGCCTTAGACCTTCTACCCAGTACACATTGTTAGCACTGTTTCTTCCATTCAGAGAGATGGACCCTCTGCCTTTTACCATACATGGTGCATCATTACCAAAATGAACTACACCACCATCATACTCTTCCAGAGAAAGAAACTTACTCTGGTCAACAGTCATATGGTGAGAACAACCACTATTAATAATCCACTCATTGGAATTATCAAAGTTGGAGACAAGAGCTTTCTTGTCTGACACATCTTCCTTGACTGCTACAAACACAATATCCTCATTTTCTTCATCTTCTATTTCCTCATCAGTGACACCTTCATCAACTGCTACAAAATAGTTTCTCTGATTTCCTCCTTTGAACTTCTTGAACCTTTTTGGTTTGTCCTTGTTATCACCATTAAGACAGTTTACAGCAATGTGTTCTACTCGGTTACAAGAAAAGTATTTCAAAGGGAGCTTGCCTCTATATTTACCAGTTCACTTAGGAAGTCTCTTGGCAAGAAGAGCTTCAAATTCCATCAAGATCTCCTCATCATCCATTTCTCTGCTCTATTTTAGTTCACCACTGGTACTAGCTTCTTTGTCTTTTCTAGTGGAGTAGCAGATGCTCTAAAGGCTGATTTAGTCTTCTGAACACTACCATCAAAACTATTTAGCTCATAGGCTATCAACTTTGCAATGATGGAGTCTAGGGATACCTTAGTTTTGTCTATTGACCTCAACTCCTGAATGGTAGCAACCCTTATTGCATAGACTGGTAATAAGGATCTTGAAACTTTTCTAACAACAGTGGAATCTTCCATTTTACCACCTGTACTCTTGATATCTCCAACAACAGTTTTGATTCTTATTCCATATTATTGAATGGTCTCTCCTTCAACCATCCACATGTCTTCAAACTTTCCTCTAAGGCTTTCTTCCTTAGCTTGTTTCACATGCTCATCACTGCCATAGATGTTCTCAAGAGTATCCCATACTTCTTTGGGATTTTCCTTATCCTAGACATCAATAAACTCAATGTTAGATAAAGTACTAATTAGGGCTTCCATGACTTTCCCATTCTCCTGAATCTCTCTCTTTTGGTCATCGATGAGAGTACTAGTAGGGATAACATAAGCATTCTCAACATAGCTCCAATGTTGAGCACCCATGCTTCTGATGTATATCTTCAGTCTGTCCTTCCATATTTTAAAGTTATCTCTGTTGAACTTTGGACCTTCCCTCTTCATCATTACAATAGGATCTTTCCCTCAAGAGGTTAAGCTTACAACATAGAGGACCTGGAGGACACTCTGATACCAATTGATAACTCAATGATGAATAGTGAGTACCTAATCGGTACTGAGAGGGGGGGTGAATCAGTACAGGTACAAAAACTTTTCCTGAACCAGTTTGACTACAAACAGTGAACTTGACTGGCAATCACTAACACCAGTCATAAACCAAGTTACTATAGGTTAAGCACAATGAGACTATGATAGCTATAAACTAGAAACACTTATCTTACCACACAACCTACACTCTCATTTCCATATTATCCTTGTGCATAAACATATATTCTATCACCAGAGATATAATAACATGCTAGATCAACATAATTCACTACTTGACAGAAAACAACAAAGCCTCACATGAAAAAGACATCACATATGACGCACATATTTTTCACGTGGAAACCCAACTGGGAAAAACCATGGTGGGGATGAGTACCCACAAGCTATTTTTGAACTCTTTAGAAGTCCGCTCTGTTAGGAGCCTAGTCTAGTTAGAGACTGTTACAACAGGTTCTATTAGGAACCAATCCTGTTAGGGATCACTCGGCTAAGGGATGGCTAGAATTCCTAGTTAAGGGTTAAACCCTGTTAAAGGTTACCTTATTAGAGGATTTTATGAACTTAATGGCTTTGAGTCACCCTGTTAAAGGATTTACAACAAGCTAGTTAAAGCTACCCTGTTAAGGGATTTTCCAGCTGTTGAAGTGATTAGAGATCAATAGGTATTACAATGATCTTGTCATAGCACTCAATGCCAATGCAGACCTACTTTAGTTCCTTTTTTCTGCATACACACTCTATAGGTATCAACCCTCTTATCTGGTCTGGCAAGAATCATGTATCCTTGCACTTAGATACATACACAACATTTTCCAATAACTTCAACATGAAACACAATGTCGACCTTATAGGAAATAGATAGGTTGGTAACATAAACCCTAAACCCTAAACATTTAGGTTAAGCAATTCAGTCGGTTCAATCCTGACCATTGAACACTTTGCATTTGAATACAACGGTCTTGAACAGATCTCAAGACATTCTCCATCGTTCGTTCTTCACAGCTTCTTGGAAGAGATAACCCATCACACATTTTCCGCCATTTGCAGAGACTTTGCACATTCTCAAGGTAGATAAGATCAATCTCCTTCATTCAAGATCCTTCATGTGCATGAGGCTAATGTGGCAACTGATTTGATCTCCATTATAATGCTAACTCATCACACAATGCCATCAGTTGATTCACATAGGCTTAGAATACTTCAACTGGAAACCCTGAAGCTGAGACTACCAACTGGTAGTCATACCATATTAAACCTTGATAGAAAAATTTCCATATACCGGTTCACTTGGTCAAACGTACCACTTCACCTTTTGCACATATACTGATTCACTTTGCTAGTTGCTTAACTTCAATAAACCTGTTCACTCTTCAACATATTATCAGTTCACTCTTTCAGCATATTACCAGTTCTCTCTTCAGCATATTAACATCAATGACAACACAATATCATCATGTCAACATATTCTACACATATGCAAACATATTGATCAAATAAATATGATCAAATGGGTTTATGGAGAGACATAGTGTCGGTATGAACTAATCAGCATACATTCCCCATGGCTTTCACCATGGATACATTTATTTATTGTGGTTCAGAAGAGGTGGGTTTTCCTTGCTACCACTGGGGTCATTCCCTCATCACTAGTATTCCTAATGACCATGTAAGGAGGCAGGCCCTCTAAATATTTAACACAAAGAGCCTATTAACCAAGATAGAAAAGACACTGGTTCAATTTTAGTGCACCAATTGAAGTGTTTGATAATCTATGAAAACAAGGCACACAATGAAAAATCAAAAGACAACCTTTGCCAAGATCCTAAAACAAATATTTGTTATTAGTTTTGAAATAATACCCCTCCTACAAGCACACAAGTTAGGTAAATTTTAGATCCAAAATAATTTGTGAAATAGGGGCCTTCAACAATGCGTTTCGCTTCAAGGACAGCTGCACCAATTTGTTAGATAGATCACAATATATTGCTCAAATTAACCAGATATTAAATCAAAATGATGAAATGAAACCCTAAAAATTGAAACAAAAACAAAAACTACAAGAACCAAACACAGACGTGATTAGATTCCACACACAAATGCGGTTCTACAACATAGACGTGACTTTAAACCCCACAGAAACGGTTCTGAAACACAAACATGACTACGCAACATAGACATGGTTAAAATAATCATAAACATAATTCGGGAACACAGATGTGGCTCTGCAATCTAGAAAAATGTAAAATATTATCGACAACATAGACACGATTCCAAATATCAGAGACGCGACAAAAAAACAAAAGCGCGGTTCCAAAAGATGCAGACGCGAAAATATCAAAATGTTGTCGGGAAATGTTAGATCTACAACTTGAAAAATAAAAAACTACAAAAAAGATGTTAAATGCAAAAGGGACAAGAGTCCCACTGGGCATGCCAAAATATTTATGTTGAAAGTGGATAATGGAAACAATAATATTGAAAGACTAAATGAAATCAACCACAAAACCTAGCCTAGCAACAACAAAGTTGCACCATAACATATGAAGATTACCTAAGACAATGCAAATCAACAAAATCATAAAGATGATACCATCACATGTCTAATAGGGTTTGAACATCCATTCTTCTTATCTCCATTGATCTTGCTTGATATATTTTCTCTCAGATTTTATGTGTGCACAAGAGCTCAACGAAGAATGGAAATGTGGTTGATAGCTTGATCGCATATGAAAGTTTGAATGCTAAAATGCTTAGGAGTTTTTATAATGAAGGAAGCATCTCCTTATATAGAAGACAATATAAGAAATGGAGGGATAAGATTGAGAGGTGTAAAAGATAAATGGTCGGCTAGGATAAGAAGGTAGGTAGAGAAAATAAGAAAATAATGAGAGGGTAGGTAGTGTAGGAATTAAGAGATGAATGACATGTGTCATAAGTATAAAAGGCTAATGATTTAATTAGATAAATAAATATTTATTTAATTAATAGAGGAAGTGAGATCAATTTTATAAATAAAATATTTATTTAATTTAGGGGAAGAACAATTTAAATAAATAAAAGTATGTATTTAAATGAGGAAAGGCTTAGAAGAGGATTAATGAATTAATTAAATAAATAAAGATTTGTTTAATTAATAGAAGAATTACGATAAAATAATTAAATAAATAAAAATATTTATTTAATTAGACAGGACAATTTTAGGTGTCTACAACAATATGAATTCTCCACCCTGGTAAGATCTCAGGCACTTTAGATTCTTACCGGTTTCTTTCTCCACTAAGTCTTTGAATTCCTTAAACTTGTTGAAGGCATCGAATTTCTCCTTCATAAATATAACCCACATCATTCTTGAATGATCATCAATAAATATCATGAAATATTTATCACCATAAAAACTGCTAGTCCTCATAGGACAACATAAATTAGTGTGCACCAAATCTAAAATATTTTAAGAAGAAAATGATTTGCTCTTGAAAGAGGAAGTAGTCATCTTACCCAACTGATACTCTTTACAAATCACATTGTCTCATTTGACTAGTTGTGGAATACCTCTAACCATACTTGACTTGCTGACCTTAACCAAATTATCAAAATTCACATTACAAAATCTTCTATGCCATAACCAACTATCCTTGACTTTTGCAACCAAACAACTACTAACATTAGTGTTCAGATGAAATAAGTTACATTTTGTCTATTTATGGATAGCAATCAGTTCTCCTTTGTTTCCTAAAATTCTACAAACTCCACTCTTGAATTCAAGATGATAACCATTATCATTTAGCTGACCAACACTAAATAAGTTATGCTTCAATCCTTCAACCCAATATACATCATCAACATTACTTTTTCCATTTAAAGAAATAAAACCTTTACCTTTTACCATACATGGTGAATTGTAGCTGAATCTCACTACTCCACCATCAAATTCTTCAAGTGATATGAACTTGTTCTTGTCACTGGTCATGTGATGTGAGCAACCACTATCAATGACTCACTCATTACTACTGTCAATATGAGACACTAAGGCTTTCTTGTTAGAGAGATATTCCTTAACTCCTACAAAAACAATTTACTCATTATCTTCATCCTCAAATTCCTCATCAGTAACACCTTCATCTACGGCAACATAACATTGTTTCTTACCTTTTCCCTTAAACCTTTTGCACTTTTCCTTCTGAACACTGTTAGGACAATTAGCAACAATACATATGATCTCGTTACATGAGAAACATTTAAGAGGAAAATTTCCTTTGTATTTACTAGTGCCTCTAGGAATTTTCTTTGCCAATAAAGCCTCAATTTCTATCAAGTTATCTTCACCATCCACTTCTTCATTACAACCACCATGATGAATTGATGTATAGCCATCTTTTCCCTTTCTTACCAATTCTTTAGATACTGATGCTTTGAAAGTAGATTCTACTTTAAGTACACTATTGTCAAAGCTATTCAACTCAAAAGCAATAAGCTTGCCTATCAAAGAATCAACTATGACTTATCTTTGTTGAATGACCTCAATTATTAGATAGAAGATACTCTAATAGCATAAGCAGGTAATATGGTTCTTAGCATTTTACTTACCATTGTATCTTCTGTTATGGATCCACCAGTACTTTTGATTCATCCAACTACTTTTATTCTTTTTCCATACCAGGTGATGTTCTCACCTTCCATCATCTCCATGTCATCAAACATGCCTTTTAGGCTTTCTTCTTTGGCTTTTTCCACATTCTCATCTCCACTATAAATCAACTTCAACTTCTCCCAAACTTTGTAAGCAGTTTCTAAATGATGGACATCAATATACTCAAAATCAGAAAGTGTACTTACAATGGCTTCCAATGTTTGAATATTCTCCCGCTATTCCTTTAGCTAATCGCCAGTCAAACTATCGATAGGAGGTGAATACTGATTTTCAACATGCAACCAGAATTGTGCCCCCATTCCTTTGATGTAGATCTTCATTTTGTCACTCCATATTTTGTAGTTATCCTTTGTGAACTTAGGACCCTTCTTCTTCATCATCTCAAATATTTATCTCAAGAAGTTAAGCTTGATGGTATGATGAAATAACAAGGATCCGATCAACTACTGAGAGGGGGGGTGAATCAGTAGATAGAAAAACTGATATAAATTTCACCAATCTCATAATCAAACTTCTCAAAGTAAACTAAGAACTATAAATGCAATATCACTGTCAAGGTTAAACCTGTCAAGTTAAACCAGTTGTCTGTTACAATAGATTAACAGTAAATAACTTGAAACTTCATAAAGATCCAAATACTTTTACTGACATAAGTAAAACTTCATTTCATATTGTTGTCAGTTATCATGACTTATCAAAGTGGATTAAGTAGTTTCGTAAATCAACTATAATAAACATAACCACAAAATATTCACCACTTGACCCAATATTTTGACGTGGAAACCCAAATGGGAAAAACCACAGTGAGATGAGACTCACAAGAATTCTGAACTCTTCTGAAGTTCTCCCTGTTAGGAGCCAAGCCTATTAAAGCTTTACAAAAAAGTCTTGCTAAGAAACGATCTTGTTAGGGACCACCCGGTTAAGGGATTGACTATAATGCCTTGTTAGAAGCAATAACCTATGAGGAGTAACCTTGGTAGAGGATTTGAAATCCAAGATAATGGACCACTTGGTTGGAGGATTTGAATAGCACCAAGCTTGTTAGAGCTTACCCAATTAGAGGATTTCAACTACTGTAATTGCTCGCAAAAAATAAGGATTTGTTGATCTGTTTGAATAGGACTACACTTTCTTGTTTAGATCCTTTTCATGCTCCTATCTACCATTACTCAAACTACAGATACATCATCTAGTTCAAAAACCACGCACTCAACTAAAACTTTTCTAACTCTTAAAAAAAAAAGACTCATCAACCTTTTAAACAAATCAATTAGGTTGGCTACACAACAAAAACCTAATTCTCTCATGGAGATTACAAACAAGTTAGTTCAAGTATGACCATTGGAACACATAACAATCTCTACACATCATTCAAAAAAGCCTTGACTGCTCCTTGATCACCGCTTCATCGAACTCAGTAACTCATCATGTGCTTTGCATTACATGCAATATACTTTCTCATTCCCTAGACAAAAACCATTACCTCAATGTGCCAAAAACACTTCGAAACTCTCTTCATACAATATGCATATGTGTCATAATCATTACCACTCATCATTAGATCATAAACCAATATAACCAATTCACTAAACTTAATCGGTTAGGGTTTATCAAATAAACAAGTAGGGTTTACCAACTCAACTCTCCAATACTTAGCAATACCGGTTCACTCCACAAACTTATCTATCGGTTACAGTTCACTTTCACTATCTCTTCCTACTAGTTACAAAACAACATTATAACAATATCATTACCGATTAATTGACATCAATGACAATATAACATTTCATTAATGCAATCTTCATGCAAATGCCAACAATCTCCCCCTTTGGCATTGATGGCAAAACAAATATCAATACCATTGATTGTTGTGATTGTGAATAGGAATCATGGTTTATATTTTACCATGTACTCTCCTTGTCTTTATCTTGTCACTGGTTCTTCTCCCCATAATCACATAGTTATTAAGCCCCTTTGACTGTTAGATACAATGCACCACTCAGAGGGGGGTGAATTAGTGGTTCCCAAACTTTTCCCTTCTAACTATTCTATGTGAGCATACCGGTTAGGGGATCTAACATAATGTAGACTTACTGGTTAGAGTGGAGACCAGCTCAAATGTAAACACACTCAAAGGGACAACATATAACACCAGTATATACAAGGAAAACTCAAGATGGGAAAAACCTCAGTGAGCAATGCTGCTGGAGTCTACTACTCCAATCCAGCCTCATAATGAATCTATGTTACAATGTTTAGGGCTACAACCCCTGATTTAGGGCACCAACCCAAGGAGCAACAACCCCTGATTTAGGGAACCAACCCAAGGAGCACCAACCCCTTATTGATTTATGGGCTACAACCCAAAAAAGATACAACCCCTACACTGAGCTTCAACTCAATGATCATAATAAACATTCCAATACAAAAGTAATATCCTGGTTACAAAAGAGTTTTGCAACCTCTGCACACAACTTTCTTGTGCCGATGAGACACCTTCTCTACTACACCGGTTCACTCTTCTATTGCTCTCATCTATTGTTGCATTGCCGATAAACTCTATTGGTTTACCTCTCCTCTATTCTTCTCTATTGGATCTCCTCCTCACTACTCTACTCTTTACCGATACTATACTTCGTCGGTTCTATGTATACCTTCTCTATAGCTTCCCTCACTTTTTCTCTGTTGGTATGGACACTACTAGTTCTGCATTGCTACCAGTTGAACACTTCAAATCGGTTCTCCCTCATAGTGCTATGTTCTCATATGGAGAAGTAACATTTGATCACTTCACAACACTATCTTCCTTTCTTTTGTAGCACTACTCTCTTATTCAGCAGCAAGCATCTCTGATTTTGGCTTCCATATTTATAAATTGCTTTTCTTGCTAAAAACCAATTCAAACATTGGGCGGTTAGGGTTTCCTCATAAATGTTGAGGGAAACCAAATCCAATCATCTCTTGTCCAATCTAATCTCCTCAATAGCCAATTGTACATCTATGTCATTAACATGCCTTCCAATACACATCTTCTAATCTTAGCAATCATGACCTTGTCTCTCGACCTACCTCTATCAAAACACCATTAATGTTTCTATTTTTTTCTTCTCGAAGTCTTCTCACAATCTGAACTTCTTGCTTATATTTAGGTGTGAACAACTCCCTGATTTTTCTATGTCGCTCATTCTTAGTTGAGCCGCACTCTTCTGGTCCAATCCCCAAATCATGGGATCCATTAAATGCATACTTGTAGAAACACCTATCTCTACACAAAACTCCACCGACCTCTGCATGCTTGCCACCTCATCTCTTTGTGACATCCACATCGACATCCACCTCTGCTAGGTTTTTTGTGTCAGTATGAATTGAATCATCGACCAACTCCATTACCGGGTTCATCTACCGATATACTAACCCAAATTTCATGCACTTGAGGAATTCCTTTGATTCACTGGTAGACCCAATGTGAGCCTTCAAAACATCTATTTTTTCCTCTTCTTCATTATCTCTCATGACTATGATGCACACTATGCATAATAGGAGATAAGCTCCACTTACCGGTGGATCCGGTGTGAGCCTTGAAACACTTGCCTTTGCCTCATCTTCCTTATCTTACATGACTATGATGCATACTATGCATAATAGGAGATAAGATGCACTTACCAGTGAGAGTGACACCTTATATCATATTCATCTTGCAACGCACTCATGTGACTTCCTTGTTTGTGCAACATGACTTCAAATAGGTACATGTGATCAGGTGTTGGCACATTCACTGTCAATCATCTCTTCACATGGTGATTGCATCTTCATTCGATGGAAACCTGCTGTTCTTCAACCTCACATCATACCTGTGACATGTTCATTATTCTCCTCCAGTGTTGATGTGATTTAGGTAATATTCTGCCTCTTCATCACAAACAACATCTAAGCACCTTTCTCATCCTACTTGTACATTGGTCATGACCTTTACAGGCTGACAACCACTCACTTGGTTGATCTAACTTTTCCATGTCAACACATCACTTACTAGTTGACATCCTTTCCTTATCTATGATGCACTCTAATGGTAACCTATTCATCTCATCCACACAAGTTATGCACTAAATTGTGTACCAATGACTCCAGTGATCATTCATCTGAATGATATTTTCTTCCTTACCTTATCGGTATTCTACAACACAAGGGGATATCACATATATCTCAACCTGTACTCATCCATGATAGTGTTGCATATACATCTCTCATACTTACTAGTTGACATCCTTTCCTTATCTATGATGCAATATATCAGTAATCTATTCATCTCATCCACACAAGTTAAGCACTAACTTGTGTATCGGTGACTCCAGTGATCATTCCTCTAAATGATATTCTCTTCCTTAACTTTACAGTATTTTGTAACATAAGGGGATATCATAGATATCTCAACCTGTACTCCTCCATGATAGTGTTGCACATATATCTCACATACCAGTAGTCATCCCATTCTAGTTGACATTAATGATAACATAATGCCAACAATCTCCCCCTTTGGAATTGATGTCAACTCATGTAGTATCTGACATACTGCATAATCTCTCTCCCTCTTTGTCTAATGGATTCTCACACATGTAGTATGTAGTATACTGCAAAATCTTTCTCCCCCTTTGACAACAATGACAAAAGGCACTATCAGGAAATCATTCCTCCTTGTAATTTTTAGTCACTAACAAAATTATTTCTTCCCCTTTTCAGTCTTGATGTCTCTCCTTCTTTGATACCAATTATTACAAATTGTTACATCTTATCAAGTCACAACACTTGAGATGGAGGACTCGACCATCAACTGACACTAATTGAGCAAACAAATCTACTACCATTTGTTAAAACACTTAATTACAAAAGGATGTGTCATTGAATACTACTCACCTACAAGTCAAACTGCATCACCTCCCATTTGATCCCAAATTTCTTTTGAATCAAATGGGATTGTACCATGAATACAACCAACAAAATGACAAGAAAATACCCATAACCATGAAATTATCCTGGGTATACCTACTGCGATTTCCATCTTCTGTAGTTTGGACAGTCAGTATCTTTACAATTCTAAGCATATTGTCTCAACATCATAAGCACTTGAACCCCCCCTGATTCATAAATCTAAGGTCCTTATCTCTGATCAGGTACAATAGCAGGGTTCCAATCATCTCCATGTACTAGTTGAGTTGTGCAAATGTGATCATCTTATGATCTTTCAACTCCATTATATCCACCACAACCTACGACATGATCTTGAATTTTCATAATGCCATACAATGACATCACCATGCCATAAATTAAACCGGTTGGCCCAAAGACATGCATGCCTGCATGGTCAACCAATTGGACAACATATGTCATTCAGGTCTTCATCAACACCACCTAAGACATAACCTCCCATTTCATGTTACCAAGGCTATTGCAATGATCTCCAACCACATTGTCTTACATAACCAACAAGTACATGTTAGCATTCATACCGGTAACATCCTACACATACCGGTCTCCTATACTAGACCGCTATCACTATCGGAGCATCTTCTTGTGACTTCTAACCTTTGTGTCATTTTTTGTCTGATTACAATTGTTATCTCATCATACTTTGACACAACAGTAGTGATCCAACATTCCTCTGTAGGTGTGTAGTCAAGGCAGCCTCTACACACACATATCTTCTCATTTTCTTCCTTCATACTGGTAGCAGTTTGTTCTTCCATGTGTCCATCTTCAATAAGGGGACGGATGATAAATTCAATGTGCTACTCCCTTCGAGGTCCCTCCTCTAAGCCTTAGGAGATATCACATGTGCATTGAATGCATAATGTTAGAAAGTGATCTTCTTCCTCCATACCTACTTGGTCTTATTCTTCTTCCCATTTTCAGTCTTGGGAGCAAATCTTTCCTTCTTCTATTGATGGGTCCTTTCATTTCTAGATTTTGCATCACACACAAAAGTAGTGCTATAGTAGAACACAACATTCATCCCAACTTCATGATTGGGGAATTTCTTAACATACCGGTTTGACCATCTTCTCTTGGTCATGTTGTTGTGTCTAGTATCTGAAACCAATGGACCTCTTGCTCCTACAAAGACATTTCTCCTTGGTTCCATGTAGGTCTCTGACTTCCATATGCTCTGTATCCACCTTTCTGCAGAGAATAGTTTTTATATCAGCCTCCATTTGACTGCAAGTTCCTCTTCCTGCATTCAAACTATCTATGCCCAAATCCATTGCAGTAATAACATACAACAATCAAATTTTTAGGACAACAAATAGATTCTTTCTAGCATAATCAGGAGAGGGGATATGCATGTATCTACACCTGGATACATTTTTCTCATGTGCATGATGTCTATGAGATCCTAGATTATTCCTTCTAGATCTCTTTCTACATTCTTCTGCCCTATGGCCATTAGCATTACATGCAAAGAAATAACTAGTAAAGGATGGCATAAGACTTAAACATTTATTCTGCCATGCATGGGGAGATCTTATTAGTTTAGCATATCCACTTCTCCTTCCTTGAGAATGGATCCTTGGTTGTCCATTCTAGGTAGCTCTTCCATTTGGTCTCTTCTTCTCCCAAACTTGCTTTGCCCTATGGGTGGTAGCACTTCTTTGTCCTCTACTAGTAGGAGGTCTTATTTGCTGACTTATTATGTTCTTACTTTCAGTGAAGCTATCTTTTCCCATCTTCCCTTTACCTTTGGGATCTGCATTGTTCCTCCTTCTTGCAACACCAGTCTTCATTCTTATCTGCAAATCTTCACCGATTGTGTTTAGATCAACCTTCTTCCAGGGAACATTTCTCACTCTGAAAGTTTAGCCCTTTTTTTCTCCATTTGAGGAGACAAATAAAATGCCATTGTGGGGGACATTCTTTCTAGTAGGGCATTCACTGGCACCACTTCCTAAATCTTCAGTATCCTTGGCATGCTTTTTCTTCTTCAGCATTTTGTAGAAGGCATCACTACTGCCATCAAACCAGATTCTTACCTTAAGCTCATCCTGACACTTCTCATGGTCATTTTGTAAAATCTTCATTTCTCCTAACAGTTGTTGATATTATTCATTTTTTACTTCTATCCTTGATGCTAGTTCATCACACCGACACACCTTGATGTTTTCCTTATGGGACTTCAACTCTAGGATGCTTTTCTTAGATTCTTCAAGGAACTTTATCAGCTGGTTCTGCTCCACCACTACAACATTCTTAAATAATTTGCATTCATTTCTTACTCTACTAACCTCCTCAAGAGCATTTACAAGTTCTCCTTCAAGATCAATTTATGCTTCCTCTTCTTCTTCTCCTTCACTATCACTACCAAGCACATCTCACTGATGGGATCTATTTGCCTTATCACTTTAAGATGTGTCCTCCTCATCTTCAGATTCTTGAGCTATGAAGAGGTGGGTTCCTTCTTCATCAATGCTATGGCTGCTAGTAGATCTACCTTCATTATCTGCACATGTCTCTACTACATTGTTCTTCTCATTCTCATAGATCTAGTGGTGTAGGGTTCATTTCCATAGAGCTTCCTTAGTCTATCCCATATACTCTTTGCCAATTTGCACTTATCTACATGCGAGGAGACATCACTGGTGAGCCCACTGAATATATCCTTCATGCCTTCTTCATTGCACATGCATCTTCTTTCTTCTTTAGATCTAGTGGGAGGAATGACATTCCTAGGGGGACCATTAGGTACTGAAATCCATACATCAAACCCTAGAGAGGATAGGTAGAATTCCATTCTACAACTCAAAATGGAATAGTTTGAACCATCAAATACTGGAGTAGGGATTGACACTAAACATATCATTGTGTCCTTAAGCCAGAATCTACCCAAGCTAGAGAAAGCTTGTCTGACTGGGAACCTAGGCTCTGATACCAATTGTTAGACACAATGCACCACTAAGAGCGGGGTGAATAATTGGTTCCCAAACTTTTCCCTTCTAACTATTCTATGTGAACATACTGCATAGGGGATCTAACACAATGTACACTTACCAGTTAGTGGGGAGACCAACTCAAATGCAAACACACTCAAAGGGACAACACATAACACCGGTATGTACGAGGAAAACCCAAGATGGGAAAAACCTTAGTGAGAAATGCTGTTGGAGTCTACTGCTCCAATTGAGCCTCACAATGAATCTTTGTTACAATGTTTAGGGCTACAACCCAAGGAGCTACAACCCATGATTTAGGGCACCAACCCAAGGAGCATCAACCCCTTATTTAGGGCACCAACCCAAGGAGCACCAACCCCTAACTAATTTATGGGCTACAACCCCTGCACCAAGATACAACTCAATGATCACAACAAATATTCTAATGCAAAAGTAATATCCTGGTTACAAAATATTTTTGCAACCTATGCACACAAATTTCTTTTGTCAGTGAGACACCTTCTTTGCTACACTGGTTCACTCTTCTACTACCATCTACTTCTGCATTGTTGGTAAACTCTACTGGTTCACCTCTCCTTTGTTCTCCTCTACTGGATATCCTCCTCACTACTTTGCTCTTTACCGATACTATACTCTACCGGTTCTATGTTTGCCTTCTCTACAACTTCCTTCACTTATGCTCTGCTAGTATGGACACTATCAGTTTTGCACTTCTACCATTTTAATACTTCAACCTAGTTCTCCCTCACATTTCTCTGTTATCACATGCAAAAGTAACACTTGATCACTTCATAACACTATCTTCCTTTCTTTGGCAGCACTACTCTCTCATTCAACAGCAAGCATCTTTGATTTTGGCTTCCATATTTATAAACTGGTTTTCACACCAAAAACCAATTCAAACATTGGGCGGTTAGGGTTCATCAACCTCGAGGCAAACCAAATCCAATTAGATCATATCCAATCTAATCTCCCAGATAACCAACTATACATATTTGCCATTAACATGCCTTCCAATACAAATCTTCTAATCTTAGCAACCATGACCTCATCTCTCGACCCGCCTCTATTAAAACACCATTAATGTTTTTGATGTTTCCTTCTCGAGGTCTTCTCACAATCTAATCTTCTTTCTTAGATCTAGGTGCCAACAACTCCCTGATTTATCTCTTTCACTCATTATTCCTTGAGCTGCACTCTTCTAATCTGATCCCCAAATCATGAGATCCATATTAAATGCATACTTGTAGAAACACCTATCTCTACACGACACTCCACTGACCGTTGCATGCTTGCCACCTCATCTCTTTGTGACATCCACATCGACGTCCACCTTTGCTAGGTTTTCTATGTTGATATGGATTGAATAACCGACCAAATCCATTACTGGTTTCATTTGCTAGTATACTAACCCTTGATGGTATGGTGAAAAAATAAGTATCTAGTCAACTACTAAGAGGGGTGGCTAAATCACTAGATAGAAAAACCTATACTAACTTCACCAATCTCAAAATCAAGCTCTCAAAGTAAACTAAGAATTATCAATGCAATATCAAATATAACTATCTAAACTCTTTTGAAGTTTGCCCTATTAGGAGCCTAGCTTATTAAAGCTTTACAAAAGTCCTATTAAGAACAGATCCTGTTAGGGACCACCTGGTTAAGGGATTGACTACAATGTCTTGTTAGAAGCAATATCCTATAAGGAGTAACCTTGGTAAAGGATTTGAAATCCAAGCTAATGGACCAACCGATTAGAGGATTTGAATAACACCATGCTTGTTAGAGCTTACCTGGTTAGTGGAATTAAATTTTGCTGTAATTGTTAGAAAACAACAAGAGTTTGCTGATCTATTTGAATAGCACTACACTTGCTTGTTCAGATCCTTTTCATGCTCCTATCTTCCTTTACTCAAACTGTAGATACATTATCTGGTTCGACAACCACACACTCAACTAAAAATTTGCTAACTCTAATACTAAACAACTCATTGACCTTATAAATAAATCAATTAGGTCGGTAACACAATAAAAACCTAATTCTCATAGAGATTACAAACAAGTTGGTTCAAGTATGACCGTTGGATTACATAGCAATCTCTGCACATCAATTAAGAAAACCTCGATCGCTCTTTGATCACCGCTTCATCGAACGTAGTAACTCATCACATGCTTTGCATTATATGCAATATACTTACTCATTCCCTAGACAAAAACCATTACATCAACATGCCAAAATCACTCAAAATTGCTTTCATAAAATAGTCATACATGTCATAATCATTACCTCTCATCATCAGATCATAAACCAATATAACCAATTCACCAAACTTAATTAGTTAGGGTTTATCAAAAACAATAGGTAGGGTTTACGGGTTAAACTCTCCAATACATAGCAATACTAGTTCACTCCACAAATTCTTCCTACTGGTTATAGTTTCCTTCACTAGCTCATCCTACCGGTTACAAAACAATATTACAATAATATCAACAATATCATTACCATTTCATTGACATAAATGACAACATAACATATCATTAATGCAATCTTCATGCAAATGCTAACAATCTCCCCCTTTGGCATTGATGGCAATACAAATATCAATACCATTGATTGCTACTGTGATTGTGAATAGGAATCATGGTTTACATTACAAAGTATTCACCATTCTTTCCATGTCTTCAGCTTGCCACCGGTTCATCTCCCAATAATCACATAATTATTCTCCCCCTTTGACAGTAATTCCAAATTGAAAGTAAAACATGTAATGCCAAATTTCACTGGGCAACATCAACAACTTGCAACTTGATGCTCCCCCTATGGAATAACTCCACTTCTACACCAATCCTTCTATAAAATTCTACAAGCAGCTCTAAGACTAATGTAATATATATCATGCTTAACTGACCTCATGAAGGGTTATAACCTCTAGCTTACTTGTAAGATACTCAAAGTACTCTTAGGAAGAGGTTTAGTAAAGATATCTGCAAGTTGTTCCTTGGTAGAAACATGCTCCAAGATCACATCATTACTCTAAACTTTTTCCCTTGAGGAATGATACTTCAATTCAATATGCTTGGTTTGTGTGTGCAAAATAGGATTCTTGGAAATATTTATGGCACTTGTATTATCACATAAGATCTTTATAGGTTCTGAAATCTTCATCTTAAAACCTTCCAAAATGTGCCTTATCTAGATAGCCTAAGTACAATTCATGTAAGCTACAACATACTCAGCTTCAGCAGTAGATTGTGAAATACAACTCTGCTTCTTACTACTCCATGAAACAAGTCTTCCTCCAAGAAAAAATGCTCCACTGGTTGTGCTTTTTCCTCATCAACATTTCCTGCCCAATCTGCATTTGTGTACACCTTCAAGTCAAAATTTTCTCCATATGGATACCATAATCCATAGTCAATAGTACCTTTCAAGTATCTAAAAATCATATTGGTTTCTATCAGATGTGTTTCCTTAGGATTCTTTTGGAATCTAGCAACTAGCCCAACTAAATGAGATATATCTGGTCTGTTGTGAACGACATAGTGCAATTTTCCAATCATTGACCTGTATTCCTTCTCATCAACAGTCATGGATTCATCTTCCTTAGACAACTTATAACCTGTAACCATTGGTTTCCCAATGGGTTTACAGTCACTCATGCCAAATGTCTTGAAGACCTCTTTCACATACTTAGACCATGTGATGAAAATACCATTCTTCATTTGCTGTATTTGAAAGCCTAGGAAATTTTTTATTTCTCCCACTAAAGATATTTCAAACTCATTTTTCATTTCATCGACAAAACTATTTCTCATGTCATTATTACCTCCAAATATGATATCATCTACAAAAACTTCGCTAGCCAATATTTTATCTCCTTCAGATATGAGATATATGTTACTATCATCAATGGTTCTTAGAAATCCTATCTTGATTAGATGTGTATGAAGCCTTTCATATCATGCTCTTGGTGTCTGATTTAATCTATATAAAGCCTTATGCAATCTGCATACCATGTCTTTCTCATCAGTCAAAGCATAACCATCTGGTTGCTCAATGTCTACTTCTTCTTCCATTGTCCCATTCAAAAATGCTGACTTAGCATCCATCTGGTATACCTTGAATTTATTATGTGTTGCAAATGCAAGTAAAGTTCTAACACCTTCCAGTCTTCCCACTAGTGCAAAAGTCTCACCATAATCTTCTCTTTCCTCTTTTGCATAATCTTTACAAACCAACCTAGCTTTATTGCGAACTACAACACCATCTTCATTCAACTTGTTCTTGAATACCAACTTAGTACCTATTACATTTTTATTTACTGGTTGAGGTACTAGGGTCCATGAGTTGTTCTTTTCAATTTGATCTGATTACTCCTACATAGCTTTAACCCAATGATCATCACCAAATGCTTCCTTAGTAGATCTTGGTTCAGTAGTGGAGATCATGTAGGAATTTGCTCTGATTCTTCTTCTGGTTAGTATTCTAGCATCCTTATCCCCAATAATGTGTTCATAATTGTGATTCAGTCTCACATATCTTGGAATAACATTATCATTATCTTCAGGTTCAGCTTCTTCATTATCATCATCTTCTTCTGAATTTATCTATTATGGTCGAACTGGTACATCAATATTTGCTTTTCTAGGTTTCAAATTTCACAATTTCTGGTTCCAAAAACAAAATGCAAGGATCTTCATCCTTTTTCTCCAAACTGGTTTCCTTTGATACTTCAAGAAATTCATCCACTCGAATGTCACCACTCTCAATAATTCTTTGTGTTCAATTGTTAAAACACTTGTAGGCCTTACTCTTCATGGAATAACCAAGAAATATACCTTCATCACTTTTAGCCTCAAATTTGCTAACATAATCACCTCTCTTAATAAAACATTTGCTACCAAATATCTTGAAATAACAAACATTAGCTGATCTTCCATGCCAGTATTCATAAGGAGTCTTGTCCTTACCTCTCTTTACTAGAATCTGGTTCATAGGGTTGACATATTCTCTCCAAATTATTTTCTCAACACCTCATTGTATCAACATCATCCTAGCAGCTTCAACAATTGACCGGTTGTTTCTCTCTGCAATACCATTTTGCTATCGTGTCCTTGGTGTAGAAAGCTACCATTTGGTACCATTTTCTTCACAATTCCTAGCGAATTCCTCAGAAGTAAATTCACCACCTTGATCTATCCTCAGACACTTTATCTTCTTACCGCTCTCCTTCTCATCTAAGGCCCTAAATGGCTTGAACTTACTAAAAGCTTCAATATTATCCTTCAAGAATGTGACCCACATCATCCTTGAGCAATCATCAGTGAAGATCATAAAATATCTGTCACCTTGAATACTTTTGGTTCTTATTGATCCACAAAGATCTGTATGAACCAAATCTAACAAATGTTCCGCTGAAAAAGATTTTCTCTTGAAAGTTGAGGATGTCATCTTTCCCAACTGACATTCTTTACATAGAGCATTAACTAGTTTGTCCAACTAAGGAAAACCTCTCATTGTCTTGGACTTACTCACTTGAACAATGTTATCATAGTTTATATGACAAAATCTCCTATGCCAAAGCCAACTATCATATATCTTTGCAATTAAATAGTTGTTGAGTTTAGGATTAAGGTGAAACGGGTTACCTTTAGTTTGCTTCCCAGTTGCAATCAATTCACCTTTGCTACCATAGATTTTGCACATACCATTCTTAAACTCCAACAAGTATCCTTTGTCATTGAGATGTGCCACAATCAAAAGATTGTGCTTTAAACCTTCAACCCAGTAGACATCATCTGTACTTCTCTTTCAATTAAGAGAAATAGTTCCCTTACCTTTAACCATGTAGGGTGAGTCATTACCAAATCTTACAACTCTGCCATCAAATTCCTTCAAAGAAAGAAATTTGCTTTGATCATTGGTCATGTGATGTGAACAACCACTATCAATGATCCAATCATCAGAGTTATCCATTTGAGATACTAACGCCTTCTGGTCATATATCTCCTCTTTAATGGCTACAAACACAATGTATTCATTAGCATCACCATCAGATTCCTCATCAGTGATACCACCATCAACAACAATAAGACAATCTCTTTTTCCTTTACCCTTATACTTCTTGAATTTCTCTCGTTTGTGCTCATTGTCACCATTAGGATAGTTAGCAACTATGTGTCCAATCTTATTGCATGAAAAACATTTCAAAGGTAATTTACCTCAATATTTACCTATACCTCTAGGAAACCACTTGGCCAATAATGCTTCAAGCTCAACTAAATTGTCTTCATCATCGGCTTCTCAGCTGGATCTAGATTCATAACTGTAACTGGCATCTCTACTTTTCCTCATAGATGGGTTAGAAACAGAAGCTCTAAATGCAGACTCAGATTTCTGTACACTGCCATCATAACCATTCAATTAAAAAGAAGTAAGCTTGCCAATGATGGAGTCAAGAGTTACCTTAGTTTTGTCAATGGGCTCGGACAACAGAGACCGGTGATAGGGTTCTCAGTACCTTACTAATCACTGTGACATCTTCCACTTTACCTCCTGTGCTCTTAATTTCACTCGCTATCTCTTTTATCCTTTGACCATACTGCTGGATATTCTCACCTCCAACCATCTGCATGTCATCAAAATTTCCTCTTAGACTCTCTTCTTTAGAAATCTTAACATGTTCATCACCGCTATAAATCTCTTCAAGTTTTTTCCATACCTCATATGCAATCTCTAGACCATGAACGTCTACATACTCTATATCATACAAAGAACTGATAATAGAAAATAATTCTTGATCATTTTCTTGTTTCTCTTTCTTTTGATCATTAGTCAAAATCCCATTAGGTGCAACATATCGAGTATTGACATGTTCCCAATACTGCCTTCCCAAACTCTTGATATAAATTTTCATTCTATCACTCCATATCCTATAGTTCTCTCTATTAAACTTTGAACCTTCTTTCTTCATAATGATCTGCAAGATCTTTACCTCAAGCTATTAGGCTTAGACCTTAGAGGATCTAATATGCTCTGATACCAATTGATGGTATGATGAAAGAATAAGTATCCTGTCAACTACTAAGAGGAGGGGTGAATTAGTAGATAGAAAAACTGTTACTAACTTCACCAATCTCAAAATAAATCTCACAAAGTAAACTAAGAACTATCAATGTAATATCAAAGATAACTATCTAAACTCTTCTGAAGTTTACCTTGTTAGGAGCCTAGCCTATTAAATCTTTACAAACGTCCTAATAAGAACAAATCCTGTTAGGGACCACTTAGTTAAGGGATTGACTACAATGCCTTGTTACAAGAAATACCCTGTAAAGAGTAACCTTAGTAGAGGTTTTGAAATACAAGCTAATGGATCACCTGGTTAGAGGATTTGAATAGCACCAAGCTTGTTAGAGCTTACCCAATTAGGGGATTTCAATTCTGCTACAATTGTTAAAAAACAACAAGAGTTTGTTGATCTATTTGGATATCACTACACTTGCTTGTTTAGATCCTTTTCATGTTCATATCTTCCTTTACTCAAACTGCAAATGCATCACCCAATTCAGAAACCACACACTCAACTAAAACTTTGCCAACTCTGAAACTAAACAACTCATCGAACTTATAAAAAAATTAATTAGCAAAAACCTAATTCTCATAGAGATTACAAACAAGTCAGTTCAAGTATGACCATTGGATTACATAGCAATCTCTGCACATCAATCCAGAAAACCTTGATCACTCCTTGATCACCGCTTCATCAAACTTAGTAACTCATCACATGCTTTGCATTATATGCAACATACTTTGTCATTCCCTAGACAAAAATAGTTACATCAACACGCGAAAATCACTTGAAATTGTTTTCATACAATAATCATACATGTCATGATCATTACTGCTCATCATCAGATCATAAACCAATATAACCAATTCACCAAACTTAATCAGTTAGGGTTTATCAAAAACAACAGGTAGGGTTTACCGGTTAAAATCTCCAATACATAGCAATACCGGTTCACTCCACAAATTCTTCCTACCGATTATAGTTTCCTTTACTAGCTCAACCTACCGATTACAAAACAATATTACAACAATATCAACAATATTTTTACTGGTTAATTTACATCAATGACAACATAACATATCTTTAATGCAATCTTCATGCAAATGCCAACAACCCTAATCTCAATCACTTGAGGCATTCCCTTGATTCATCGATAGACCCAGTGTGATCCTTCAAAATACCTGCCTTTTCCTCTTCTTCCTTATCTCTCATGATTATGATCCACACTATGCATTATAGGAGATAAGCTCCACTTACCAGTGGATCCGATGTGAGACTTCTAACACCTCCCTTTGCCTCATCTTCCTTATCTCACATGAATATGTTGCATACTATGCATAATAGGGGATACGTTCCACTTACCGGTGAGAGTGACACCTTATGTCATATGCATCCTGCAATGCACTCATGTGACTTACCTATTTGTACAACACGTCTTCAAATAGGCATATGTGATTAAGTGTCGGCACATTCACTATCAGTCATCTCTTCACATGGTGACTACATCTTCATCTAGTGGGAGTCGTGTTGTTTTGCAACCTCACAACATACCTATGACCTATTCATTCTTCTCCTCTAGTGTTGATTTTATTTAGGTAACATTCTACCTCTTCATCACAAATAACATCCAAGAACCTTGCTCATCCTTCTTGTACATTGGTCATGACCTTTGCAGGTTGACAACCACTCACTTTGTTGATCTGACTTCTCCATATCATCACGTCACTTACCAATTAACATCCTTTCCTTATCTGTGATGCACTATACCAGTAACCCATTAATCTCATCCACACAAGTTAGGCACTAACTTGTGTATCGGTGACTCCAGTGATCATTCCTCTAAATGATATTCTCTTCCTTACCTTACCGGTATTCTGTAACACAAGGGGATATCACAGATATCTCAACCTGTACTCCTCCATGATAGTGTTGCACATACTTCTCTCATACTTACTAGTTAACATCCTTTCCTTATATTTGATGCACTATACCTGTAACCTATTCATCACATCCACACAAGTTAGGCACTAACTTGTGTACTGGTTACTCCAATGATCATTCCTTTGAATGATATTCTCTTCCTTACCTTACCAGTATTTTGCAACACAAGGGGATATCATAGATATCTCAACCTGTATTCCTTCATGATAGTATTGCACATACATCTCTCATACGAGTAGTCATCCCATAGTGGTTGACATTAATGACAACACAATGCCAACATTTGACAACAATGCCAATGTAAAAGTAAAACATGCAATGTAAAACTTCACTGTTTAGCATCAACAACCAACAACTTGATGGTCCCCCTATGGAATAACTCCACTCCTACATCAATCTTGCTATTAGATTTTGCAAGTAGCTCCAGGACTAATGTACTCTACATCATTCACAATTGACCTCATGAAGGGGTACAACCCTAGCTGACTTCTAAGATACTTTTTCCCTCAAGAAATGATACTTCAATTCAATATGCTTGGTTCGTGCATGCACAATAGGTTTCTTGGAAATATTTATGGCACTGGTATTGTCACATAAGATTTTTACAGGTTTTGTAAACTTTATCTTTAAACCTTCCAAAATGTGCCTCATCTAGATAGCCTAGGTACAATTCATATAAGATGCAACATACTTAGCTTGCGCAATAGATTGTGATATACAACCCTGCTTCTTGTTACTCCATGAAACAAGTCTTCGTCCAAGAAAGAATGCTACACTTGTTGTGCTTTTCCTATCATCAAGATTATCTATTGAGTCTGCATCTGTGTACACCTTCAAATCAAAGTTTCCTTCATATGGATACCATTATCCATAGTCAGCAATACCTTTCAAATGTTTGAATATCCTCTTGGTTGCTATCAAATGTGTTTCCTTCAGATTCTTCTTAAATCTATCAACTAGAACAACTACATAAGCTATATCCGGTCTACTGTGAACAACATAGTGCAATTTTCCAATCATTGACCTGTACTCCTTCTTATCAATAGATGTGGCTTCATCTTCCTTAGAAAATTTACAAACTATAACCATTGGTGTCCCAACTAGTTTACAGTCACTCATACCAAATGTCTTTAATACCTCTTTCACATACTTAGACTATATGATGAAAATACCACTCTTCATTTGCTAAATTTGCAAGCCTATGAAATTTTTTATCTCTCCCACTAGAGACATGTCAAACTCACTTTTCATTTCATTTGCAAAGTCATTTCTCATGTCATCATTCCCTCCAAATATGATATCATCTACAAACACTTCACTAACCAGTATCTTATCTCCTTCAAATTTGAGATATATGTTGCTATCTTCACTTGTTCTCTAAAATTCTATCTTCATTGGGTGTGAATGAATCCTTTCATATGATGCTCTTGATGATTTCTTTAATCCATATAATTATTTGTGCAATTTGCATACCATGTCTTTCTAATCAGTTAGAGCATAAGAATCTAGATGCTCAATGTATACTTATTCTTCTAGTATTCCATTCAAAAATGTTGGCTTCACATCCATCTGATATACTTTGAATCCCTTATGTTTTGCAAATGCAAGTAGAGTTCTAACACCTTCTAGTCTATCCACTAGTGCAAAAATCTCACCATAATCTTCTCCTTCTTGTTGTGCATAGCCTTTACAAACCAATCTAGCTTTGTTTCAAACTACAACACCATCTTCATTCAACTTGTTATGAAATACCCACTTAGTACCTATCACATTTTTATTTATTGTTCTAGGTACTATGGTCAATGTATTGTTCTTCTCAATTTGATCAAGCTCCTCCTCCATAACTTTAACCCAATGATCATCTCCAAATTCTTCCTTAGCAGTTCTAGGCTCAATTGTGGAGATCATGCAAGAATTTTCTCTAATTCTTCTTCTAGTTAACACTCTAACATCCTTATCTTCAATAATCTGTTTAGGATTGTGATTAAGTCTTACATACCTCGGAATAACATGATCATTATCTTCAGATTCATCATCATTATCACCATCTTCTTCTGAATCTACCTATTTCGGTTGAACTGGTACAACAACACTCTTTACTGGTTTCAGGTTTCATAGGTTCTCGTTCCAAACAAAAATGCAAGAATCTTCATCCTTTTTCTCTACACTAGTTTCCCCTGAGACTTCAGGATACTCGTCGACTTGAACATCAGCACTCTCAATGATTCTCTGTGTCCGGTTATTATAACATTTGTAGGCCTTACTCTTGGTGGAATAACCAAAAAATATACCTTCATCACTTTTAGCCTCAAACTTGCTAACATAGTCACCTCTCTTAATAGAACATTTGTTGTCAAATATCTTGAAATAACTAACATTAGGTGATCTACCATATCAGTATTCATAAGGAGTCTTATCCTTACCTCTTTTTACCAAAATCTAGTTCATAGTGTAGACAATCGTGCTAACAACTTCTCTTCAGAAAGTTTTCGCTACACCTCCTTGTATCAACATCATCCTAAAAGCTTCAACAACTGACTGGTTGTTCCTCTTTGCAATACCATTCTGATGTGGTGTCCTTAGTACAGAAAGCTATCGTTTGATACCATTTTCTTCACAATATCTAGTGAATTCCTCAGAAGTGAATTCTCCACCTTGATCAGTCCTCAGACACTTTATTTTCTTACTACTCTCCTTTTTGGTTAAGGCCCTGAATGCCTTGAACTTACTAAATTCTTTTTCTTTATCCTTCAAGAATGTGACCCACATCATTCTTGAGCAATCATTAGTGAAGATCAAGGAATATCTACTACCTTCAATACTTTTAGTCCTTATTGGTCCACAAAGGTCTGTATGAACCAAATCTAACAGATGTTCCGTTGAAAAAAAATTGCTCTTGAAAGTTGAGGATGCCATCTTTCCCAACTAACATTCTTTACATAGAGCATTAACCGATTTGTCCAAATGAGGCAAACCTCTCACTATCTTGGACTTATTCACTTTAACAATGTTATCAAAATTTATATGACAAAATCTCCTATGCCAAAGCCAACTATCATTTATTTTAGCAATTAAACAAATCCTGAATTTAGAATTCAGGTGAAACAAGTTACCTTTAGTCTACTTGCCAGTTCCAATTAGTTCACCTTTTCTCCCATAGATTTTGCACATACCATTCTTAAACTCCAATGGATATCCTCTATCATTGAGTTGAGCCACACTCAAAAGATTGTTCTTTAGACCTCTAACCTAGAGTAGACATCATCTACACTGGTCTTTCCATCAAGAGATATATTTCCCTTACTTTTAACCATGTAGGGTGAGTCATTAACAAATCTTACAACTCTGCCATCAAATTCCTTCAAAGAAAGAAATTTCCTCTGGTCACCGGTCATGTGATGTGAACAACTTGTTGGACTTGAAAAAAACTAAGAAGGGGGGGGGGGTGTGAATCAGTGACACCAAAACAAACACAACTTCAAATACTAACCGGTAGATGAACTTAACCAAGCATTTAAACAAAATACATGCTATCCAAAATAAAATAACAACATCCACATAAAGTAGAACATCCACCATAACACAAGTGTTTATACATGGAAACCCCAAATAGGTAGAAACCATGGTGAGATGAAACTCACAAGTTAACTATCTGCAGTAATATATAACTGACCGGTTAAGGTCTTACAAAGTGCTCTACTAGGAGCAAATCTTGTTAGAGATCCCAAGCTTGATTAGAAGCTTATACCCTGTTAAGAGTACTACCCTATTAGGAGTAACCTCATTGGAGGATTTGAGAATTCAAACTAATGGATCACCTTGTTAGAGGATTTGTACAATGAAGCTTGTTAGAGCTTACCCAGTTAGGGGATTTGATTTTATTGTAATGATTAGAAAACAACAAGAAAGGTTTGATCTATTATGAGTAGCACAATACTTTCTTGATCAGATCATTCTAAGTACATTCAATACATCTCTTCATCTTAAGACTTATCTCTCTTCAACAAAAGCTTTCACTCTTTATGCATATCAGTATTCATATAAAATCCTCTTCTATATCAGTTATCAGTTTTAAATGATTCACTAAGATGTCTTTAAATAGACATACAAATCTTATGTCGGCCATTGGAAATCAAAACACAATTTCCTAGGTGCAGTGTATCTAGACAAGTAAACATAACTCATCACAAAAATGACTGCCAAGAAAACGGTGCTGGTAACTCATCACAAAATCAGATACCGATTAGAACAGTCAATAATGGTTGGAACAAAACATGTGAACCGTTGTCCTGGAATCTTTCTCTTGATCTCCATCTCCATCTTCATCTTCATTTTGATGCTGACTTAATGTAACCATAGGTTATCTCTTAAGCACATACCGGTTGACACAAAGTACTGGTTAGAGATAGACCTTAAACATACTGATTGATAGTGTAAACCAATGAAGTTACACCGGTAGTCAATGTAATCATATGTGTGTGTGAGAGTGTTTCATCAATGACAACAAGTGATAAATACATCACAATCATCATCAAGCGAACAATATCCCCCTTTGGCATTGATGGCAACACTTAGAAATTTTTAGAGTAATACAATACTGGTAAGTGTGCATACAGAACATATTACATATGTACTCATATTCCCCTATTAATGCAATACTCCCCCTTAATGCATGCATAAATATAAAATTTTCAAAAACACACATACATATTATTACTCCCCCTTTGACAACAATGCCAAAATGATAAAGTGAAATATATACCTATATATAAAAAATCTGTATCAAAGTGTTCAGCATATATTACAACTTAAAAAAAGTTCATGCATTGGCTAGTCTTGTAAAAATATCATTGAAATTCTGCTTCATCTAGGATAAAGCATTTTCCCATGATTCCAGTATGTTAGCAGTATACTCAGATGTAGACACCAATTGGGAATTTAATTCTTCCATTGAGTCTTGCATGTAGGTTTCAGAAGTATCAAGAATAGCTTCTGCATTGGTGTAGGCTCTCTAAAGAATGTCAACCTGTGAGGTGAGATGACTCTTGAGCTCTCTTAGAGATCAAAATCTCTTAGCCTTCTCATTATCATTCATGTTCAGTTTGTCATGCAAATCATCTACAGAGTAGTTAAAGGCATGAATGGAGTCCTGGAGTGGGACATATGCCTTTCATAACCTTCCCATTTCCTTCTCAGTTTCAACTTTACTCTTATAAATATCAGAGTAAAAGAAAGTAACATTGGAGGTAGAGGCACGATACTTCCCTCTATATTCAATAGCTTTCTTCAACAGACTTCCATTATGAGATAAAGCCATTTTGCCAGTTTCAATGTTCTTAGCTAGTTTCTCTCCATATTTCTTCTTGTGGCTCTTCTCAACAAACATTTGAGTGGCATCTTCAAGTGATTTGATTTGATCAGATGCTTCTACAACTAACTGACCAAGTTTGTTGATGGGTGTAGGAAGATGTGCAACAACTATTTCCAGTAGTAAACTAGACAAAATTTCTACTGCATTTTGGATTGTCTCTACTTCAATCCTTTTCTCTTTCAATCTCTTCTTGTGTGCTCGAGATTACATAACATTAGCAATCTTCATCATTTTTGATGCACTCAAAGTGTTCATGTCAATGGGTCCTGAGATACTTAAAGAATCATCATCATCATCATCTTCAAGTAGTTTCTGCTTCGCCAGTTCAGGGAGTACACTCTTAATGATAGATCTTTTTGTGTTCTACTCTATTGTATCTTCAGCTAACTGAGTAACAACTTCCTCAGTAGACTCCTTTTGAGTAGTTTCAATGACCGATGGAGATTGGGGTTTATCAAGTTGTTCTATTGTCAGTTCATTGTCCACTGTTAGTTGAATACCCAGTTGTTCAACTAATGTAACCTGTACTTTGGTGATTGTAGGAGGATCCATATCTAGTGCAGTAATGTCTCCAGATAGATCTACTATGTCCTGAACATCTTCATCGCAAGAATAATGGAATTGTCCTTCTTCTTGATTGAATAAACTATGTCAGCTTCAACAATTTCCTCTTCATCCATTTCCGATTGAGGAACATCATCTGTAGTATCATCCTTATTGCTAGAGTGGATGATTTTTTCCCTCTTTTTGATTACACAAGCTAGTTGATATGTCTCAGACTCAACAATTGACCTTTTTGCATTAAGAAGCTTCAATCTTCTCACTTTAAAATAAAAATATACTTTGTATTTCTCAATTAAAGCACCACTTCCATCTGATGATAGATTGGGAAAATACTGTACAAATATTTCATCAATAATCTTCATTTCCAATTGAATTGCTTCCTCCCATTTATCTAACAAAGTATTATACAAAGAGATTGAAATATATTTTTCCAAGTCATGCGGAAATCTATTGTAATGACCCAAATTAGTTATTACCTTTGGATTACTTGCTTCTACTCATCTTCAATGAAAGAATCAAAATATTCTTTGACATTATCAAACCTATTTCTTCCTAATGTCTTCATTGTCCTCTTAAAAACTATGTCAGGTTTGTAGGTAGCAATATCTATAGGTGTAGTTTCCTTTGGCACTATTTTTACCTTCTTGGGTGTTCTGTCAGTTGCTTTTTCCTTCTTTGGTTCTTCTTCAGAATCTGTACCCTCAGACTCTGGTTGCAAAATCAATTTCCAATTTCTCTTCTTTGGTGCATTCTCCTTCTTTACATATACTTTAGGTGTTGGTTCCTTCTTGGCTAGGAAACTTTGAGTCACCCTTGTGGTCTTTTTCACTTGATATTTTTCATCAGAATTCTTTTTCTTTCCTTTCACCTTAGCTACAGGTGTAGTACTGGTTTCAATTGGTGCAACTTGGACTGCCACAATGTCCAATTTTTCCTTCTTTTTATCTTTAAGTGATGCTAACAAGGTATTAGCATAACCGACTAGTAAATCATGATTAACCTCATAGATCATATCTTCCATCTCTTTGTCTCTTGGTTCAATTGCTTGAATCAAGAAAAATTTAATGGTAACCGTGAAGATTATGTCTTTTGCAAAGTATTTTACCACATCTTCAGGTAGCCTCATTCTCATGCTCATCTTTTTCTGAAATTCATTAAAATACTTGTTCATGGTAGCTGAAAAAGTATTCTTCACAATATTAATGTTGTTCTTGATCTATGCATTGACCAGTTGTTCCTTGGACGATTAAATATCTCCAATACCCAGTAGGAAGTTCTAAAAATAGAAAAATAACCCAGCTAATAGCTAACCATATTTGAACTTTTGTGTATTGTCCTTCTTAATGGATTTCAAATTTTGAAATAACTGGTCTCTGATGGCTTCACAAATATCATAGTCTACATTATCAACAATCATTCTATGTGATATGTGAATTGCTGCAGATGGAACACTATTAAGTCTACTGGAGTAGAATACCTGGTAGCCTATCACCATTGTTGCAAGTTTCATCGCAGGGTCTCTAATATTATTGATAGAAAAAAGCATGCTTATTAGATATAGAACTAGTTAACTTGAAGACAGTATCCTTTGAAATTCTTCTTAACACAAGAATTTTTCCAGTTGAGCAATAAACCGTTATAGCCCTAATAGCTTCCCTGGTTATTTTATGGGTCCTTTCCAAATACATATTCTCTCTGTGGACTCGACTCAAGAAGATTCTTATGTGTTCTTCGTCAAAATCTTCAAGAAAATATGCGGCATTATGAAACCCTCTTTTGAAAAACCTAGCATATTTGGTTTCAATCTTTCAGCTCTTATCACAGAGTGATTTCAGCTGAGTATAGATGTGTAGAGTTCCTAAATCTTCTATCTTGCAATCTATATAGCTAGACAAGTCACCTTTGACACAAAACCACTCGGGACTTGCAACAATCCATTATAAGACATAATTTCATCTGCCTTTAGAGCTTCCTCAGGCTCCACAATGAGCATCAACCTTTCTATAGACTTAGAAGAAGATGCCATTCTATTTAAACAAGTTTCGAAGTGGTATACAAAGAAATACCTTGTATCTTGCACATCGCTCCGTTTCCCAGTTGAAATGTCCAAATGCACACCCGTTCGCCTCTCTGCAACTTTTGATTCAACTAGATTTCTCTAATCATGAAACAATTCTCTAATTGATAGCAAGACAATCTTGTTCTGCTCTGCAATTGCTTCAAATTTCTTCTTTGAAAGAGTTAGGGTAAAAAAGATAAAGTAAAACTTATTTTTATCCTCTTTACCAACTATAATAAATGCTCGCACTTTAGGTTACAAACCCTAATTTTTACTGCTTAAGTGAAATACTAGTTGATAACATGTCAACAAAAAGTCACCAAAAATTTATAGTTCAAAAATTCTTTCCCGGTCATCTTACAAGGGATCCGGAGATGTTTTACCATTAAGCTCCCCTTAGCCATGTTAGACAAGCTTAAGTCACCGATGCTGGATTCTCTTCAATGGGTGAAGGAACAGTTTCTTCTCCAAGTGAGTCATCTCCTTTCTTTTTCCAAATCTGATTCATATCTTCTCTGGTTTCCTCAACATCAACTTTCTGCTTGCCTTTCTGATCCTTAAAGGAGTTGACCGATCTGTTATTTCTTGATCTGTAAAACTTTGCTAAGTGCCCCGGTTGGTTGCAGTGGTAACAAACCATACCAGATGATCTCAAGGGTTTTGCATTTCCTCTTCCTATTCTTCTTTTGTAGTTCATAGCCACATGACCAAAGTTATTACAAAAGGTTCAAACAATGTTTGTTGCCTTTTCCATTTCGAATGGACTAAACCGGTTGCCATAGGATCTTTGCCAATTCTGGTTTACCCAGTTATCAAAATTCCTTATCCGGACACCATTTGGTCTAGGATGTATGTGTGGTACAAGATTTTTTGATCCATATCTGCACTCAATATTCTATGCCCATACATTCCACATGTGTAGCAATGACCTTCAAACTTTCTAGACACAGACCTAGCATTAGTATTGTAATTTGCATTTCTGTTAGGTTTGTTTCTACAAACATTTGCAGTATGACAAGGCTTGTGACAAACAAAGAAAACAGGTTTAAAAACCTTCTTATCAGTAGTCTTATTGACTTTAGGAGCAGTTTTTTTCTTTGTACTGGAGGATTCACCTTTTTCAGTTGTATGAAAACCAAGTTCAGAGATATCACTCTTCATTCTCTGTGATTGAATTTGTTCTTCCAACATGGTATAACTTTTGATGAACTTCTCCAATTTCTCATTGGCTACAGTAAGATTTTTGACAAGATCTTCATTATGCTTAGATAGGTTCTCTTTCAAAGATGATGCCAAATCTAGGTCTAGCTTTAGGTTCTCCTTTTCTTCTATTTTAGAAATCAAGTCCTCATGCATAGTGTCTTTTTCTCGTTTGAACTTTATGATCTCTTGAACTCTTACCTTGATAAGATCTTCAACAACTCTTTTGGCTTCTAGTTCCTGACTCATGCGGATAGTGAGATCTTCTAGCTCTCTTCTTAGATTCAATTTTTCACTGTTCAACTTTTCAACTTCATTTTCTAAAGCTTCAATATTGGCTTCATCTAAAGAGATATTATCAGATATTTCTAGGATTTTTTCAGATAGCTCTCTCCTTTTGACTTGAGAAACTTTCAGTTTGCTCCTAAGGGATTCAATTTCATTTATTCTAACTTCTAGCTCTCTAACCATCTCGAAGTAGCTCCTATCCCCCATGGTAGTTTCAAGATTCCCTTCTAAGCAGTTAGGTTTTAAATAAGTTAGGCTCTGATACCAATTGATGGAGTTGAAAAGCACTGAGAGGGGGATGTGAATCAGTGACACCAAAACAAACACAACTTCAAATACTAACCGGTAGATGAACTTAACCAAGCATTTAAACAAAATACATGCTATCCAAAATGAAATAACAACATCCACATAAAGTAGAACATCCACCATAACACGTGTTTATATGTGGAAAACCCAAATAGGTAAAAACCATAGTGAGATAGAACTCACAAGTTACCTATCTACAAAAATAGAAAACTAACCAGTTAAGGTCTTACAAAGTGTTCTACTAGGAGAGAATCTTGTTAGAGATCCCAAGCTTGATTAGAAGCTTATACCCTGTTAAGATTACTACCCAGTTAGGAGTAATCTCATTGGAGGATTTGAGAATCCAAACTAATGGATCATCTTGTTAGAGCTTACCTGGTTAGGGGATTTGATTCTGTTGTAATGATTAGAAAACAATAAGAAAGTTTTAATTATCTTTGAGTAGCACAATAATTGCTTGATCAGATCATTATAAGTACATTCAACATTGCTCTTCATCTTAACACTTATCACTCTTCAACAAAAGATTTCACTCTTTATGCATATTAGTATTCACATAATCTCCTTTTCTATATCAGTTATCAGTTTTAAATGATTCACTAAGATGTCTTTAAATAGAAATACAAATATTATGTCGACCATAGGAAATCAAAGCACAAGTTCCTAGGTGCAGTGTATCTAGACAAGTACACATAACTCATCACAAAAATGACTGCCAAGAAAATGGTGCTAGTAACTCATCACAAAATTAGATACTAGTTAGAACAGTCAATACCGGTTGGAACAAAACATGTGAACCGTTGTCCTGGAATATTCAGCTTGATCTCCATCTCCATCTTCATCTTCATTTTGATGCTGACTTAATGTAACCATAGGTTATCTCTTATCCACATACTAGTTGACACAAAGTATCAGTTAGAGATAGACCTTAAACATACTAGTTGATAGTGTAAACCAATGAAGTTATACCGGTAGTCAATGTAATCATATGTGTGTGTGAGAAAGTTTCATTAATGACAACAAATGATGAATACATTACAATCATCATCAAGCCAACACAACCACTATCAATGATCCAATCATTAGAATTATCCATGTGAGAAACTAAAGCCTTCTGATCAGATGATTCCTCTTTAATGTCTACAAGCACAATGTCTTCATTATCATCACCATCATATTCCTCATCAGTGATACCACCATCATCTGCAATAAGACAATCTATTTTACCTTTTCCCTTGTACTTCTTGAACTTGTCTCATGTGTGCTCATTATAACCATTAGGATAGTTAGCTGCAATGTGTTCAATCTTGTTGCATGCAAAAAATTTCAAAGGTAATTTAACTCTATATTAATTTACCTCTATATTTACCGGTACCTCTACGCAACCTGGTGTAGGTGCCCTTAGAAGACCAAAGAACTTAATGAAGCCATTAAATAATTTTGAAGGTCTTAGGAGTGAAGAGCCAATCAATTATATGTATTGAGGTCCATTATGGCCTTTAATGGTGAAAAATGTAATAAGTTTGTAATTTGTCCTAAAGAGCCTAGTAAGGACCTTAGGACCAACAAAACGATGTAATAGGAATTTATGGCTTAAAAAGTTTAGAAAGGTTTAGGCAATTTTAATAAAACATTTCATGACCTTGAGAGTCAGTAATTTGGAGTTTTTTATCAAATTATGTCATTTTCCCAAAGTTCACAAATTTGAATATTTGAAAGGCAACGACTAGGTAGTTTTGAGGGGAAATTAGTTTTTAGGAGTTAAATGCTTTAACCATGAAATGTAACCAATAAAAGGTTGCTGGTATAGTTAGGGATAAGTTATAAAATGGATCATGTAATGCTTTGTACAAAAAAGAGAATGTTGGTGTACGGACTATGACAACCAACTTTATAATAAAGACCAAATTCTTCCATTTTATTGTTATTTTTGCATGATCAACATAGCATATTTATAGGTTATTATTTTCTAATGATCTGAGAGTGTTTTTAACCAACCATTTATCATTTGGATGCACTAAGAATTCATTTTTGGTTTCGGTTTTGCATGTTTGGGCTGACTGTTTTCATAGTTTTGCTTGTATTTTCATAACAGTTGGTAGTTTTCAATGAATGAAGTCATTCCATGAATTCTCCAAGCCTAAAATTCATGGGATGACTTTTTTATAATATTTATTATAGAAATATAATAGGGTATGTGCTGATAAGTTGAGAGAAGAGTGATCACCATGAGCCAATGAGCAAAAATGCATTGAAATTGCTTGCTAAGGAGCAGCAGTAGCAAATCTGCCTTAAGGAGGGGTATATTTTATGATTGAGAGTGTCAATAAATCTCCTATTTAAGTTTAATCCATCATCATTTGGGTGGTATAGATTTTGGAAGAGGGGCATGTGAAAAACCCTACTTTTAAGGGTTTGTGGAAGGCTAAAGTTGGGATCTTGCACTTAGAAAGGTTAAACCTTGATTTTAATTGCATTTTACTTGATTTTGAACCATATTAGATGACTTTTGAGAGTTTGGGAGTCAAGGAGTTGAAAAATTATATACTTCCTGTAAAGCGGAAAATCGCGGTCGAACCCTAGTTGGTCTCCCCTCTTCTAACTCCGAGGAGAGAGAAGGGAGGTTCGCTAGGATTCGATGGGTTTTCACTTAGGGGAGAGACTTTACATTCAAAAGAGGGGTTGAAACTCATAAGATTCAATCCCACACAATGTAAGATTGGATGCTAAATGAATTTCAAGGGTTTGGAAAGCAAAGCTACCCTCTTTTGTAAAGAATGTTGATTAAGGAAATTGAGCTAAGGATGCATAGAAAGTCATAAAGATTCACTTATAAACTGAGTTTAGGTTATAGGATGAAGCTGCGGACTTGGAATTAGTAGTAAAATGTCGATACGACACTGTCCTGCAAATTTGAGAAAAAGTTGTCGAGACGATGGCGCCCGGTGCCACAGTCCTCCGAAAAATCCACGAAACGAAGGGGGATCTGTTCGTCTCTGCACAAGGATTCCAGATCTTCAATTTCAGCCGCGTACCTACAACCTACACACAGAAAAGCGAAGACGATTGGGGGGTTAGGGATTGGGGGTTTGCCTTTAGGTCAAACCCCGGTTTTGGAATTAACCAAGAAATGAGCAAGAGCTGTAAATGTAAATGACTGTAATGTAAAACAAGTACTAATACCTTGTTCTAAGGATGTTGGTATCCTTATGTGTGAAGGTTTAGATGTTGTATGTTGTATGTTGTAGTAATATGTTGTAAGTGATCTCCTCTTCAATGGTTGAATCCTTGACTTGAATGCAACACTTAGCCTTGAATGGAGACTTGGAATGATCAATTGCTTGAATGCTTGAATTCCTGAGTATAGTTTCCACGCTTTGTACATATATCCTCTTCATATCCAAATGAGAGAGAAAAATGTAGTTTATATACTTGTCAATTAGGGTTAAAAGACTGATTTTCCCGACCTTAGGCTGACCAGGGAAGTATATTTCCAAATTGCAATAAAAAAGACCCGATATCACTTAGGAAACCGGGCCCAAAATAGGACCCAGGGACCAGGGCGCTGGGCGCCATGGTCCTGGAGGACCAGGGCGCTGGGCGCCCTGGTCCTGAGGGACCAGGGCGCTGGGCGCTCTGGTCCCACCTCTGGGACAGTGGGTGCAAGGAGGTTCAGGCCAATGGTGCTTGAAAAATGCAGTTTTCAGTGTCGTGAGCAAGTTTTGGGGTCTCCATTCAGGTTGCGTGTTGCGTCGCCATTGTGAAGACCGAAATGCAGTCGAAATTGCAAGTGTCGCAATTTTAGGACGCTACATTTAGCCCCCACTTTAGCGGGAGTATGTATGCTCATACTTCCGGTAAAGTACAAGGAAACAACATTGAAAGACTTTCACCACGTCAAGGAGGCAAGACACACCAAGCCCCCAGTGGACTAAGGATCTTACGACTTCGATTGACAAAGTAAAAGGGAAGATCACGAGGGAGAACCATGACTGTCAGTAGTAAGGTTCCCTCACTATGAGTCATGCAAAAGAAATACCAAAAATCTTCAAGACAAAGCTAAGTTTGCCAAGAAATTTTCAAGTATCTTTGAAAGGATAGACAGGGTGTATGCCCCCCTACGTTAAAGCGATCGCACACGCCTCAACGGGGGTGATTGTTTTAACGTAGTGATACACATAAGAAATGAGAAAGGAAAAGGAGCACGTTATCGCAAAGATTTAGCCCCCAAGTGTGAGATAAACCCAAGGATAATAGACACAAAACATAAAGCACGAGGTGACTTCGCTTTCCTCGGGGTCAGTATGCTATATGATAAGTCATGTATATATATCATATGTATGTATGCATAATTGTTCTTCATTCCCCAATCAAGGAAGGTCACCTAGAAGAAGGGAACACATGTGTCTTTTGAGTCAACATGAGAGAGACCAAAGAGAT
Source organism: Cryptomeria japonica (assembly GCF_030272615.1). NCBI lineage: Eukaryota > Viridiplantae > Streptophyta > Pinopsida > Cupressales > Cupressaceae > Cryptomeria > Cryptomeria japonica. Next base: position 185,670,900 of record NC_081411.1, on the reverse strand, counting down.
CTCAATGCTTTGCATCATCCTCAAGTAGACAACACTAAGGATGACAAATAGAAGAATGAGAATAACATATAGAAGAAGTAACAAAAGGGAGGGGGAGAGAATCTGCCATGCTAATGTAACTAGTCTAGCACGTCATCTACCCCCCGATCTTGCTGATCAATGTTTCAGGAAGGCAAGGAACACACTAGAGGAGGAACATTCAACACAACAGATGGAGCTATCACAAGATCCAAACAAGGGCTATGTTCATGTTCCGAGCCACATTGTTCTTGTCTAGGAGCTAGGATAAGTGCTTTAGAAAATTCATTAGATAAATGGTTATCAACATCAACAAGTTCATATTCGCTATCAGAAGCAAGAGGAGTAACATTTTCATCATGCATAACATTTTCATCTATATCATCATCAAGATTTATAAAAATAGGATCTTTAACTCGCACAGGATCAAGACCATCATGCATCTTATGTTTAGGAAATTTAGGCTCAATATCCGGCTGAGGAGAAAATGGAATAATGCTTGTTGAAGGTGTTTTTGGAGATTGTAAAGTTTGAGAAGCAGCTGCTTGAGCCCTAAGACGACGCTTTCATCGGTGTTCCCGTGCAGAACGATTACGTCTAGTCTTAGTAGGAAGTGTAGAAGATAGAGGAGGAGGAATGTTCTCATCCTTATCACTTGGATGTTTAGGTTGTGGTCTCTTAGGCTGGATAATAGGAGAAGAAGAAGGTCTCTTCTCTCTATAGAAGGCAGGAGGAGGAACTGCTCCATATAAAGGAGGAATTTTTGGTTTAGGAAGAAGACCAAGTCCATCATGACGAGGAGGTATAGGTCTATTTTTAGAAGATTTATTAGGCATAGACATAGTCACATCCATGGGGACGGGTTGGGAATCTTCTTGGGGAAAGACATTAGTTTTGTCTTTCAAAGGAAGAATTTCCTTCTCAAGAATGATAGGAATGTCAAGTTTAGGTGCTCTAGGTTCACTTAGAGATAGGATTATATCTGTTTTCCACTTTTGATAAGATTTAAAAAGATGATCACTTCGCGGAGGAAGAGATTGGAATTGTTTGGGCCAAAAGTAATCAATAGGAACACTAGAGGTTCTTTCGGCTGGTTTAAAGAGACTATGATTGACAGTAACAACTTCACCATTATGGGGAAATTTTAAACACTTATGAATAGGAGAAGCAATAGCTTTCATGGAAGATAGCCAAGGATAGCCAAGCTTCACACGAAATTGTTCGGAAGAAGGAATAATAGAAAAGTTCACATCAAGAGATTTATTATGGACCTCAATAGGCAATGTAATAGAACCAATTGCAGGAGAAGAAAATGCATCAAATAGTTTCACAATCACATCTGTTTTGTCGTAGATCACTTGATTCAATTGCAAAGTAAAAAGAAATTCTTCAGTAATAACATTAATCATGCACGAAGGATCAATAAGCACTCCACGACAAGGTGTATTCTTAACTTTTGCAACTACATATAAAGGACCATCAGGTGCTCTAATGGTTTCACTAGAATCAAATGTGATGGAAGGTTCTTTAGGGTTTTCTTGCTGCTCTACAAAGTTAATCACATTCGGAGTCATAGACACAAGACCATCAGATGAGAAAGAGGAATCATTAGCCTCAATCACATTAGAGGTATGAGAGGTATGAGAAGGTAATGGATCAGTAAAAATCTGAAGATTTTGGTTAGGAGGAGCTACAGATGTGTTGCCTTTATCATTCACTCCAGAAACAGAAATAGTATTATTATCAATCAAATCTTGAATTTTACCCTTTAAAGAAAAACATTTTTTAGTATCATGCCCAGGCTGACGATGAAAGTGACAAAAAGATTTGTGATCAAAATAAGGTGAAGTAATCTTTGCAGGATCAATTTGTCTTATAGGAGGAAGAGTAAGCACATTTTGTTCCAATAACTTATTCATAATATCATGCAATGATTCATTCAAAGGAGTATACTTTCTTTCTTTCCTGAAAAGTTTAGAAATAGGAGGCACACCTGATGCTGCATTCACATTGTTGTTGATGATGTTTTCATTGAATTTGATGGAATCTCTGTTCGGTTTAAACTTCCCAAATGGTTGTTGACTGCTATCACCCTTATCACTCGGAGCCATAGGATGTGATTGTTCCATTTGACTCACAGTCAGTTGATAATTGTGAAGAGTGGCACACAACTGTTGGAAAGAAGTAAACTCAGAAAACAGAAGTTTGTCTCGAATATCTTTTTGCAAATTAGAAATAAAGATTCTTTGAATATCATTATCAGGCACTGGAAAAGAAATTTGAGCATACAAATGCTTATATCTACCAATGAAATCAGTCACTTTTTCTTTAACACCTTGTTTACAATGCATTAAATCAATCAAAGTAACTTTAGGACTTATTTTGTTTTGAAATTGTTGAATGAAAGCATTTGCAAGTTGTTCGAAAGAAGTAATAGAATAAGAAGGCAACGAGCAATACCATTGTAGGGCTTTGTCTCTTAATGTTCTGGTGAATAGTTTTGCAAGCAACCTTTGGTCATAAGCAAAATCAGTACATATTGTTTGAAAAGTCTTAACATGTGTTAGAGGATCTCCTTTACCATTATAAAGCTCAAAATGCGGGATTTCAACATGTTTAGGAGGAATAGCTCGAACAATGTCAAGAGAAAGTGGGCTCGCAACATCAAATGTGGGCCCACTAAACTTAGATTGATTCATAGAAGCAATTTGTTGCTATAAAGAAGAGACAGTTTGTGCAAGATTATTAATGGTAGCTTCAGTCGAAGAGTTCATATTAGGTGTGTTAGATTGAGATGGAGGTGTGATGTTATTGAAAGAAGGTAAAGAGTAAGGTGGTGGGACCCTATGATAGTCAACCATAGGAGATGATTGGATAGGAGGAACACTACAAGGAGGAATGGAATGGTTAAATGAATTGCCCCCTTGCGTCATGTTCATTTGTGAAGATGTAATAGGAACACTTATTGAAGGAATGAATGAAGAAGTCGGATTGAATGAAGGAATAGGGTTAATTGAAGAAGGAGGATTGCCCCCATGACTAGTGATCACAGGAGGAATGTCTTGTATAGAGGTAGCCATGATGTTTGATGTAAAGGTAGGTAAACTAGCAATAGAAGTAGTCAAAGGAATAGAATGATTGACTTGTGTAGGAGGTTGTGTATAACCTAAAGATTTAGCACAACTCTTCATAGGCATCACATTCGAATTCACAATGTGTGAAATACCATGCAAAACATCAATTCCATGCTTATCACTTTGAAGCATACGTTTTAGACCCTCAATTAAAGGAAGAGCTTGACTATCGGGATACTCATGAGACATCCATTGGTGAAAATCGTCAAATTGGTTATCCAATTTGGAAAGTTGTTCAACAGAAACTTCATGGGGAGCTTCTTCATCATTAGGAGGATTAGAGGAATTACCCATGTCCTTGTTAAAAAGGCTACTCAAATTAGGTTCCATCTCCTCGGTAGTTAAACCTCGAAAAGACTTAATTCTACAGCTTCGTCTAACGGGAATAGTGTAAGTAGGGCTTGTTGTTGTAAAACTCATGCACTAGAGAGAGAGAAAAGATTTTGATTTTAGAGGTAGCAATTTTCAGTAAAACCAACCAATCTTCCAGATTTAAGCTGTTAAATGCAATCACAACAGTCTCCCGAAATTTCGGAAAAAATGTTTGGGACCGTGGCGCTCGGAGTGCAACACGGTCCTTGCAACTTTTTTCAAAATTTGCGGGGATGAAAGGTATGATGATTTTAGAGCTAATCTGAAAAAATTGAGGGATTTTACGATCTGTAGATAGGCCAAATTAAAGTTGCAATCTCAAAATTGAACCCTATCAAGATTGTCAAAAAATGCAAAATTTGAATTTTGAAAAAGAGAGGGAAACTGAAATTTTGAATTTTATGATTTTAGAGGGAATTTCAAAAGCAGTGCAAGTTTTGAAATTCAAAAATTGACTCAATTTCACGCTAAATTCAATTTTGAAAGCAGAAATCAAAGTTGTTGCAATTAGGCACTTAATTTCAAAAGTCACAAAATGCAAGAATTTGAATAAAGCACTGAAATTTTGAATGAATGCAAACACAATTTTCAGATTTAGGATAGTAAGAACACAATTTTGACACAAAATTTCAATTTCAACAATTTTTGAATGATTAGGAGCCTTAAACCAAGCAATCACAAGACCAACTTTGACTGTAATTTTGAAAGTGTTATAATTGACAAAATCAGCCAAAATTCTGGATTTTAGCAGGAAAATACAGCAAGATCTCGCTCCTGAAATTTTGGAAAAAATGTCGGGGACGATGGCGCTCAGAGTGCAACACGGTCCTCGCAACTTTTTTCCAAATTTTCAGGGATGAAAGATATTGTGATTTTATTGCAGAATCCAAAGTTACAGCTGATTTGGAGATGCTTTGATCGGTCAAATTGTCAAACAAAGGTTGAATTAAGAGGGTTTCAAAAATTAGGGTTTTGACATTTAACCACTTAATTTTCAAAATTAAAGTACAGATATGAATTGATAATTTATAATAGAAAAGCAGATCTGAAGCAAGCATTAATAATTAAACATTTCGCAAGTTCAATGTTCAAAAAAAAAGAAAATTTAGGGTTTTTATGCAATCACCTCTAAAATTTTGCAAAAGATCAAACATGGAAATGTAATCAAGGAATCAATTTTCAGATCTAATCATGAATAATCAGAAAGGATGTTCACGTCGGGTTCACCAAAATGTAAAGCAGAAAATCGCGGTCGAACCCTAGTTGGTCTCCCCTCTTCTAACTCCGACGAGAGAGAAGGGAGGTTCGCTAGGATTCGATGGGTTTTCACTTAAGGGAGAGACTTTACATTCAAAAGAGGGGTTGAAACTCATAAGATTCAATCCCACACAATGTAAGATTGGATGCTAAATGAATTTCAAGGGTTTGGAAAGCAAAGCTACCCTCTTTTGTAAAGAATGTTGATTAAGGAAATTGAGCTAAGGATGCATAGAAAGTCATAAAGATTCACTTATAAACTGAGTTTAGGTTATAGGATGAAGCTACGGACCTGGAATTAGCAGTAAAATGTCGATACGGCACTGTCCTGCAAATTTGAGAAAAAGTTGTCAGGACGATGGCGCCCGGTGCCACGGTCCTCCGAAAAATCCGCGAAACGAAGGGGGATCTGTTCGTCTTTGCACAAGGATTCCAGATCTTCAATTTCAGCCGCGTACCTACAACCTACACATAGAAAAGCGAAGACGATTGGGGGGTTAGGGATTGGGGGTTTGCCTTTAGGTCAAACCCCGGTTTTGGAATTAACCAAGAAATGAGCAAGAGCTGTAAATGTAAATGACTGTAATGTAAAACAAGTACTAATACCTTGTTCTAAGGATGTTGGTATCCTTATGTGCGAAGGTTTAGATGTTGTATGTTGTATGTTGTAGTAATACGTTGTAAGTGATCTCCTCTTCAATGGTTGAATCCTTGACTTGAATGCAACACTTAGCCTTGAATGGAGACTTGGAATGATCAATTGCTTGAATGCTTGAATGCCTGAGTATAGTTTCCATGCTTTGTACATATATCCTCTTCATATCCAAATGAGAGAGAAAAATGTAGTTTATATACTTGTCAATTAGGGTTAAAAGACTGATTTTCCCAACCTTAGGCCGACCAGGGAAGTATATTTCCAAATTGCAATCAAAAAGACCCGATATCACTTAGGAAACCGGGCCCAAAATAGGACCCAGGGACCAGGGCGCTGGGCGCCATGGTCCTGGAGGACCAGGGCACTGAGCGCCCTGGTCCTGAGGGACCAGGGCGCTGGGCGCTCTGGTCCCACCTCCGGGACAGCGGGGTGCAAGGAGGTTCAGGCCAATGGTGCTTGAAAAATGCAGTTTTCAGTGTCGTGAGCAAGTTTTGGGGTCTCCATTCAGGGTGCGTGTTGCGTCGCCATCGTGAAGACCGAAATGCAGTCGAAATTGCAAGTGTCACAATTTTAGGATGCTACACTTCCTTTGTAAATTTGCCACTTTTTTTTGTCTAAAAATAGTGCATAGTTGCAGGAAAGTGTATATTATCCGAAACAACCATATGTAAGATTTTTATATGTTAAAGGGGAGCCAAATGGGTGTTTGAATATATAATTATTTTATTTATTTTTTTGGATAAGCTGAGTGAAAACAATTCATTTTGCTCGCTGGAGGGCTAATTGGGTAAATAGGCCTAGAAGGCTAAAAAGAGGGTTTTTCTTAAAGATAAGTTCTTAGAACCACAAAATCAGGGGAAAACCTTATTTGGAGGATTTTAAAACATTATATACCTTTGGAATCATTTGGATAAGTGCTGGTTTGCATTTGACTTATTTGAGCCATTTGGGTGCTAGTAGGCCTAGGGGTTTGAACCTTATATTTCCCTTATAAATATTAAAGGTTAGTTTATCATACCCTTCCTCTAAATCACAACCACTTGGCCAACAATTCTTCAATCTCAATCAATATTTCTTCATCATCATCTTCTCTATTGGATCTAGATTTATAGTTGTGACTAACATCTCTACTTTTCCTCACAGATGTGTTAGAAACTGAAGCTCTAAATGCAGACTCATATTTCTAAACACTACCATCATAACCATTTAATTTAAAATAAGTAAGCTTACCAATGATGGAGTGAAGGGTTATCTTAGTTTTATCAATAGATTTTAGCTCCTCAATGGCTACAACTCAGATAGCGTAGACTGATAGCAGGGTTCTCAACACCGTACCAACTACTATGTCATCTTCCACTTTACCTCCAACACTTTTTATATTACCAACTATCTCTTTTATCCTCTAACCATACTGTTGGATATTCTCACCTTTATCCATCTGCATGTCATCAAAATTTCATCTTAGACTCTCTTCCTTAGAAATCTTCACATGTTTATCACCACTATAAATCTCTTCAAGTTTATTCCATACCTCATATGTAGTCTCCAAACCATGGACATCAAAATATTCTACATCAGACAAAGAATTGATAATAGCCTCCAGTACTTGATTGTTCTCTTGTTTCTCTTTCTTCTAATCATCAGTCATAATCCCACTAGGTGCAACATATTGAGTACCAACATGTTCCCAGTATTGATTTCCTAGACTCTTGATATAAATTTTCATTCTATCACTCCATATTCTATAGTTCTCTTTATTAAAGTTCAGACCTTCGTTCTTCATCATGTTCTACAAGATCTTTCCCTCAAGTTGTTAGGCTTGGACTTTATAGGATTTGAAACACTCTAATACCAATTGATGGTATAATGAAAGAACAAAGATCCGGTCAACTACTTGGGGGGGGGTGAATCAGTAGATAGAAAAACTAATATAAACTTCACCAATCTTAGAATCAAACTTGTCAAAGTAAACTAAGAACTATAAATGCAATATCATTGTCAAGATTAAACTGTCAAGTTAAACCAATTGTCTGTTACAACAGATTAATAGTAAATAACTTGAAACTTCACAAACATCCAAATACTTTTACTAACATAAGTAAAACTTCATCTCATACTGTTGTCGCTTATCATGACTTATCAAAGTGGATTAAGTAGTTTCACAAATCAACCATAATAAACATAACCACAAAAACATTCACCACTTGACACAATATTTTGACGTGGAAACCCAAATGGGAAAAACCAAGGTGAGATGAGAGTCACAAGAATTCTAAACTCTTCTCAAGTTCACCCTATTAGGAGCCAAGCCTATTAAATCTTTACAAAAAAGTCTTGTTAATAATAGATCTTGTTAGGGACCACTCGGTTAAGGGATTGACTATAATGCCTTGTTAGAAGCAACACCCTATGAGGAGTAGCCTCGCTAGAGGATTTGAAATCCAAGCTAATGGACCACCTGGTTAGAGGATTTGAATAACACCAAGCTTGTTAGAGCTTACCCAGTTAGGGGATTTCAACTGCTGTAATTGTTAGAAAACAATGGGGATTTGTTGATATGTTTGAATAGCACTACACTTGCTTGTTTAGATCCTTTTCATGCTCCTATCTGCTTTTACTCAAACTGTAGATACATCATCCAGTTCGGCAACCACACACTCAATTGAAACTTTGCCGACTCTTGAAAACAAAACAACTCATTGACTTTATAAACAAATCAATTAGGTTGGTAACACAACAAAAACTTAATTCTCTCATAAAGATTACAAACAAGTCGGTTCGAGTATGACCGTTGGATTACATAACAATCTCTACACATCATTCAAGAAATCCTTGACCACTCCTTGATCATCGCTTCATTAAACTCAGTAACTCATCACGAATTTTGCATTACATGCAATATACTTAGTCATTCCCTAGACAAAAATTGTTACCTCAATGCGCCAAAAACACTTTTAAACTCTCTTCATACAATATGCATAAGTGTCATAATCATTACCACTCATCATCAGATCATAAACCAATATAACTAATTTACCAAACTTAATCAGTTAGGGTTTATCAAATCAACAGGTAGGGTTTACTGGTTCAACTCTCCAATAGTTAGCAATACTAATTCACTCCATAAACTTACCTACTGGTTACAATTCACTTTCACTAGCTCTTCCTACTAGTTACAAAACAACATTATAACAATATCATTACCGGTTAATTGACATCAATGACAACATAACATTTCATTAATGAAATCTTGATGCAAATGCTAACAAAGCTTATGCACAAAGAGGACCTAATAACTACTAAGAGGGGGGGAGTGAATCAGTAGTTAAACAAATCTGCAACTCTTTGAAAACACTTGAAAAATCAGTACTAGTAACTACTCAAACATATCGGTTAGCAGATTTACCAAACCATTCACTTAAGTGCTCATCAACATGCAAATAAAGTAATGATATAAAATTTACACATCAACAATGCATCACCACATGAACACAAAGATTGTTCACATCGAAACCCAAATGGGAAAAACCACGATGGGAATTAGCACCTACAAAAAAATTTCACTCGTTCAGAATGCGCTCATTTAAAAACCTAGCCCACATAGGAGATTTAGAATATGCCCGGTTAAGAGAAGATCATGTTAGGAGTCACCTGGTTAAGGGATTTCACCTTAGTCCTATTAGGAGCTCTACCCTATTAGGAGTAACCTTGTTAGAGGATTTTACACTCAAGCTAATGAGCCACCTGGTCAAGGGATTTACAAATAAGACCTGTTAGGATCTACCCAGTTAAGGGATTTCAAATTGTTGTAATTGTTAGGGAACAATGGGGCAAATGATATGATCACAACACTTCCTTTCTTGCTAGTACAAATCCTTTTCAGCTCAAATCTGCTACACACATGCAGACTCTTCAATCTAGTCCGACACACTCTTCTTCTCAATTCACCAACACAAAATTTATTCTCAACCTTGACCTAAATACACTTTTAAACTAGGTCAGTTACAAAACCCTAGCAACATTTAAAATACATTAAATTTATATTTTAGATCATCAGAGATCATTATAGATCATTTACAGATCATTACAACAAATTTCAAGATAATTTCTACCATTGAATGATCACCACACATCACCGCACATCGATTTGATAAGCCATTAAACCCTTGTCACATTATGCTAAGCACTTCACTAATCCTAAAAAATCAGTCCTTGTACACACTTAAAGACAATCTTCTCATCACACATGGTTTCTGACACATGATCACTAAGTAATGAACATGATAAGATTCATTGCCAAACTATAAATAATTACCAGTTAAATATCTATTATCAGTATACATTCATCTTCACAGAGTTTATGACAATAAATAATAACTCACTCAATATACTAAATTTGCTAATGCAGTGTGGAACATAGATGCATGTTCCTGTCTTCAACACTCCTATAAAACTGCAATGCCTAACTCCTCACCAATCATCCATATTGGTGTCTTGATCATCACAATGTTCCTACTTACCGTTTATACTACAACTTTGCAGTTTTGTTGTCTAACACATTCCTCTACTGATCAAGCTTTAGCGGTAGGCCTAGATGACTTAGATGACTAAACAAATATGGTTACCATCAATGACAACACAAATAAAGTCATCAAACAACTTAAAACTATATCATCATCATCTAGCTAACAATCTCCATCAAATAACATTACCGGTTATGCCAACAATAACTTTACTAGTTATCTTCTCATCTCATCATCATCTCCATGTTCTAATAATCTCTCCATTATTTCCTTTATTAGATATGCCAATAATATGCGAGTACACCATCCAAAACCCTAGGAAACATCTTCAAAAAACTCTACCATGCTAAAAACAACTCAGCTTCCAAACCACAAGGGGGTCAAAAGATCTTCATTTTCATTCTCCCCCTCAAACAATGCATACTATCTAGTTACTAGAAGAGGAATCTACACCAATAAAGGGTGTGGACCCATCCTCACACTGTTCTTCCACTTTCTTATCTAATTTATTCACCCAAGTCATCTTCATATTCTTCTTTTCTTCATTAATATCAATATTCTTTATCAGACCATTCTTCCCATTTCTTTGTTTGCAAAATTTAGCAATGTCCTAATTTGTTGCAATTATAACATACCAGACCTTACTGAGAATCATTTCAATTTGTTGCAAGAGTAGCAATAGCCATTAAAAGATGCAATATTCTTGTGCCCATGCAAGTTGCAAGAGTAGAAATAACCATTAAAAGATCGAGCATTCCTATAATAATTGATATTTCTATAACTACTCCAATTCATCCTACCTTTATATATTCATTTTACTTTGTCCAAAATTATTATCATTGTAATATCAACCATTAAATGATTGAGACCTAATATGACTTCTGGACTTAGTATCTCTATGTCCAAACTTATTGCATGAAAAATAGTTACTCTTGAAACTAGATGAGTACTTTATTTGAGCAAAAGGAGCCCTTAATTTTTTTTGTTTTAGATCTGATTTAAACCTTGTTGATCATTATTATTGTTCATCAATATATCCTTGACCTTTTCCTTACTTTCATTCTCATCAAAACCTAGTATTCCTTTGTCTTTTTTTTGTTTCTAAGAACTCAACATCACATGAAGCACTTCACTACCATTTCTAAACTCCAACCCTTTGTCAATATTCTCTTTTGTATCCTTTGATTCCTTCTTCATCATACTCACCTCCTTTCCAATTCTAATACATTATTTAATATTTTCATTTATCTTTGTTTCTATATCATCCATAGTCTTTCTTCCTTCATCATGTAACTTTGTCAAGTAGGCAATCTTCTCTTCTAATTTCTTACATTTTTTCTTTCATCCAGATCCACCAAAGAAAATATTAGTTCTCCTTCTAGATCAACTAGAAAGATTTATAATTTCACTCTTTCAAATCCATATTTTCTTCCTCAAACATAGTGTTCAAATGCTAGATCTACCTTAGTGGTTAAATTTCTCTTTTAGGTACCAAGCTCTAATACCAATTTTTGAAATGTTGAGAGGGGGGTTGAATTAGCATATATAAGAAACATAAACTAAATTAACCTATTGACTCATCATTCAATAAAATACTTTATGAATGAAAATAAACAAGTGAAACCACAAAAGCAACCACATAATAATACCAGTAGTTTTACATGGAAAACCCTAACAGGGAAAACACAATGGTAAGAACTTTCTCACTATATGAATAACTGTGTTACAATGTTTAAGCCAAGGGCCAAGGATCTTATTCCTTTTGATATGACTCGCAATCAATGAAGATCACTTTTTCATGGCAAGATGCATTACTCCAACTACAATGAAATCAATAAATTTGAACTATAGAGAACCACATACACTGTAATGCTGATCATAGTTCACAATCCAAAATAAATTTTAAATTGTCTTTATCTCTGCAATTTAACACTTTTGGACCACTATACTAATTCACATATATTTTAAACAACATGTACACCTTAATTATATCTCTCAACAATGATTCCATCCATTATATGTCAACCACAACCTCAATAACACCAATAAGGTTGACTTAATTAGGTGTAATATGTGAATGCATAACTATCAACTAAAAATAAACTCCAATGTAAATCTAGAAGGGAGAAAGAAATGTGTGAGGTTACACATCAAGTCGACACACCTTCCAGTCCATCTTAGATCACTTCCTATAGATCCACACACAACTACACAGACTAAAAAATTATAGGCCAGGTGCAAAAAAGGATACCAATATCAAAGCACACAAGATTAGACAGAATCTTCAATGTGGACCATTAAGAATACTTACGGATGCCCAAGATAGTGTTGGCATTCGATTGAACTAGTAAATGATTGATTGGTGAATGTGATGAAGAGATTGAGATTCACGTTTGATATCTAAGTCCCATGTTTTCATTGATGGAAATAATGTTTTGGTAATCATCTAAATCTTGGAAGCCAATCGGTAAGGTATAACTGGTACAAAAGACACTTTACTAGTGAACTGACAAATAGGTTCTCAACTAGTAAACAAAGACAGAGTTGCATTCATGCAACCGGTAAAGGCAATTGGTGAAGATTTGAATGATGTGGTTTTAGAGGAGTGATGAAGATAGGTATTTGGAGCTATGTTCATGTCTGCATTGGTAGATTCAACCGAACAAGCAAGATTTGATGTATAGAGAAGGCATTTTGATGAATACTTAACCAATAGCGACAAAGTCACTTAAATCGATAAAATGACATAGGTTTTGATTTGATATGTTGGTGGCCAACATAAGTTTGGCGTGCAATGTTATTTGTCTAGATTCATTGAACCTAGGAAATTGTTCCAAGGTTGTAGCCAACTAAGTTGATGTTTGTAAAAAGTGTGATGGGTTATGAGATAGACATGCATATGTTGATGAGATCGAAGGTGAATATTGTGATTCTGATTGTGCAGTGATTTGTGAAGCTCTGTATTAATATGTTGTTTAAGTTTTGAGGATATGAAGTGGATCTTATTAGACACAGAGGTGTTTCATAAAGATCATTTGACTATTGTTTTCCTAACAGTTTACAATAGTAAAATCCCTTAACCGGGTAGGTCCTAATAGACTTTACATTGTAAATCCCTTAACCGAGTAGGTCCTAACAAGCTTTACATTGTAAATCCCTTAACCGGGTAGATCAATATCAGAGTGTTAAATTCTCTTGCGAGGTTGATCCTAACAGTTCAAAGCTCCTAACAGGGCTCATCATTTAAATCCCCTAACCAGGTCTGCTCCTAATAGGGAATGTTTGTGAGACCTTAACTGGTCAAGATTTCTATTCTGGGGATAGTGAATCTTGTGGGTATTAACTCCCACTGTGGTTTTTCACTTTTGGGTTTCCACATATAAATCTCTTGTGTTATGTGGAATTTTCTTTATTTGGAATTAGCTTATATAGTGATATTCCTCTTATGCTTGTTAAGTTTTGAGTTGTTTAAGTTGGTGATCAGATTCATATTGTTTTTGCTTGCACTGATTCACCCCCTCCCTCTCAATGCCTTATAAGTTTATCAATTGGTATTAGAGCCAACCTTATTTGAGGCTTAACCACTTGGGAAGGATTCCTAAGAAAGACATGGGGGATATGAGTTATAGAGAGATATCTAATAAACTTGCAGAAACTAAGGAAGCCCTAGAAACATTGAAAGGCAAGTATAAAGGTTCACTTGCTAAAAGAAGAGAGCTAACCGAACAACTGTTGGAGGTTTCTCAGAGCAGTTCTTTTGATGAAGAAAACATAGGTGCATTGGTTGATGAAGTGGAGAAAATTAATGATGAGAAGACTAACTTGAGGAGAGAGCTAGAAGCCCTAACTATCCGGATGAGTCAAGAACTTGAAGAAAGGAGGGTAGCAGAAGACAGGATCAAAGAGAAAGAACATGAGATCTTCAAGATAAATCAGTAAAATGACACTCTATAAGCACACTGGCATTAGGAAAAAGAAGAAAAAGAAGAGATAAAGGCAGAACAAGATATGGCAATGTCTCTTAGAGAGACTTATGAAAAGGAATGAAGACCTTACACAAGAACTTGTTGATCTTAATGAGAAGCTTGCAAAGTTTCATAAAAGTTCTAGCATGCTTAATGAACATATCCAATCACAAAAGGATGAATAGTGACACAACTAGATTTCATTACAATACATTTGAGAAAGGTGAGCCTTCCGGTACAAAGGAAAACATGCATGAAAGTAAATTTGCACCGAAAGTTTAGAAAACCACTGGTAAGAAATCATATAAGCTTGTTTGTTTCAATTTTCATAAGCCAGGGCATACTGCTAATGTTTGTAGAAGCAGATATGATGTTACTAATGGTTATAAACCTAATGCATATCAAGGGTATAAGCCTAGAACATTTAATGGTTATTGTTTTACTTGCAACATGCATGGACATAGAGCTATTGAGCGTAGGTATGGAGCAAATAATTTGGCACCTCACATGAGTCAGAGGTATGGTGGTGGTTGGTAAAGAACCTTCAAAGACCAGAGAAGTCCTAAGTGGCAAAGACCCTATGCTAACCGCTCTAGTCCCTATGAGATGGAAAAGCAGATGAATGTGGTTTGCACAATCTATCATAACTATGGTCATATGTAGCTTTGAACTACAAAAGAAGGACTGGTAGAGGCAATTCTATATCTTGGAGAGCATCTAGTATGGCTTGTTATCATTGTCATAAATCGGGACATATTACAAAGTTTTGCAAAGCTAAGGTCAACCAACTAGTGAATCAATCTGTTGATCAGAAAGGGAAGATGAAAGTTGATGTGGAGGATACCAATGCTTAAATGAACAAAATCTAGAAAAAGAAGGATGATGAGAAAATCGAAGAGAAACCATATGAAGATCCTATTTCTTCACCTAGTGTGGAGAACCCTTCACCGACAAACTAAGCTGTTAAAAAGATCAGGGGGAGCTGAATGTTAGATCTATTTCAAACCCCCCTAAAGGACCATGAAGTATGTTGAATCTGCATACTTTAATGTATTATGATACTCATAAGTGATTTTATGATCAAAATCGTAAGTTTGATGTGTTATGAGAACCAGTAGTGTGTTAGAAGATATTTTAGGGTTTTATCAGTAATGATATTTAATGCGATAAATAATGGGCAAATAAAATAAACTTTTTGAATGTTATTTGTCACATTGTATTCTTGTGAGCACTCAAAGAGTGAATAGAGTAGAGCAAATTTTTTGTTTGCAACATTGACTGAGATTTGAAGTGATCTGGTGTGATTTGTGATCGGGAATTAGTGAGATAGATTTGTTGGTGTTTCAAACCCTAGTGCAGAAGCGGTAAAAGGTATTTATCCAGAAATCATGTTATCTTCTTATCTTTCTGAATCGTTGAAGATGGAAACCCCACATCTTGTTGATATTACTGATAGACCTCATCCTGAATCTAAGAGGCACCCATTTAAGTCTAAAGCAATTGATCTTGCTAGAGTCCTATTCGATGTTCCTTATGGTTTCTTATATGTTGAAGATGTTAGATCATTCTATCATTGCAAACTAGAGGATCTTGGTATTGTTATTATATTTGATCAGTATAAAGCATTGTGTGATAAGAATGGAGTGATAAAAGAACAGTTCAAAAGGGTTACTGAGAAAGGGTTTCAACATGCCTTGACTTTCATTAATGATTTTGATGATGAACTTGTGAGATATGTGCTTAGCAAGATTCATGACCAGTTTATGTGGCTTGACCTACCATATTAAATTCCTAAGGAATCTATTTACGTAGTCACTAGATTTTGTGCCACCTATGAGGTTCCATTTTTGAGATCCATTCCTAAGAATGATGTAGAAAATTTAACAAGAATTAAATGGGATGGAAGAGAAATTACGGTGAATAATATCAATGATCTAACAGTAAAGTATGCTTCTATGGTGATCAATTATCAGATCTATTACTCTATAAGGATGATCAACATCCCTGTTGTAGCTATTCATACAACTTACTAGATGATCAAAGAATATGTTAACTATGACTTGTCAGAGGCATTGAGGAGTCAACTTGTGTTGAACTTGGAATCCATCAAGAAGAATAAGAGGTTAAGGTTTAAATGTGGTCAATTAATTCTTGGTCTATTCTTTTATTTTTCAGAAATGTTTCCCCAACATTAGTGATATCCAATGGATAGATGGCACTCATGCATTGATGCAGATGAAGTGCAACATTAGAATGCTTGGTAATGATTTTGGCAAAATTGCATGGGGATATTTTAAGGACTTTCAAAAGAAAATGCATGCAAGAGAAAGGATACCAATAGAGGTTATCAACCGGTATGAGAACACAATTTTCTTTATGGTTGATTTAGATACTTGCATGACAGAGGCAATTTTGTACCAGACTACATGGGTTATGCCTATGGGATATGAAGTGGACACAGATCTTCTGATTGCATATGTTGATCATTTGATTGCCCAACGGGTAGATACAACAATAGAAATTTTTGGCACTTACAAGGAGAAATCCATTCAAGTGCACTCTGAACTTCAAAGATCAGTAATTGCAAAGAAAGTTAGAAAGGAAGTTGAAGCATTTGCAGAGAAAGAAAGATTCACAAAGGAAGCCATTGCTGAAGGAAGAGAAAATCATGCTAATAAACAGACCGAAACATCAAGTGCACCAACTGGTACCCCCATCAGTGTAAAGACAAGAGTTGGAAAGGAGAAAGCTGCAAAGAAAGAAAAACCAACAGCTGTTAAGAAGGAGAAACCAATAGAAAATAAGGAGAAACCATTAAAGATTTAGTTACGAAGAAAAACGTAAGATTGTTGAACCACCTATTGCATCGATTAAGACTGGTAAAAGGAAAAAGAAACAAGCATATAAACCAGTAGATGCTAATGAAGAAGAGGCTGAGTCCAAAGGAGAAAAGAAATCCCTAAGGGCCAGTGACAAAAGGTCAAAGGGTGTTGGTACTCCAACTATGAAATCTCTGAAGAAACCGATAATCAAGCTCACACCTCTTGAAAATTTAATAATAAACATTAAAGAGTATGGTGTATTGACTGTTGTGAAGAAACTCTTTGACAAGTTTAGTAAAGATGAACAAAGGAAGATAGAAGATGCAATTGTTTACATGATGAATAAATATAGCAAGGCCCTAAATGAATTGTAAGGGAAAATTCAAAATTCATTATATAATATAATTGATGCTAGATTGCAGGTAACCATGCAACAAGATAGAGAACACATTGAATATTTTCTAAAAAACTTGCAACCCGAAGCTACTAAGGAAGAGCTAGATGAATTTTTTGCTAAGGCAAAGTCATCTTTTAGGCCAAAGAAAAGGTTGACAAGAATGTTAATTGGCGAGACCCAATTAGTCCATGAGGAGATTAATTTTTTTTTAAGAAAGTACTAGGTCTGATTCCAGATGAAGAGGAAGAAGTTAAGGAGGATGAACCAAAGAGGTTTGAGGCTGAAGATCTTTTGCAAGGTGTTAAAATAACAGATTTTAAGCCTGATGAAATTATGCTAGATGATCAACTAGTGAACACACAAAGTGAACCTAAGATTATCCCTGATTATGATGATACTGGTAATATTGATGATGTTGATGCTACTAATAATGTAAATATACAGGATGTTTAAATGTCCGAGAAACATGAACAAGAATAGGTTCAAGAGGAAAATAAATATGAGGAGCCACTTGAAGTTACTCAAACTGTTGATACACAGCCACCACCAATACATGAAACATAAAAGGAAAAAGAAGAGGAGAAAACTAAAGATGCAGAGAAGAAAACTGAACCGAAAGTGACACCTTTTTCACTTGATTCTAAAAAGAACATTGTAGATGATGATGCAATAAGCATCAAAGGACCCCTACACATGGACAATTTGAGCTCAAGTGAGTTGATGGAGATTGCAACTTCCATGCAATCTCAGGCCAAGAAGAAGAGGATGAAA
Organism: Cryptomeria japonica; assembly: GCF_030272615.1. Classification (NCBI taxonomy): domain Eukaryota; kingdom Viridiplantae; phylum Streptophyta; class Pinopsida; order Cupressales; family Cupressaceae; genus Cryptomeria; species Cryptomeria japonica. Next base: position 185,652,986 of record NC_081411.1, on the reverse strand, counting down.
GACCAACATAAGGAGACTGAGACAATAAGAAATGTTGTTGAGATTTTTTCAAGTCTCCTATTAGAGACTGATACTGATAACTTTGCCACTCCTATTGACAAGCTTGGTTAATATGTTTCTAATGCCAGAGAATAGATGAAATCTTTTGAGGATGCAACTTATATCAGTGTTAAGAAGGATTACAAGAAGAATAGAACTAAGCTATTGATGAATGAAATTAATAAAGGGAAAGTTTCTCTTACTGTCAATAAGGACAATTTGAAAGAAGGACTTGAGACTGAAGGTAAAATACTCTCAACTGTTTCAAATTTTTTATTATTTTGTGCTGATTTCAAGAAGAAGGAGGAAGCTAAGAAAGAACTTGAAGTTATTAGTGATTCATTCAAGCTATCAGTTCATCTCTTTGTCTATTCTTTGTTCTCACTATCACAGTTGTTGCTTTCCTCCATTGATCTTGACAACTTGGTCAGATGTGTATCATCTAAGCCTTGCCTATTCTTAGCTTTCCTTCTCACAATCCTCCATGGCTCTTCTCTATCAGTTCTTTCACTACTGATTTTCTTCTCTATTAGATTCAATGGGTGACTATTGATTGCCTCACTATTGTCGGTGGAACTCTTCAACCCTGTTCTCTCACACACTCAGTATCTTCTTCTTATTTTTGTTGATAACTTGACTGAATTCACTCCTTCAGTAGAAACACCCTCTCATCCAATGACATGTTTCATCGATTTTGGCTTGCATATTTATAAACAAGTTTTCCCACCAAAAACCCACTCAAAATTTCAAGCGGTTAGGGTTTCTTCATTGACCTTGATGCAAACCAAATCCAGTAATATCTCCTTTTAGAGATTGGCCTCCTAAAATGGATCAAACAACTCCACCAATCATGTAGCTTCCAATACACGTTTGCTAAGTTTATCAAACATGACTCTTTCTTCGGTCTGCACTTGTCAAACACCTATGAAGTGATCATGCAGATAGCTTCACTTGCCCTAATCAACACCTAGACACTTGACCTCGATCATGAAGTCATCGAATCAGATCTCTATCCTTTGATTAGTTTTGAGTTGCACTCTTCTGCTCCTTGAATCGTGAAACACGCTATCGATATTAATGTCAACTAGACACCACCAACCTCACCAAAAACACTTTCACTGACCTATGCATGCATGCCACTTCACCTCCACATTGCCCCTTTGTCAACATCCACATTTTCTTATTCGGTTATGTCAATCCAGGCAAGATCACCGACCAACTAGTCACCCAGGTTATCTATTGGTTTGCAGACTCTATCAATTATACCCTAACTGGTCTACTTTCAACCTTACACTTTTCTTCTCTTCTGGTGGAAATTTCAACTGGTCAACACACTTGCTAACCAACCTTATGCACATCTTCCTTAGATGGGAGTCTTCTACATCCGCACTTTGTCTGTATTACTGATGGAAACACTTATCGGTAAACACCTTGATGACACCATGTCATTAATCTTCAACTGTTTCCATCAAAGGCTACTACATTCTGGTTGCACTCTCTATCTATAGGTACTCAACCTTTCCTTCTTCATCATCATCCCAAACATCAACTTAATTGGTTTGTCAAGGTGACAAACCCATCACTTCTTTACTCTTCCTTTTCTATCTCGGTAGCTCATCATGTCTTCACATGCTGATACAGTGCACATCCCTAATCTCATGTAGTTAGGGAAACTTCATGTTTCACCTGTTCATTCGGTGTGAATCTTCAATCACCTACCTTATACTCTTCTCTCTTATCTTGGTGAACTATGATGCATTTTATGCATAATAGGAGATAAGCTCCACTTACTGGTGGGAGTGGATCCTTTCCATCTACTTCTGACTTGCACCAATGTGGCTTCCCTATTTGAGCAACATATCATCAAATGGGTACATGTGATTTGATTGGGGCACATTCACTGTCAGTCATCTCTTCAAATGGTGACTGTATCTTTATTTAGTTAGAGTCCTACAGATTGACAACCCCACAATATATCAATGATCTGTACATATATCTCCTCCAGGGCTGATGTCATTTAGATAACATTTTGCCTCTTCATCACAATCAACCGACCAACATCTTTTTCTCTTACAAATATCATCATTTACTGATTGTTATATGATATTGGTCTCCTATCCATATCTTCAACACAAGTCAAACACTAACTTGTGTATAGGTGACTTCAATGACCATTATACTAAATGGCATTCTCTCCCTTACCGATGACCTGCAATACTAGGTGACATCAAAGACATCACATCCTGTATGCATCAATGATAGTGTTGCATATACATCTCTTATACTGGTATTCATCCTATACAGGTTGACATCAATGACAACACAATTCCAACAATCTCCCCCTTTGGCATTGATGTCAACACATGTAGTATCCAACATACTACATATTTTCTCTCAGCCTTTGTGTGATCCATGGATTCTCACACATGTAGTATGCGGTATACTACAAAATCTCTTTCCCCCTTTGAAAATAATGGCAAAGGGCACTGTAAGGGTTTCTCTCCTCTTGGTGTCTACTGGGCACTAACAAAGATTTTTCTCCCCTTTTGCTCTATTGGATGCATCTTGTCCTTTAACTGTCATATTTTTGCATCCTCTCAAATCACACCATTTGAGATGGAGGGCTCATCCATCAACTGGCACCAATTTTTTAGTAACCAAGTGTATATGGAAATCGGAATCCTAATGCATATGCAAGACTAAAACCAATTGAAGGCCCATGTGTTAGTGAGTAAAACATAACTACCAATCAAATGACATCATCACTCTTCTGATACCAATTCATCTTAGAACCAAATGTGGTTGTACTATGAGTGCTACCAATTAGAAAAGTAGATACCCTTAATCATGAAATTCTCTTGGGTATTCCTACAACAACTTCCATCTTCTATAGTTGATGCAACAAGTACACACATAAGTTCAAGCATGTCGGTTCTGCATCATAATCACTTGAACTCCCCCTGAGTCATACATCAAATATCCTCATTGCTTGTCAGGTTCAAAACCAAAGCTCCAATATTTACCTTATACCGGCTGAGCTATGCATATGTGATCAATCTAATGATCTATCAGCTCCATTATATCCACCATAACTTATGACATGATCCTAGATATACACAATGTCATATAATATCATTATCATGCCATAAATCAAACCAGTTAGCCCTCAAAGGATGCATGCATACATAATCAACAAGGCCACTATATGTCATTCAGGTCTTTTCCAATACCACCTAAGACATAACCTCCTCATTCGATGCTATTGAGGCTAATAAAATGATCTTGAACCTCATTGTCTTACATAACCTATTTAGCACTCATACCGGTAACATCCTACGCACACCAAATTCTTGTACCTTTCCATCATCACTACCAGAGCCCCTTCCTATAGCTCCAATCTTCTTGTGTCAATAGTATCTGATTCCAATTGTAAATATGTCAACCATTGATATAGGCAGTAGTGATCCATATATCATCTATATGTGTGCAACCAAGGCAACCACTACACACACTTATCTTTTCATTTTCCTCCTTCATACTGACAACAACTTGTTCTTCCATGTGTCCTCTTCCACTAAGGGGGTGAATGATATGGTCAGTGTACTACTCCCCCTAAGGTCATCCATCTCCTTTAAGCCAAGTAGGAGATATTACCTATGCATTGAATGCACAGTGCTGGTCCAAGGTCCTACTCTCTTCTTTCTTCCTCCATACCTGCATGACTTCACTTTTCTTCCCAATTTCACTCTTGGGAGTAGGTCTTACCTTCTTTTGCTGATGGGTCCTTCTATTTCTAGATTCTACCACATGATCAGAATCATTTTTCTAAAAGAAAACAACATTCATGCCAATCTCATGATTGGGGAACCTTCTGATGATATGATGAATCAATAAGGATCCAAAAAACTACTAAGAGGGGGGGTGAATCAGTAGATAGAAAAATGACATAACTTTCACCAAACTCAAAAACAATCCCATAAAACAATTCCTGAACTAACCAGTTCAAACACTGAACAATAAATTGTAACTGTGTTTACATGTTTGGTGGTTAACTGATATAACATAAAAATAGATCTCAAACATCAAACCATTTTACCAAATCATGAAACCGTTTTACTAACAATAGAAAAAGCACATTTCATATTACTAGAAATCATCTTAACATATCTAAGTGGCTTTATCAGTTAAGCAAATTAACCATATAAAAAGCATAACCACATAAACCATTCAACACTTGACACAATGATTTTTGACGTGGAAACCCAAATGGGAAAAACCATGGTGGGGATGAATACCCACAGGTATTATGATCTCTTTTGAAGTTTGCCCTGTTAGGAGCCAAGCCTATTCAAGCTTTACAAAATGTCTTGTTAAGAATAGATCCTGTTAGGGACCACCTAGTTAAGGGATTGTCTATAATGCCCTGTTAGAAGTAATACCCTGCTAGGAGTAACCTTGATAGAGAATTTCAAATCCAAGCTAATGGATCACCTAGTTAGAGGATTTAGAGAGCACTAAGCCTGTTAAATTTTACTCGGTTAAGGGATTTAATTGTTGTAATTGTTAGAGAACAACAGGGGTTTGTTGATCTGGTAAATAATACTAGTTTGCTTGATTTTCATGATCCTATCTTCCTTCACACATACTGTAGATACTTCTTTTGGTTCAGAAACCAATCACATTGACACTTAACCAAAATTGCTAACATTCCAATAAAACAACTCATCGACCTTATAAGAAAAACAATAGGTTGGTAACAAATCAGAAACCTAAGATCTCATAGAGATTACAAACAAATCAGTTAAAGTATGACTGTTAGATTGCATAGAAATCATCAACACATTGTTGAAGACAACCTTGATCTCTCCTTGATCACCGCTCATTGATTCCTATAACTCATCACGTGGTTTCCTATTCATGCAATGTACTCGCTCATTCCCAAGATAAAACTATTATCTCACGTGCTAAAAACCACTTGAAACTCATCAAACACAACATGCATAGGTGGCATAATTATTACTGATCACCATTTGATCATAAATCAATACAACCAATTCACCAAGCTCCATTGGTTAAGGTTTGGCATCTCAACAGGTAGGGTTGCCGGTTGATCTCACTCCTAGAGTAATACCGGTTTCCTTCACTTGCTCAACTACTAGTTGCAAAACAACAACATAAGAACATCATTACCGGTTACAATTGAGATCTGACAACACAATAGTTCATCAATGCAATCTTGAATCAAATGCCAACAATCTCCCCCTTTGGCATTGGTGGCAATAAAAATATCAATACCCTTGATTGTGATGATTAAGAGTAATGTACATACATAGGTATAGATATTCTAGTTTACATTTTACCATGTACTCTCCTTCAACTCTCCATGCCTTCAACTCATAACTAGCTACAGTTGTTCTCTCAATTCTTCTCCCTCATAATCATATAGTTATTCTCCTCCTTTGACAACAATGCTAAAGTGAAAGTAAAACATGCAGTGTCATACTTCATTGTTTTGTATCAAGATGCCCCCCCTATGGAGTAGCTCCACTCTACAACAATCCTTCTTCAAGATTCTTCAATTAGCATCGGGATTGACATCTTCCACATCTGTTCAACTGACCTCATGTAGGGGCACAACCCCTAGCTAACTTCTAAGGTACTCAAAAGTAGCCTTAGGCACAGGTTTAGTAAATATATCCGCCAGATGTTCCTTAGTGTATACATGCTCCATTTATTGGTATTTTGGAATGGTTTTGTCATTGATGTCAACACCTACTAAACACTTATCAACTCTAGCACTTTGAAGAATCAACAACATTAATTGACAAGCAAGCGACTCATGCACAATCACCGGTATCTGGTACATCGGAAAGATATAATGATCATCGGCACTTGGAATGATATGGAAAACACTTGGTAATGTCGAAGACATCATTTGGACATCTTGTCCTGGATTTTTTTTTATTGGTATATTCATATTTGCATATTTGCTATTACTGACAAATAGGTCTAGGGCTACACTAGTAGATTTATCTTTTCTAGATTAGCATGGCACAATATGAAGATGATTAATTATTGTCGTAAATGCATTAAGCCGACATGTCCAATCAGTTATTGCATCAGATATTGTATTGTTTGTAAAATGTTTTTATTGTAATGTCTTGTAGAGTTGACCTACTAAAATTGGTCTTAGGTTATGGTATAAATGTAAGATCTTATTTGTAAGATCAAATAGTGGAATGCGAAAAAGGATTGTGTGAAGGTATATGCGAGAATAAGCAGAGCTATACACATAGACATCATTTGAAGATTGAAGAAGGGTTTTTGTGAAGACAATCAGAACTACACCGGTACTGAATCCAGCATATGAAGATGCTATTTTGTGTAATACATTCTTATTGGATTTAACCATCCAACTATAGTCAGTGTGACTCCCATTTTGTGATTGAGCAGTAAGGTCTAGGTGCTTGGCCTTTCTGCATGTGCAAACCCCATTTATGTACACTTACTATCTGTAGTAGTATCATGTGATTGTGGGTAAGGTTTCCCACCGTGGTTTTTCCCCTTACAAGGTTTCCATGTACAAATATTGGTGTTATGTGTTGTGGATGACTTTGTGTTTATGTTTCATGCACTAATCCTTATCGGTATAGCAATTAATTGTTAAAATTGTCTATCGACATATTGAACTAGTTTACTGGTATTAAGCATTAAGTTGGTTAAGTTGTTTTTGGTTTGAATTTATTAGACAACTAATTCACCCCCCCTTTCTCAGTTGTCTCTAGGACCTAACAATTGGTATCAGAGTGTAGTCCTCTTTTGCAGAAGTTTAACAGCTTGAGGAGATCCAATGTCTACTAACTATTTCAGGAAGGATAGTCCTAAACTTTATGGAACTAACTATGGCATATGGAAGATCAGAATGGAGACACATCTAAATTGCATTAGAAAAGACATCTAGGATGTTACAAAGAATTGTTATACTGCTCCTACTCAGAGTCAGCCCACTCTACCCAACTTGACTAAAGATGAGGAAAATGATTGCAAAGCAAGCGAAGCACTTTTGAGTGCATTATCAGATCAACAAATCATGGGACTATTAGATAGGTCTACTGCTAAAGCTATTTGGGATCATTTGGAAACACTAAATGAAGGAGATTCCATAGTAAAAATTGTAAAATTTGAAAGCTTCCGAGTCAGGTATGAACATCTGAAAATGGAAGAAGATGAAAGGATTTCTGCTTTTATGGAAAGAGTAAATGAAATTGTTTTGGGTATTAAATGTTGTGGAGGAACCTTAAGTGAGGATGAAATTGTTTCAAAAGTTTTAAGAGGATTTCCACCGGCATATAAAATGAAATTCACTGCTATAAATGAGTTAAGAACAATGCCTAATACATCAGTTACTAGGGATACATTAATTGGGAAACTTTCAGCTTTTGAAATTGAAGAATTTAGTCCTATTGCTACTATAAAGCATCAACATCATCTGCTCCATCATTTGACAAATTTGATTGGAAAGATTATGCAAGAGAACTTGAAGAAAGCAGGAAAGAAAATGAAGAACTTGAAGAACTTGAAGCACTATTTGCAAGGAAAATGCCTAAAGGTCCAGTTGGAAGTAAGTATGAAGGTAAAGCACCCTTTAAATGTTTTAACTACAATAAGATTGGTCATATGGCTTTGAGATTCCCTGATAGACATGCTAGACTAAGAGAAGAAGCTAGAAGAACATACAAACATAACCCTGAATATCAGAGATACAAATTTAAGAAGAATAAAGACAAATCTTGTTACATTGCTGATGAAGGTGTGACTAATGATTCTGATGAGGATCCATCAGATAATGGATGGGTTTTTGTTGCTATAACAGAAGATCAACCGACACCTACTGCTCAACCGGTAGAATAGGCCTTGGTAGCTAAAGTTGAAGTAAAGGATGAATGGATCATTGATTCAGGATGCTCACATCATATGACAGGAGACAAAGGTAAATTCTTGAACTTTCAAGAATACAATGGAGGCTTAGTGAGATTTGGAGATGCCAAAGCTTGTTTGATCAAAGGTAAGGGTACAATATCTCTTGATGGTAAGCATAACACTAACAATGTTTACTATGTTGAAGGATTAAAGCATAATCTTTTGAGTGTTGGTCAATTAGTTGAGAAAGGATTTTAGTTACAATTCAAAAATGGAAAATGCAAAATCATGAATAGAACTGGTTTGGAAATTGCAACCGGTAATCAGACTAGAGGTAATATATTTCATTTGAATAACAGTGAAAAGACATGCTTAATTGCACATATAGATAAAATTTGGTTATGGCATAAGAGACTATGTCATGTAAACTTTGATTGCATGGTGAAGATCAGTACTACCAAGGCAGTTAGAGATTTACCTAAAACTGTCAAACCTCAGAATATAGTATGTAAGGAATGTCAATTTGGAAGACAAGTTAGAGCTAGTTTCAAAAGTATTCCAGAAAAATCCAAAAATGCTCTTGATTTGATTCACATTGATTTATATGGTCCAGCTAGAACTAAAAGCTTATAAGGTGATAGATATTTCATGCTAATCATTGATGACTATTCTAGAATGTGTTGGGTTACTTTTCTCAGAGAAAAATCAGAAGCACTTGGAAAGTTCAAACTGTTCAAAGCAATGGTAGAAAATGAAACTGGTAAGAAAATCAAATGTCTAAGATCAGATCAAGGAGGAGAATTCACATCTAAAGAGTTTAATACATTCTATGAAGTAAATGGAATCAGAAGACAACTATCAACACCTTGGACACCACAATAGAATGGAGTTGTTGAAAGGAAAAATAGAACTATCTTGGATGCAGCAAGAAGTATGTTATCAGAAGAAAACCTACCACATGTATATTGGAGAGAGGAAGTCAGTACAGCGGTCTATACATTCAACAAAGTTCACATTAAAGGTGAAACCGGTAAGACTCCTCATGAACTATGGTTTGGTAATACTCCTACTCTTAAGTATTTCAGAATTTTTGGAAGTAAATGTTATATCAAAAGAGACGAGTATATTGGAAAATTTTATCCTAAAAGTGGTGAAGGAATATTTCTTGGTTATTCATCTAAGAGCAAGGTATACAGATATTTTAACAAAAGATTGTAGAAAATTGTTGAAAGTACAAATGTAAAGATTGATGAACAATTCAGAGGAACTTCAAGGTATATAGACTCTAAACTGGCAACAGAAATTTTGACAAATAAATCTACACTAAATACACCGATACAGAATGAAGATCCAGTTACCCTGGTATCATCTGAGGATTCCATAGTAATTGAGGAACAACAGCAAACAAAGACACCCTAGTATATAAGACTGAATCATTCTGAAGATCAGATAATTGGAACAAGTTTAAAGGAGTTATGACAAGAGGAAGATTGACAAATGAAGAGGTATGTCTTATTTCTCAATTGAACCATCATCTGTTAATGAGGTATGTGAAGATAAATTTTGGATTAAAGCTATGGAAGAAGAATTAGAACAAATTGAGAAAAACAACACTTGGACATTAGTTCCCCGGCCTAAAGATAAAAATGTAATTGGAACCAAATGGGTTTTTAGAAACAAACTTAATGAAGATGGTAAGGTTGTCAGAAATAAAGAAAGACTAGTGTGTAAGGGATATTCTCAGAAGGAAGGAGTTCATTACAATGAAACCTTTGCACTGGTAGCTAGAATTGAGGCAGACATATTATTTTTGGCTTTTGCAGCACACAAGAACTACAACGTTAATCAAATGGATATTAATTGTGCATTTTTAAATGGAGATCTTGAAGAAGAAGTATACATTCAGAAACCTGATGGATTTTCTTTGACAGATGACAATGATATGGTTTGCAGGTTAAGAAAAGCTTTGTATGGATTGAAACAAGCTGCAAGAGCTTGGTATGCAAGACTGGATAAGTATCTTTTAAAGATTGGTTTTACTAAAGGAAATGCAGACAACAATTTATATTACAAAATAACTAATGATGACATCTTGATTATAGAAGTATTTGTTGATGATATAATCTTTAGAGGAGAAGATGGATTATGTAAAGAATTTTCTATTAAAATGCATCAAGAATTTGAAATGTCTATGATTGGAGAAATAAAATTATTTTTAGGATTGCATATTTCACAGACTGATAAAGGTATATTCTTGAGTCAATCCAAATACTTAAAAGAGTTACTAAAGAAATTTGGGATGGAGAACTCTAAACCGGTAAGAACACCTATGAGAATGACAAATTATCACTAAGGGATGAATCTACATCTGTTAATCCAACTAGATACAAATCTATGATAGGAGGTTTACTGTATTTGACATAAACCAAACCTGATATTATGAATGCAGTATGTATTATTTCAAGGTTTCAAAGTAATCCTAGAGAAAATCATGAATCAGCAGTATAAAGGATTTTCTGGTACTTACAAGGCACTATAAATCTTGGATTATGGTATCCTAGAGATAAAAAATTTGAATTATGTGCATACACATATGCAAATTGAGCAGGAGATGTGGTTGATAGAAAAAGAACCATTGGTAGAGCATTCTTTCTTGGAAATAGATTAGTTTCTTGGTTGAGTAAGAAACAAAGTTGTACATCTTTATCAGCAGCCGAATCAGAATATGTTGCAGCAGCAACTAACTGTACATAGGTACTATGGCTTAAAGAAATGTTGAAAGACATAAAGGTAAAATGCAAAGAACCTATTACTATCTATTGTGATAACACTGCAGCAATTGATATATCTAAAAATCTAGTATTACATTCTAAAACCAAACATGTTTCTATCAAACTAAATTTTCTAAGGGATAATGTTGAAGCAAAGGAGATAAAACTGGTTTATGTGAATACTAAAGAGAAGATTGTAGATATTTTCACTAAACCTTTGCCTAAGGAGACTTTTGAATATCTCAGAGATCAGCTTGGAGTCATACCCCCACCGGGAGACTTAGGAAGTTGATGATTGACATCAACCAGTAGAATTAACAGAGAAATATTTTATTCCAGTCCTTGATGGGAAGCTACTTCTTAGGGGGAGTAGTTGGTATATTGAATTGATTCATATTTTGTATATGAACTTGGTTTTGTTGTAACTTTGGCATTTGATGTCAAAGGGGGAGAGGTTGGTATGGAAAAACACAAGGAAAACACATATTGCTCCCAGGGGGAGAGATTGTTGTTTGGGAGAGATTATTACTCTCTATATCTATATTTTGATTTCTGGTTATGATCTCTTTTTGGAGATTGTTGGTTTTTGGTATTTGGCATTTCGGTTTTGGCACTTTTATGGTTTTTCCATCTTGTGTTGCCATCAATTCCAAAGGGGGAGATTGTTGGTATTTTGGTATGGTTTTGTCATTGATGTCAACACCTACTAAACACTTATCAACTCTGGCACTTTGAAGAATTAGCAGCATTCACCGGCAAGCAAGTGACTCATGCATAGTCACCGGTATATGGTACACCGACAAGATATAATGATCACCGACACTTGGAATGAAATGGAAAACACTTGGTAATGTCGAAGATGTTGTTTGGACATCTTGTCCTAGAGTTTTGTTTATTGGTATATTCATATTTGCATATTTGTTGTTACTAGCAAATAGGTCCAGGGTTACACCGGCAGGTTTATCTTTTCCAAATCAGCATGGCACGCTATGAAGATGATTAATTATTGTGGTAAATGCATTAAGCCGACATGTCCAATCGGTTATTGCATCAGATATTGTATTGTTTGTAAAATATTTTTATTATAATATCTTGTAGAGCTGACCTACTAAAATTGGTCTTAGGTTATGGTATAAATGTAAGATCTTATTTGTAAGATCAAATAGTGGAATGCGAAAAAGGATTGTGTGAAGGTATATGCAAGAATAAGAAGAGCTATACACATAGACATCATTTGAAGATTGAAGAAGGTTTTTTGTGAAGACAATCAGAACTACATCGGTACTGAATCCATCATATGAAGATGATATTTTGTGCAGTACATTCTTATTGGATTTAACCATCCAACTGAAGTCAGTGTGACTCCCATTTTGTGATTGATTAGTGAGGTCTAGACGCTTGGCCTTTCTACATGTGTAGACCCCATTTATGTACACTTACTATCTCCAGTAGTATCATCCGATTGTGGGTAAGGTTTCCCACCATGGTTTTTCCCTTTACAGGGTTTCCATGTACAAATATTGGTGTTATGTGTTGTGGATAACTTTGTGTTTATGTTTCATGCACTAATCCTTACCAGTATAGCAATTAACTATTAAAACTATCTATCGACATATTGAACTAGTTTACCGCTATTAAGCATTAAGTTGGTTAAGTTGTTTTTGGTTTGAATTTATTAGACAATGATTCACCCCCCCCCCCCCCTCTCAGTTGTCTCCGGGACCTAACACCATTACCACACATCTTTACTCTGCACCTTCTCTCTCAAAAAATGATATTTCAACTCAATATGCTTGGTTCTAGCATGAAACACCGAGTTCTTTGAAATATTTATTTCATTGGTGTTATCATAGAAAATTCTGACCGCTTTTGTGATCTTCAACTTAAAACCTTCCAGAATGTGTTTCATCCAGATTGCCTGGGTACAATTCATATATGCTGCATAACATTTAGCTTCAACAGTTGACTGTGATGTACAACTTTCTATTTTGGTTCTCCAAGATACAAGTCTTCCTCCAAGAAAGAATGCACCATTGGTTGTGCTCTTCCTATCATCAACATTTCTTGCCCAGTCTACATCTATATAAACTTTCAAATCAAAGTTACCTACATATGGATACCATAATCCATAATCAATATTACCTTTTACATATCTGAATATCCTTTTAGTTGCAATCATGTGTGTCTCCTTTGGGTTCTTCTAAAATCTAGCATCTAATCCAACTGCATGAGCAATATTCGGTCTATTGTGAACAACATAATGTAGTTTCCCTATCATTGACCTATACTCCTTTTCATCAATGGATGTGACATCACCGTCCTTAGATATTTTACAACCTGTAATGATTGGTGTCCCAACTAGTTTATAGTCTCACATTCCAAATGTCTTCAATACCTCTTTCACATATTTGGACTATGTGATAAAAATACAACTCTTCATCTGTTGAATTTGCAAACCTATGAAGAATTTTATCTCTCCTACCAGAGACATTTCAAGTTCACTTTTCATCTCATTTGCAAATTCATCACTCATGTCATCATTGCCTCAAAAAATGATATCATCCACAAACACTTCACTACCCAGTATCTTATCTCCTTTAGTCTTGAGATATATATTGTTGTCTTCATTGATTCTCTAGAAACCTATCTTCACCAAATGTGAATGCAGTCTTTCATACAATGCTCTTGGTGCTTTCTTCAAACCATATAGTGCCTTTTTTAGTTTACACACCATATCATTTGCATCAATCAAAGCATAACCATCTAGCTATTCAATGTATACTTTCTCTTCCAATATTCCATTTAGAAATGCTAACTTCACATCCATCTGATATAACTTGAATACACTATATTCTGCAAATGCAAGTAGAGTCCTAACACCTTCCAAACTAGCAACTGGTGCAAATTTCTTGCCATCGTCTTCTCCTTCTTCTTGTGCATAACCTTTGCATATGAGTATCGCTTTGTTTCTGACTACTACTCCATCTTCAGTCAAGTTATTCCTAAAAAACCCACTTAGTACCTATTACATTTTTGTTCACTGATCTTGGTACTAGGGTCCATGTATTTCTCTTCTCAATCTGGTCAAGCTCCTCTTCCATAGCCTTGATCTAGTGATCATCTCCAAAGGTTTCCTTAGCATTTCTAGGCTCAATAGTGGAGATCATGTAAGAATTCTCTCTAATTCTTCTTCTAGTTAATATTCCAACATCTTTATCTCCAATAATTTGGTCAGGATTATGATTGAGTCACACATACCTTGGAATGACATGATCATTAGCATCAGATTCTTCTTCCTCGATATCTTCATCTTCTGCAGATTCTACCTATTTTGGTTGAACTGGTACTACAACATTCACTTCACCAACTTTTGGCTTCACCGGTCCGGTTCTGGTTCCAAAATCGGAATGTAAGGTTCATCTTCCTTCTTCTCCTTAGTGGTTTCTCCTAAAAATTCAAGACACTCATCCACTGAGACATCAACACTTTCAATGATTCTCTTTGTCCATTTGTTGTAACATTTGTAGGCTTTACTCTTGGTGGAGTAACCAAGAAATATGCCTTCATCACTCTTAGCATCAAACCTACCAACATAGTCACCTCTCTTAATTAAATATTTACTACCAAAAATCTTAGAGTAACTGACATTAGGTGATCTACCATAACAGTATTCATAAGGAGTTTTATCCTTACCTCTCTTTACCAATATCTAGTTCATAGTGTAGACAATTGTGCTGATAGCTTCTCTCTAAAAAATTTTTGCTACACCTCCTTGTATTAGCATATAGCAGCTTCAAAAATTGGCCAGTTTTTCCTCTCTACAATACCATTCTAATATGATGTCCTAGGTGCAAAAAGCTACCTCTTATTTCTATTGTCTACACAATATCTAGTGAATTCCTCCAAAGAAAATTCACCTCCTTGATCAGTTCTCAAACACTTTATCTTCTTACCATGTTCCTTTTCACCTAAGGCCCTAAATGCCTTAAACTTAGGGCTTCTATTTTTTTCTTCAAGAATGTAACCCACATCATTCTTGAGCAATCATCAGTGAAGATCATAAAATATAGATCACCTTGAATACTTATGGTCCTTATTGGTCCACAGAGGTCTGTACGAATCAAATATAACAAATGTTCTACTGAGAAAGATTTTCTCTTAAAAGTTGAGGATGTCATCTTCCCTAACCGACATTCATTACGCATAGCATTCACCAGTTTGTCCACCTAAGAGAAACCTCTTACTGATTTGGACTTACTGACTTTGACAATGTTATCAAAGTTTACATGACAAAATATCATATGCCAAAGCCAACTATCATCTACTTTAGCAATTAAACAGTTGTTGACTTTAGGATTTAGGTGAAACAGATTTAATTTTGTCTTCTTGCTGATTGCAACTAGTTCACCTTTGCTTCTATAGATTTTGTACATTCCATTCTTGAATTCCAATGGATAACCTCTATCATTGAGTTGAGCTACACTCAATAGATTGTGCTTTAATCCTTAAACCTAGTAGACATCATTTGCACTACTCTTCCCATTAAGAGAAATGGTTCCCTTTCCTTTTACCATGCAAGGTGAGTTATTTCCAAATCTCACAACTCCTCCATCAAATTACTTCAAAGTAAGAAATTTACTCCAGTCACGGGTCATGTGGTGCAAACAACCACTATCTATGATCCAATCGTCAAAAGTATCTATGCAAGAAACTAATGTCTTCTGATCAGATGTATCCTCTTTAATGGCAACAAAGACAATGTCTTCATTTGCATCTCCCTCATATTCCTCATCAGTGATTTCACTATCAACTGCAATAAGGCAAACTATTTTTCCTATTCCTTTGTACTTCTTGTACTTCTCACACTTATTCTCATTGTCACTATTAGGACAATTAGTAGCAATATGTCCAATCTGATTACATGGAAAACACTTCAAAGGTAATTTACCTACGTACTTACCGGTACCTCTAGGTAACCGTTTGGCCAACAATGCTTCAAGATCGATCATACTGTCTTCATTATCAACTTCCCTACTAGATCTAGACTCATAGTTGTGGTTGGCTTCTCTACTTTTCCTCATAGGTGGATTAGAGACTAAAGCTATAAATACAGATTTAGATTTTTGAGCACTACCATCATAACCATTTAACTCAAATGCAGTAAGTTTACCAATGATGGAGTCATGAGTTACCTTTGTTTTATCAATAGACTTTAGCTCCTAAATGGCTACAACTTGGATAGCATAGACCAGTAGAAGGGTTATCAACACCTTACTAACCACTCTGGTATCCTCCACTTTACCACCAACACTTTTAATCTTACTAACTATCTCCTTGATCCTCTAACCATACTGTTGAATATGCTCACCTTCAACCATCCGCATGTCATCAATTTTACCTCTCAAACTCTCTTCTTTGGAAATCTTTGTTGGAAATTCACACTCATTGGAATCATATGTTGTCATTGATGGCAACAAGATTCTATTGAAGATATATACCAACATTTGGAGGCATACACTGGCAGATATCAGCATTGGATTAGTCAAGGTCATCACCAACATCAACACGACACTGATGTCCAACACTTTAGTGAAGCTGACATTAGTTTGGGATCCAATAGGTTTTATTTATAAAATCATTTTATAATTATTGTAAGGGTTGACATTGAATATATTTTGTATTGTAAGCCAACATAAGGCATATTTTTTGTAAAGTGTATATAAGTCAATCTGTTAGGTCATTTTGATATAGGACAAGTATATGACAAGGTAGTAGAGCTATGTGATGCAAAGGATATGTATTAAGGTCATTTATATGCAAATGTAATATCATACTATGATCAGTAGATGGTTTGTAAATAATTCTTGGAGGAAAGGAGATACCGGTAGAAGGATTCAGGGTTTATGAACCTGTATAGAACAGAGCTTTAACCATAACTCTTTTTGGAATTGTAGATGCATTTTGTTAGTTTACGAGTACTATTTTATCTCAGCAGAAGCTTGTACTCAATTAGAATCTTTTGTGTTGAGGAGTGTGCTCTAGGTAGCATATCTTCCTGCATGTGCAGGCCCCCATGCTATGTAATATCTTTCATATGGCCAGTGAATTGATATTGTGGGTCACAAATCCCACTATGGTTTTTCCTCTTTGAGCTTTTGCATCTATAAATTTAGTGTTTTATTGTATTCATTCATGTGGATGGTTAATTTACTTCATGTTATATGTTTCTTCATTTACTGGTTTATATGTGTATGTCATAATAAGGTAAAATCTTGTGTTACCAATACAACACTGATCCACCCCCCCTCTTAGTGTTCTTGGATTTCAACAATTGGTATCAGAGATTGGTACCTTGGAGGAAGTTTAACAACTTCAGGAAGATTCCACAATTGGTATCAGAGATTGGTACCTTGGAGGAAGTTTAACAACTTCAGGAAGATCCCAAAATTGGAATCATTGAATATGGCTATGGAGAAGCAACTTGAGATGGCACTTGAAGACTATGATGCTGAAAGGATGAAGAACTTAAAACTACAAGATGAATTGAATTCTGCTAATGAATTCATTCTTGTTCTGCAAGAAAGGTTATCATGAGCTCAAGCTAAGAGAAAGGAACTTTTGCAAAACCAGGATGATGAAGAGAAAAACACACTTAAGGAACAATGTCAAAAGCTGAGCCAAGAAAACATGCTCATGAAGAATGAAATGCAAGACCTGACTATGAGGTTATCAAAATATATTAAGGACATAAAGAAGAAGGAAGAAAATCTTGCTATATCTCTGAAGAACAAATTTGGTGAATGTGGCAGATTGACTCATGAGAATAATCTATTGAGAACTGATTTGGTACATGAACAAGAGCTTGAAAGACAAATAACTACTCTAAGAGATGATTTGACTACTGCAAGTGAGTATAAAGAAAAATTCAAGATTAGTGCTGCACAATTGGATGATTTATTGAAAAAACAAAGGTAGAATGAAGATTCTAGAGGACTTGGAGTTGTACAAGGTGAAAGCTCCAGTACTGCAAATGAAGATCAGACAATTGGTATGAAGAACTCATCAAACTAGTAAGGAAATCTAATTCTTACAAATCCAATGGTAGATGTTTTGTTTGTAATAAATTTAGGCATATGGCTAGACAATGTAGAAATAGAGCAAATCAAAACTACAATTCAGTTTCTAGTCAATGTACAAATTGCAAGAAATATGGTAATAAGTCAGAATATTGTAGAATGAATGTTAAATGTCAGCATGTGGAAAGTTTGGACATTTGGCTAATCAATGTAGGTCAAGGAATGACATCAAACATGTCAAAGCAATTCAAAAGACCAATGTTACATGTTATACATGCAACAAAATAGGTCATATTGCTAAGTACTACAGAAGCAAGTCTACACCGGTTAACAATGATAAAGAAAATGAGAAAGGAAAGTAGAAGGTAGATGAAATACAACAAGATCACACCAAGAGATGGGTTAGAAAATCTAAAGAACCAAGTGGAAATGCAACTACACTGGTAACTGCACCTGTAACTCCATCGGTAGAATAGAGCATTCATGTGCCAGCAGGAAATTCAACTAGTAACTGAGGCATATGCCTTAGGGGCTCGAGAATTCATTGCAAATCTTTCATATTCCTTGGAAGAGATCTGGAGAGTTGTATTAATAATTGATGGAGGTTTATCTGGCATTAAACTGTGAAAATGATATTCGATAGGGTACATTGCTAAGCATTTATGACAGTGATGAATTAGGGTTTACTCGCTAATAAAAAGAAAAAATGGACTCATTTTCACTCACCCAGGACTTGAGAAAACCAGAGTGAAGCAAAGTTGAATCATAGGCGATCAAGAGCAAGTAAAGGCATTCTAAAGAATTTCCAACAGTCATTTGAGAGGCAATCAAAACCCTTCAACCAATGACTATTTTCTAGGTATTTCTTTGAAATGTCATTTGGGTCATCATCTGCTCCTACTTTATTGCAAATCCCACTATTGTTGAGGTCAAGGATAGGCTTAGGCCTATTTTCAAGGAAGTTCCCCAAATTTCTATGAAGGATGACTCTACTAGTGCATTTTTTAGAGTTCCCGATGGCGTAGTTTATGTAGAAGATGTTAGGACCTATATTCACTTCACCTTGGAGGATTTAAGCATTGAGGAAATCAAGGGGATGTATCAATCTGTGATACTAGGCAACTCTAGAATAATCAAACTTGAACATCAAATCATTGAAGACCTAGGGTTAACCGAAATCTTGTATACTCCAAAATTCAAGGATGAAGTGACCGGATATGTTCTAAGCAGGGTCCATAGTGAATTTATCTAGCTGGACTAGCCCCACATGATTACCAAAGAAGCTATTCACACGGTTACCAACTTACCCAAAGTTGGACAAGAACCAGGAAAGAAGATCTCCAACACTACGGTTATGAAGCTCACCGACGCAACCCATGATGAAAGATCTATGAAGGTTAGCACCATCAAAGACACAAATGTGAAATTTGCTAGCATGATAATTGGCTACAAGGCAACTCAACCAGGTCGGTTGAACTCTACTGTTAGTTCCTACATCCATGCTAGAATAATGAAAAATATGACTTGTGTGAATAGTTGAGGAGTGAGTTCATGATTAATCTTGGCAAGATTAAACGAGTTAAGAAAGGAAATTTTAGGTTTGGCAATCTTATTGTTTGGTTGATATTATACTTCATGAATGAGCTACCAGGTTTAGGAAAGAAGTGTTGGGCTCATGACATACTGATAGGTATGCAAATCAATGATGCAATCACCAGTCTTGGTAATAATATGGATGAGAAGCTTTGGGGCTACTTTGAAACTTTTTAGGCAAACATGAGACTGAGGGAAAGAATTTTCAAATACATTATGGAGAAATACTCCACTGATATTTTCTTCATGGTAAACACAAATGAGACACTGATGGAAGAAGTGGAACCCAAAACTATATGGGTCACTAAATTAGGTTATGAAGTAGATGACAGTATTTTGGATTTATATACTAAAATGTTGATTGATTCTCCTTTGGATGATAAGGCTGAACACTTTGGCACTGTAGAGGAGAAAGCTCTTGAGATTAAGATTGGTTTCAACAAGGAAAAAATAGAAAAGAAGATAGACAAAATTTCTGCATTTGCTCAAGATGTAATTCACAGGATAGATACAAAACTAAGTGTTGGATCTAAACCAGTAGATCAATTGATAGCAACTAGTGCTCCTGAGGTGAAGATTCCTAAGACCTTCATTTCTTCTATCACTTCTGACTCAGATCTAGAGGATAATCAACCTCTTGCATTCAGAAGGGTACAGAGAAAGAAAGTTGACAGGCCTCCAGTAGAGGAGAAGAAGGTGGAATGAAGGAGGAAGCTAAATAGAAAGGTAACAACTACAACCACACCTCCAAAAAAGAAGAGGAACCTACTCCATCCACTCCTACAACCCCTAGCAAAAAGAAAAAGAGTGATGAAGCAACTGAATCTGGTAAAATGACTTGTGCTGAATTGATTAATGAGATAACTAAAGATGAAATATTGAAAAATGTGTCAAATATTTATGAAGATTTAGAAGATAATGAGAAAAATGAAATAGAAGAAGCAATCTTGTTATATTTAGATATTTATAAAAAGGCTTTGGTAGAGATTTTGAAAGAAATTCCTTTATCATTATATAATAAGTTAGATGCAATCAAGAGGGACAGAGAAATCAAAGAAGTTGAACTTTTGAATATGTGTGTCTCTATAAATAATGAGGAAATGAAATGGTGTATAGATGTTGCTAATAGAACACTCTTTAGCAACAAAACCTAACAAATAGGCCTAATAATGGGTAGAGTCAATGAGAGAGAAAATGAGACCAGAGATGGTTGGACCAAATTCTTCCAAAAGAATCCTAATTTTCTCACTTCTCAAGAAGAATTTGCTAAGGCAACTGCTCCCACCATTCTGGACAAATATAAAGGGAAAGGAATTTTGGGAAGTTTGGTTCAAATTTTGAGTGAACCAACAGTTAAACCCAAAGCAGATGAGAGTGTATAGACTAAACCGAGAGATACTACATTTGTACAGTCTAGGAAAGGTAATATAGGTAGTTTTTAGGTTACATATAATATTATGGTTAATACTCCACTAGCAGTAACTGATACTGCACCAAGTGGGGAAGCCACCGGTGCAGTAGAGGAGAAAAAGGATTCACTGGGAGAGGGTAAGGAAGATAGGAAAAAGGAGACTGAAGTGATAGTTGATTCTCCTACAAAACTTTTGGCAATTGACACTTCTCAAGTTGAGAAAAAATCAATCACAGAGATGAGTCCCACAGCACTAATGATGATGGCTACTCAAAAGATAATAAATGAGGGATCTACAGATAAAGGAATAATAGATCAATCAATAACAGTTTTGCATAGATTGATTCCCGATTGTATGATTGAAAATGAAGCAATCCCTTTCGACAAGCTTAAGGTATTGATAGAACATATATCTAAAAAGTTCCAATCATTGTAGTAGATTTTTGACAAGAAGGCACTTGAAAGATTTACTCTGGCCAAGAAAGTCACTTTTGATCAGATTATTGAGATAGAGAAGAGGAAGGTTGAAGAGAAACTTCTACTCATTGCAAATACTTTAAAACATTGTATTAACATCTACAGAGTCTGTTGTAATATAGAGATTCTTACAACAAATGTAGATCAGAAGTGAAAGGAATTACATGAAAAGATTGCTAATATTGCTAATTCTTTTGATGGACTAACTTCACTCACAACTTCCATTGATGGACAAATTTTGACCTTGGAGAACCAAGTTTTTGCTTTTGAAAAGGAAAGAGACAAGATCATTTAGAGAGCTAGGAGTCTTAGAGGTTTGGTGAGTCCAAGATTGGATTCACTTGGTGTACATAAGAGGGTGATGAATAATGATGAACAACAGATACCCCAACTAGTATTGAGAGGGGAGGGTGAATCAGTATAGATAAAAACTCTCTTCAACAACTTATCTAGCTAAAGCAAAATCAACTGGATATCATAATTACTAAACTTAACCATGGCAATAAAGGTTAAACATAGTAAGACATCAGTTACCATAAACTGATAACTCTGAAATGATCAATACTTAACATCAACTTCACCCATAAACATATACATGTGGTATACTAGAAATACCATAACCTATAAACTCTACATGCATAGTCTTTCAACCAAATACTTTATAAACATCAGATGAAAAATGTATAACACATAACACATAGATTTTTCACGTGGAAACCCAAATGGGAAAAACCACGGTGGGGATGAATACCCACAAGCTTGTTTTGAACTCTTTTGAAGCTCACCCTGTTAGGAGCCTAGTCTGATTAAAGACTTTACAATAAGGTTCTGCTAGGAACCGATCCTATTAGAGATCACCCGGTTAAGGGATGGCTATATACCCTGTTAAAGGTTGAAACCTTGTTAAAGGTTACCTCACTAGAGGATTTAAAGAACTCAATGATCTTGAGTCACCTGGTTAAAGGTTTTACAATAAGCCTGTTAAAGCTACTAGGTAAAGGGATTTTCCAACTGTTGAAATGGTTAGAAGACAATAGGTAAAACTCCGATCTAATAACAACACTACATGCCAAGGTAGATCCTTTTCATTTTCTCTACTCTGCAATCACACTCTACAGTTTTCCACTCATTGGTCTTGCAAGTATCTCATCACTCAGATACACACACAATATTTGCCAACAACTTTACAATAAAAAACATCATTGACCTTATAGACAACAGATAGGTCGGTAGCATAAACCCTAAACCCTAAGATGCTTAGGTTTACAACATAGGCGGTCCAATCTTGACCATCCAAACATATTGCATAGAGTATTACAATTTTAAATAGATCACAAGACAATCTACATCGTTCATTAATCACCGCTCATGGGAATCGGTAACCCATCACACTTTCTTCTCATACCACTAAGAAGAATGATTATTCGCGAGGTAGACTTCAAACGCGGTTGATCTTCTCATACAAGATCCTCAAGTAAATCCTTCACATGCACAAGAATGACTTGGCACGTCGATCTCATTCACATCTCTTAGCTAACTCATCATAGAGTATCATCGGTTGCATTACACGAGCTGGATTGCCAAACCGATAACCATAGAGCTGAGAGTACCAACCGGTAGTCACACTAAGTGAAACCTTGACACTGGTTCACTACATCTCTTCATGCCTCTTCACATTGGTTAACCAACTTTATTGACATCAATGACAACATACATTATCATCATAGCAACATACCAGTTCACCATATTGCTAACAATATCCAGCAATCTCCCCATATGCCAACAATGTCCAATAATCTCCACCTTTGGCATTCATGACAATACTCAATGTAGCATTGCAATTGAAAACATCATAAACCAATGTATCTACATAATCAGATATCTTCTCCCCCTTTGACAACAATGCCAAAGTGGAGGTACAAGCTTCCAAAATCTACTATGTTGCTCCCCCTAAGGAGTAGCATCCTTCATCACATCAATCCTGAAACATTTGTCACTATAGTACTTGACTGATGTAGAGCACAAATATTTAATTGATTTCATGAAGGGGTAGAACCCCTAATTCACCTCTCAAATAGGTAAATGTAGTCTTTGGTAAGGGCTTAGTGAATATGTCTGCTAGCTGCTCCTTACTGGAAACATGTTGTAGTACGACCTCCTTATTCTAAACTTTCTCTCTCAAGATGTGATATTTGAGCTCAATATGCTTAGTTCTAGCATGCAATACCGTATTCTTGAAAATATTTATTACACTTGTATTATCATAAAATATATTCACTGGTTCAAATATAAGTACCTTAAAACCTTCTAATACATGCTTTATCCAAATTGCTTGAGTGCAGTTCATAAATGCTGTCACATATTCTACTTCAGCTGTAGATTGAGAAGTACAACTCTACCTCTTACTTGTCCATGATACTAATCTTCCACCGAGAAAGAACGCTCCACCGGTTGTGCTCTTCCACTCATCCAGATTACCTCCCCAATCGGCATCAGTATATACCTCGAGATTATAATCACCATTATATGGATACCACAATCCATAATCAATTGTTCCTTTCAGATATCTAAGAATCCTTTTAATAGCTACCAAGTGGGATTCTCTTGGACATTTCTAAAAATGAGCTACTATGCCCACTGGATGAGCAATATCTGGTCTACTGTGTACCACATAGTGCAGCTTACCAATCATTGAATTGTACTCTTTTTCATTCACCAGTGTTGAATCATCTTCCTTAGTTAGTTTACAACCAACCACCATCGGTGTACCAACTGGTTCGCTATCCTCTAGGCCAAAAGTCTTCAATACTTCTTTGACATACTTGGACTGGGTAATAAAGATACCCTCTTTCATTTGTTGAATCTATAAACCAATGAAGAATTTTATCTCTCCTATCAAAGAAATCTCAAACTCTTTCTTCATTTCATCTGTAAATGCATGACTCATTCTATCATCTCCTCCAAAGATTATGTCATCCACAAACACTTCACAGATCAGAATCTGATCACCTTCTGATTTCAAGTAGATGTTCCTATCTTCACCCATTCTCTAAAATCCAATCTTCACAAGATGAGAGTGTAGTCTTTCTTACCACACCCTAGGTGCTTGTTTTAGTCCATACAGGGCTTTGTGTAACCTGCACACCATATCACTATCTTTTGATAAGGCAAACCCTTCTGATTGCTCTATATACACTTCCTCTTCTAGGGTTCCATTCAGAAAAGCAGACTTCACATCCATTTGATAAACCTTAAATCCCTTAAATGCTACAAATGCAAGTAGCATTTGAACACCTTCTAATCTAGCCACAGGAGAAAAGGTTTCTCCATAGTCTTCTCCCTCCTCCTGAGCATATGCCTTACATACAAGCCTAGCCTTGTTTCTTAAAACTGTGCCTTCTTCATTTAGCTTATTCCTGAAGACCCATTTGGTACCTATGACATTTTTATGTTCTGGTCTAGGCACCAAAGACCATGTCACATTCTTTTCTATTTGGTTCAACTCCTCTTCCATTGCTTTAATCTAGTCTTCATCTATAAGAGCTTCTCTTGAAGTCTTGGGTTCAAATTCAGAAATCATGCAAGAGTTTTCTTTCATTTTTCTTCTTGTTAGTATCCCTGCATCTTTATCTCCTATTATTTTCTTCGGATCATGATGAATCTCCACATATCTAGGAATGATTCTAGCCTCTACTAGCTTTTCTTCTTCTTCTCCACTAACTTCTTCTTCTTCTCTCACTACAACTTCTACCGATACAGGTACACTGAGATCTTTACAAGCTTCTTTCTTATTTGGTTCCCAAAAGGCTATACCTGGTTCATCTTCCACTTCTTCGCTACATGTTTCCTCAGGTTCCTCAGGGAATTCATCAACCTTGACATTGATACTTTCAACAATTTTCTAAGTTCTATTGTTGTAGCACTTGAGAGCTTTACTCTTAGTGGAATATCCCAGAAATATTCCTTCATCACATTTTGCATCAAATTTGTTCAAATACTCACCTCTCTTGATATAGCAGTTACTACCAAACACTTTAAAGTAACTCACAGTGGGATTTTTCCTGGTCCAATACTCATAAGGGGTTTTATCTTTGCCTTTCTTGATGAGTACCCTGTTCATAGTATAGACTACAGTGCTCACCGCTTCTCTCCAAAAAGTGTGAGCAACTTTTCCTTGGATCAACATTGTTCTAGCTACTTCAACTATAGTCCTATTATTTCTTTCTGCTATGCTATTATGTTGTGGTGTCCTTGGGATAGACAACTGCCTCTTGATGCCATTATCTTCAGAGTACTTATTGAATTCATTAGAAGTGAATTCTCCTCCTTGATCAATCCTTAGACATTTTAACTTTCTACCACTTTCTTTCTCTACTAATGCTCTGAAATCTTTGAACTTTCCAAATGCTTCAGACTTGTCTTTCAAGAATGTGACCCACATCATTCTTGAGAAATCATTAGTAAGAATCATAAAATACCTATCTCCCTGAATACTTCTAGTTTTCATAGGACCACACAAATCAGTATGCACGAGATCAAGTAAATTTTTTGCTGAGAAAGACTTACCTTTAAAAGTTGAGGAAGACATCTTCCCAAGTTGACATTCTTTGCACAAAGAATTCTCAGGTTTGTCTAGCAAAGGTAATCCTCTTACTACCTTGATCTTACCAGCTTTAACAATGTTGTCAAAGTTCATATGACAAAGTCTCCTATGCCATATCAAACTATCATCAAACTTAGCCATTAGACATCGACTTATCTTGGCATTACACTAAAATAGGTTACCTTTGGTCTATTTACTAGTGGCAATAAGTTCACCACTCTTCCCAATTATACTACAAATTCCACCTTTGAATTCAAGAACTAATCATTTGTCATTCAGCAGAGCAACACTCAACTAGTTATTCTTAAGACCTTCTACCCAGTAGACATAATTTGCATTGCTCTTTCCATTCAGTGAGATGGATCCTTTATCTTTCACCAAGCATGGTGCATCATTGCCAAATTTGACAACACCTCCATCATATTCATCTAGAGACAGAAACTTTCTTTGGTCACCAGTCATGTGGTGAGAAAAACCACTATCAATTATCCACTCATTAGAGTTGTCAATGCAAGAAACAAGTGCTTTCTTGTCAAACACTTATTCCTTTACTTCTACAAACACTATGTCTTCATTTTCTTCATCTTTTGATTCTTCATCAGTGACACCTTCATCCACAACAACTACAATTTCTTCTTTTTCCTCCTTTATACTTTCTAAACCTCTCCAGCTTATCCTTATTCTCATTGTTAGGACAATTAACAACTATATGTCCTATCTTATTGCAGGAAAAACATTTCAAAGGAAGTTTACCTCTATATTTTCTAGTTCCCTTTAGAAGTCTATTAGCAAGAAGAGCTTCGAACTCCATTAGAATCTCTTCATCATCCATATCTTTGCATTGTCTAGATTCATAACCGGTACTAGTTTCTTTTCCTTTTCTCGATGGTATAGTAGATGCTTTAAAAGATGACTCAATCATATAAACACTACCATCATAGCTATTCAACTCATATGCAGTTAAATTTGCAATGATAGAATCTAAGGATACCTTGGTTTTATTAATAGACCTTAGTTCCTGGATAGCAGCAACTCTGATTGCATAGACTAGTAACAATGATCTAAGAACTTTACTA
This sequence comes from Cryptomeria japonica, assembly GCF_030272615.1. Lineage (NCBI taxonomy): Eukaryota > Viridiplantae > Streptophyta > Pinopsida > Cupressales > Cupressaceae > Cryptomeria > Cryptomeria japonica. The sequence goes on along the minus strand of NC_081411.1, from coordinate 185,626,020 downwards.
ACAACAGTGGGATCTTCAATCATTCCACCAGCACTTTTGATATCTCCAACTACTGTATTAATCCTAATACCATATTGCTGAATGGTCTCTCCTTCAAGCATCCTCATGTCTTCAAATTTTCCTCTAAGGTTCTCTTCCTTAGCTTGCTTTACATGCTCATCACCACCATAAATGGTTTCTAGTGTGCCCCATACCTCCTTAGGAGTGTCCTTGTCTTGTACATCAATAAACTCAATATCTGACAGGCTATTGATAAGGCCTTCCATGACTTGCCCATTTTTCTGAATCTCTCTCTTTTGATCATCGGTTAGAGTACCAGTGGGAATCACATAGGCATTTTCAACATAGCTCCAGTGTTGAGCACCCATACTCTTGATGTAAATCTTCATTCTTTCCTTCCATATCTTGAAGTTATCTCTATTGAACTTAGAACCTTCCCTCTTCATCATTAAAGTAGGATCTTTTACCTCAAGCAGTTAATCTTATATCACCGAGGACCTGGAGTTGCTCTGATACCAATTGATGAATACTGATGAACAATAGATACCACAAACATCATTGAGAGGGGGGGCTGAATCAATACAAATAAAAAATCTCTTCAACAACTTATCTAGCTAAAGAAAAATCAACTAGATATCATCATTACTGAACTTAACCATGGCAATACAGGTTAAACACAGTAAGACATCAGATACCATAAACTCATAAGTCTGAAATGATCAATACTTGACATCAACTTCACCCATAAACATATGCATGTGGTATACTAGAAATACCATAACCTATAAACTCTACATGCATAGTCTTTCAACTAAATACTTCATAAACATTAGATGAAAAATGCATAACACATAACACACAGATTTTTCATGTGGAAACCCAAATGGGAAAAACCACAGTGGGGATGAATACCCACAAGATTGTTTTGAACTATTTTGAAGCTCGCCCTATTAGGTGCCTATTCCGATTAAAGACTTTACAATAAAGTTATGCTAGGAACCGATCCTGTTAGAGATCATCCAGTTAAGGGATGGTTATATACCTTGTTAAAGGTTGAAACCATGTTAAAGGTTACCTCGCTAGAGGATTTAAAGAACTCAATGATCTTGAGTCACCTGGTTACAGGTTTTACAATAAGCCTATTAAAGCTACTCGATAAAGGGATTTTCCAATTGTTGAAATGGTTAGAAGATAACAGGTAAAAATCTGATCAGATAACAACACTACATGCCAAGGAAGATCCTTTTCACATCATCGACCTTATAGACAACAGATAGGTGGGTAGCATAAACTCTAAACCCTAAGATCTTAGGTTTACAATACAAATGGTCCAATCCTAACCATCCAAACATATTACATAGAGTATTACTATTTCAAACATATCACAAGACAATCAATTTTTCAATCATACCACTAAGAGAATGATAATTCCTCAGGTAGACTTCAAACGCGATCGATATTCTCATGCAAGATACTCAAGGAAATCCTTCACGCACACAAGGATGACGTGGCACCTCGATCTCATTCACATATCTTAGCTAACTCGTCACAGAGTATCATTGGTTGCATCACACAAACTGGATCACCAAACTGATAACCATAGAGCTGAGACTACCAACTAGAAGTCACACTAAGTGAAACCTTGACACTGGTTCACTACATCTCTTCATGCCTCTTCATGTTGGTTCACCAACTTTATTGACATCAATGACAACATACATTATCATTATATCAACATACCAGTTCACCATATGCTAACAATATCCAACAATCTCCCCATATGCCAATAATGTCCAACAGAGGGAATGTATGGATATGCTTGGAAATCCCACACCAGAAGAAGTCACTGAGAAAGAAACACTTGCACATTTACTAAGTGGACTTGTATCCATATCTAGAACACTCAAAACTGGTTGGGATACCTATGTACAGTTGCTAGAGAAAGATTATCCAGAAATTTTGAGATTAGTAAAGCTCCGGTGAAGTAATATGTAATTATTCTTTCAATTCTTTCACCGGTCTTTGGCATTGATGCCAAAGGGGGAGTATATTATGTAAAAAATATGTATGTAATCCTAAGGGGAGGATAGGCAAAGTATATTGCTAACAGGGTCAATTAGCTCAGGGGGAGCATGTTTCATGTTTCTACTGAACTGACAAGGAATCCATTTTTCACATGAGTGTTTCCATCAATGCCAAATGGGGAGATTGTTGGAAATTGACACTCATTGGAATCATGTGTTGTCATTGATAGCAATTAGATTCTATTGAAGGCATATACTAGCATTTAGAGGCATACACCGATGGATACTGACATTGGAGTAATCAGGGTCATCACCGGCACCGACACTGACACCAGCACCGACATCGACACGGACATCTAGCACTTTGATGAAGCCGACATCATTTGGGATCTGATAGGTTTTATTTGTGAAATCATTTTGTAATTATTGTAAGGGCTGAGATTGAATATATTTTGTATTGTAAGCTGACATAAGGCATATTGTTTGTAAAGGGTATATAAGCCAGTCTGTTAGGTAATTTTGATATAGGACAAGTATATGACAAGGTAGTAGAACTGTGTGATGGGAAGGATATGTATGAAGGTCATTTGTATGTGAATGTAATATCATACAATGATCAGTATATGGTTTGTAAAGCATTCTTGGAGGAAAGGAGATACCAGTAGAAGGATTCAAGGTTTATGGACTGGTACAGAACAAAGCTTTAACCAAAACTCTTTTTGGAATTGCATATGCATTTTTTGAGTTCACCAGTACTGTTATATCACAATAGAAGATTGTAGTCAATGAGACTCTTTTGTGTTGAGTAGATTGTTGTAGGTCATGTGCCTTTCTTCATGTGCAAGCCCCCATGCTGTGTAATATCTTTCATATGGCCAATGAATTGATATTGTGGGTCACAAATCCCATCGTGGTTTTTCCTCTTTGAGGTTTTCCACGTATAAATTCAGTGTGTTATGGTGTTCATTCATGTGGCTAGTTTATTTACTTCATGTTATATGTTTCTTCATTTACCGGTTTATGTGTGTATGTCATAATAAGGTAAAATCTTGTGTTACTGGCAGAACACTGATTCACCCCCCCTCTCAGTGTTCTTGGATTCCAACAATCTTCACATGCTCATCACCACTTCAAATATCTTCAAGTTTATTGCACACATCATGAGCAGTCTCCAAACCATGGATATCAACATACTCTGCATCGTACATGGAACTGATAATGGCCTCCAATGCTTGATTATTCTCTTGTAGTTCCTTCTTTTGATCATCAGACATAATCCCACTAGGTAAGGTATATTTGGTAACCACATGTTCCCAATATTGGCTTCCTAGACTCTTAATATATATTTCCATCATATCACTCTAGATTCTGTAGTTTTCCCTATTAAACTTTGGACCTTCTTTCTTCTTCATGTTCTTCTAGATCTTTACCTCAACCAGTTAGGCTTAGACATTAGAGGACCTGAAATGCTTTGATACCAATTTATGATATGATGAATCAATAAGGATCTCGACAACTACAGAGAGTGGGGGAGTGAGTTAGTAGATAGAAAGATGACTTAACTTTTACCAAACTCAAAAACAATCTCATAAAACAATTCTTGAACTAACTGGTTCAAACACTGAACAATAAATTGTAACTGTACTTACAAGTTTATCGGTTAACTAATATAACAGAATAACAAATCTAAAACATCAAACCATTTTACCAAAACTTGAAACCACTTTACTAACAATAGAAAAAGTACATTTCATATTATTGTCGGTCATCTTAACATATCTAAGTGGCTTTATCAGTTAAGCAAATTAACCATATCAAAAACATAACCACAAAAACCATTCACCACATGACACAATGATTTTTGATGCGGAAACCCAAATGGGAAAAACCACGGTGGGGATGAATACTCAGAAGTATTCTGAACTCTTTTGAAGTTTTCCCTATTAGGAGCGAAGCCTATAAAAGCTTTACAAAATGTCCTTCTAAGAACAAATCCTGTTAGGGACCACCCAGTTAAGGGTTGACTATAATGCCTTGTTAGAAGCATGTTGTTAAGAGTAACCTCGATAGAGGATTTGAAATCAAATCTAATGGATCACTTGGTTAGATGATTTACATAGCACTAAGCCTATTAAAACTTACTCGGTTAAGGGATTTAACTATTGTAATTGTTAGAGAACAACAGGGGTTTGCTGATCTGGTAAATAGCACTACTCTGCTTGATTAGATACATTTCATGCTCCTATCTTCCTTCACACATACTGCAGATACTTCTTCTGGTTCGACAATCAATCACGCTGACACTTAACCAAAATTTCCAACACTACAACAAAATAACTCATCGACCTTATATGCAAAACAATAGGTCGATAACACATCACAAACCTAAGATCTCATAGAGATTACAAACAAATCGATTCAAGTATGACTGTTAGATTACATATCAATGATCAACACATTGTTCAAGACAACCTCAATCACTCCTTGATCGTCTATCGTCGATCCCTGTAACTCATCATGCAATTTCCTCTTCATGCAATGTACTCACTCATTCACAAGATAAAATTGTTATCTCATGTGCCAAAAGCCTCTTGAAACTCATCAAATACAATATGCATATGTGGCATAACCTTTACTGATCACCATTTGATTATAAATCAATACAACCAATTCACCAAGCTCCATCAGTTAGGGTGTGACATATCAACAAGTAGGGTTGTTGGTTGGTCTCACTGCTTCTAAAGTAATATTAGTTTCCTTCACTTGCTCAACTACCGATTGCAAAACAACAACATAACAACATCATTACTGGTTACAATTGACATCAATGACAACACAATAGTTCATCAATGCAATCTTGAATCAAATGCCAACACGTTCTAACATACCAGTTAGACCATCTTCTTTTGGTCATGCCATTGTAATCTGCTACTGGAACTGGTGGACCACTTGATCTTGTAGGAACAAAACCTCTTCTACTTTTGTTCCATGCAACATTTTGTCTCTCATATTCTTTGTATCCATTTCTATGTGGAGCATAGCTGCTATATTGGCTTCCATATGACTGCAGGTCCTTCTTCCTGCATTCAAACTCTTTATGGCCAAATCTATTGCAGTTATAACAAGCATAATTTGCATAACTGGGAGAGGAAATATCCATGTTTCTACTCCTTGTTACATTTTTCTCATATGCATGATATTTATGAGATCCTAGATTGTTCCTTCTAGATCCATTTATGCATTCTTCTACCCTATGGTCGTAACCATTACATGCAAAGCGATAACCGGAGAAGGAAGATTTAAATCTTACAAACTTGTTTTTCCATTCAAGGGGAGATCTTATAGGTTTGGCTTCTCCATTTCTCCTTCTATGAGGATGGATCTTAGGTTGTTCATGCTGAGCATTTCTTCCATCTGAACCTTTCATCTTCCACACTTGCTTTGTCATGTGGGTGGTAGCATTTCCTTGTCCTCTATTAGTAAAATATCTTCTTTGTTATCTTCTCATGTTCTTTCTTCTAGTGAGGCTTCCTTCTCCCATATTCCCTTTTCCTTTGGGATCTATATTGTTGCTCCTTCTTGGAGCACTGGTCTTCATCCTTGTCTACATTTCTTCACTGGTTGTGGTTAGATCAACCTTCTTCCAAGGAGTATTTTAGACAATGAAGGTTTCTACCTTGTTCTCTCCATTTGAGGTGACAAACAAAATGTCATTGTGGGGGAAATTCTTGCTAGTGGAGCATTCATCGACACCACTTCCTAATGCTTCAATGTCCTTGGCATACTTTTTATTTTTCAACATTTTGTCCAAGGCATCATTGTTGCTATCCAATTGGATTCTCATCTTGAGCTCATCCTGACATTTCTCAAGGTCATTTTGGAGAATCTCCATTTCTCCAACCAGTTGCTGATATTCTTTATCATTTTCCTCTAGCTCAGAGGCCATCTCTTTACACAGACACTCCTTGGTGTCTACTTTTTGAGTCTTCAACTCTGAGATGCATTTCTTAGATTCTTCATGGCATTTGATCAACTGGTTCTGCATTTCTGATTACAATTTTTTAGGTCACCAACCCAAGGTGCACCAACCCCTGATTTAGGGAACAAACACAAGGAACACCAACCCCTGCACCGAGCTCCAAATCAATGATCTTCAATGAACATAGTCAATTACAAAAGTAATAGCCCTATTACAAATGAACTTTGTAACTCTTCTACAAATCCCTCTACCAATTCGTCTATCCAATTCACTATCAGTTCTCTACTCACCTTCTTATTGCAACAACCTTATCTCCTACTGCAAGCCACTCTTTGCTGCACCTTTCTCTCTGCTACACCCATGCTAGTTCTCTCCCTTTTCCTTCTCTGCTAGTTCAACTCTCTACCGGTTCTCTATTCACACTGTCACACTTGTTGCTTTCATCGACCGATCTTGACAACTTAGTCATATATCTACCATCTTATCCTTTTCAGATCTCAACTTGCCTTTTCTCAATCCTCAGTGACTCTTCTCTACCAGTTTTGTCACTACCGGTTTTCTCCTCTGACAAACTCAATGGTTGACTGATAGTTTCCTCACTATTGCCGGTGGAACTCTTCAACCCTACTCTCTCACACATTGAGTCTCTTATTCTTCTTTTTTTTGAGAACTTGACTAAATTCTCTTCTTTAGTAGCAACACCCTCTCATCCAGCGACAGGCTTCATCGATTTTGGCTTGCATATTTATAAAGTGATTTTCTTACCAAAAACCCATTCAAAACTTCAGGAAGTTAGGGTTTCTTCATCAACCTTGATGTAGACCAAATCCAATTAGATCTCCTTTTAGAGATTGACCTCCTACAAAGGATCAATCAGCTCCACCAATCGTGTAGCTTCCAATACACGTTTGCTAAGTTTAGAAAACATGGCTCCTGCTTCAGTCTACACTTGTAAGACATCTATGAAGCGATCATGCAAATAGCTTCATGTGCCCTGATCAACACCTGTACCCTCGACCTTGATCATGAAGTCATCCAATTAGATCTTTATCCTCTTATTAGTCTCGAGCCACACTCTTCTACTCCTCAACCCATGAAACATGCTATTGACATTAATGTTGACCAGTCACCACCAACCTCATCGACAACACTTTCACTAACCTGTGCATGCATGCCACCAAACCTCCATGTGGCTGCTTTGTCGGTCTAGACAAGATCACTGACCAACCACTCACCCAGGTTATGTACCGACTCACAAACTCTACCGGTTAAACCCTAACCGGTCTACTTTCAACCTTGCACTGTACTTCTCTTCTAGTGGAACACTCACCCAGTCAACACACTTGCTAACCAATATTATGTACATCTTCATCAAATTGGATTTTTTCTACATCTACACTTTATCCGCATTACCAGTGGACATACTTACCAATAAACACCTTGATGACACAATGTCATCAACCTTCAACAGTTTCTAGTAGAGGCAATTGCATTCCGAATGCACTCTCTATTTATAGTTGCTCAACCTTTCCTTCTTCATGATTAGCCTGAACATCATCTCAACTGGTTTGTCAAGGTAAAAACCCATCGTGCTTCTTTCCTCTTCCTTTTATGTCCTGGTAGCTCATCATGTCTTCACATGTTGATCCGGTTCACATCCTTGATCTCATACACTTAGGGAAACTTCGTGTTTCACTTGTTCATCCGGTGTGTATCTTCAATAATCTTCCTTCTACTCTTCTCTCTTATCTTTATGGACTATGATGCATTTAATGCATAAGAAGAGATAAGCTCCACTTACTGGTGGGAGTGGATCCTTGCCATTTGCTTCTGACTTGCACCAATGTGGCTTCCCTGTTTGAGCAACATATCTTCAAATGGGTACATGTGGTCCGGTTGGGGCACATTCACTGTCAGTCATCTCCTCAAATGGTGAATGCATCTTTATCTGGTGGGAGTCCTACTGATTGATAACCCCATAGTATATCGGTGATCTATACATACATCTCCTTTAGTGTTGGTGTGATTTAGATAACATTCCCCCTCTTCGTCAAAATCAAGTGACCAACATCTTTCTCTCTTACAAATATCATCATTTATCAGTTGTTATATCATACCTATCTCCTATCCATATCTTCAACATAAGTCAGACACTAACTTGTGTATTGGTGACTCCAATAGCCATTATGTTAAATGACATTCTCTCCATTATGGATGACCTGCAATACTAGGTGACATCAAAGACATCACATCTAGTATACATCAATGATAGTGCTGCACATACATCTCTTATACTGATTGACATCAATGACAACACAATGCCAATAATATATATATTCTTTGAAATTTTGATGCAATTTCGATGTACATGTATTTATCTTTGATGTATTTACTTCTTTGTTTGGCATTATTGTCAAAGGGGGAGTAATATTTGAAGAGTCAGTCAAAATTTTGTATGTAAAATTAAAGGGGGAATAGTAGTATAAATCTTTTAATTTTCGTAATAGCATGGAATTGCTAAGGGGGAGTTTATGTCATGAAGTCAATTTTTGTATTCCACACTTAGTTGACAAAAATTTTCCTAAGTGTTGCCATCAATGTCATATGGGGAGAATGTTGGCATTTGACTGAACCGGTAAATCATTGATTGGAATGTGATGAAGATATTGAGATTCATGTGTGATGACTAAGTCCTATATTGTCATTGATGGCAACAATGTCTTGGTAGTTATCTAAGACCTGGAAGCCAACTAGTAAGGTATAACGAGTACAAAAGATAGTTTACTAGTGAACCGGCAAATAGGTTCTTAGTTGGTAAACAAAGACATGGTTGCATTCATGCAACTAGTAAAGGTGATTGGTGAAGAGTTGAATGATGTGGTTTTATAGGAGTGATGGAGATAGGTATTTGGACCTATGTGCATGACCACATTGGTAGATTTAATCGGACAAGCAAGACTTGATGTACAGAGAAAGCATTCTGCTGAACACTTAACCGGTAGTGACAAAGTCACTTAAATCGATAAAATGACATAGGTTTTGATTTATTATGTCGGTGGTCGACATAATTTCAATGTGAAATGTTATTTTTCCTAGGTTCATTGAACCTAGGAAATTGTTCCAAGGTTGTAGCTGACTAAGTTGATGTCTATAAAAAGTGTGATGAGTTATGAGATAAACATGCATATGTTGATGAGATCGAAGGCGAATATTGTGATTCTAATTGTGCGGTGATTTGTGAAGCTTTGTATTGATGTGTTGTTGAAGTTTTGAGGATCTAAAATGGATCTTATCAGGCATAGAGGTATTACATAAAGATCATTTGATTGTTGTTTTCCTAACAATTTAAAGCAGTAAAATCCCCTAACTGGGTAGGTCCTAACAGGCTTTACATTGTAAATCCCTTAACTGGGTAGCTCTATATCAGAGTTTTAAATCCTCTTGTGAAGTTGATCCTAATAGGTCAATGCTTCTAACATCGCTCATCATTTAAATCCCTTAACCGGGTGACTCCTAAGCGGGTCTTCTCCTAATAGGGCATGTTTATAAGACTTTAACCGGTCAAGATTTCTATTTTGTAGATAGTGAATCTTGTGGGTATTAACTCCCACTATGGGTTTTCCCTTTTGGGTTTCCACATATAAATCTCTTGTGTTATGTGGAATTTATTTTATTGGGCATTATCTTGTGTGGTGATATTCCTGTTATGCTTGTTAAGTTTTGAGTTGTTTAAGTTGGTGATCAGATTCATATTACTTTTGCTTGCACTGATTCACCCCCCCTCCTCTCAGTGCCTTATAAGTTTATTAGATAGAATCAACAAATGTTTCTAACACTAAATAATCAAACTAAATAAAAAAAGTATTGGCAAGTATAGGAATGCAATACATTCTTGTTGACACCAGAATAGTCACATTTATAATCCTAGGTATGGATCTAATAAGCCAACACCAAATCTATAGAAACTTCAAGATACATCATTATAATCCTTCTAGAGTTCTAAATATCTACATGACCATACTAAAATCCCACTATAAATGTGTTGAACCAGTCCTCATATGGACATGGACTATAGCCAAAAAGCTCATTCAGACTAAAATGTTTGACATCAATGATAACAAGAGAGCATATTTGAAACAACATTGTAGTTGTATGGTGTTAACAATGAAGATTTAAATAGACCTATTTGAAGGAAAATAAAGGACAAGTAAAAAACATTCTCAAGCACAATTACACCAAGAGACCCCCTGATTCACTCAATTAAACGATCCCCCCCCCAACACACACCCACCTTAAAAAAAATGATTTAGCAATTTATTTTTAGTGCTATTATAATTACCACCAGTAAGAAACACTAATTGGATTGGACTTCAAATATTTTACAAATTCTCATAAAAGAGTCTATAGCAAAAGTAATAATTTTCTATAAAACCAAGTGAAAGAATCAATACCACTATAAACTACATGAAAAATTATGCACTTTTTTAAAAATAATTGCCTTGATTTAAAGTTGTATGAAAAATTTATGCAACTTTGAAGTTTGCAAAATAAGAACAAACCAATGTCATGTGTGAGGATCTACAAACTCTAGAAAATTTGTGCATGGAAATTGGAAAATGTCTTCACCACCATTTAAAGCACAAAAAATTAACTAAAATAAAAAAAAGTTACACTAAAATAAGAAGTCGACAACTTGAGTCATCATCAAAGTTGATCTTTAAAACTCGATTTGCCAAAGAAGAGATATGAATATTATTTATTTTTTTAGAAAATTTAGTTGCTAGTTAATTTAGCTATTCTCCAAATATAGAAGCCTCCATATATTTAGGCTTTCACCAAATAAATTCTAGCCAAATATACAAATTTTCTAATTTTATCAAATTGTCAAAATTAAAGATAAAATTTGACACTAAGGACAAATCTAAAAGCAAAAATTAAAAATAAAGTACAATATTTGCTTAAATTTTAGGTCCACTGGAAACTTAATGTTAGAAAATTTTATCATTAAAGATTTAGACTTTATAGCTCCACTTTTAAGACTTTATTAGACTTATTTTAGAGTTAAATGTGTTTCCATGTGCAAACTTAAATTTCAACACTTTATCTCATTATTTTTTTGAGTATATTCCTCCTCTTTTTCTTTTTCTATGATTTTTTATTTTATTGAAAAAAACCTAAAACCCTAACTTTTTGAAAATGTCATAACTTGAATTTTAATCTTTCATAGTGAGAAAGAATGGATGATGAAGAGGAGGTTGTGGTAGGGTTTCAAGATTCTCATGTGAGGTAGATGATGAAGGTAACAGACACCCAGATGAATTTGGGTTTTTTTCCAAGTGGGTTGTGGATTTTTCTTTAGCAATGTTCTTTCCCCTAGGGTTTGCAATGGAAAGGCCTTTCAAATTTTTTATATTTGGTTGGGTTTTTTTCCCTTTAAACCTAGTTGGGGCATTTGTCTTTTATGTTTTTGTTGATAGGGAAAACCTTTTGTCAACTATCATTTTTTTGTGGGGGGTTAGGTGTTGCTTTGGGGTTTGTTGGCTCTCTATTATTCTCATGCATGGGGTACATTGTTTCTCTTTTTTTGGCTTCTGCCTTGACACACTGGTGTGTTGGACCTCTAGAGCCCCATCCTATTATGAAGATGCTCTTTTGGTTTTATTTGAGCCCTCTTCCTTTGGGGCTCAATTGTAAGGTCTAGTTAGGGCTAGCTATTGTTGTTCCTATCTCCTTCTTTCCCTACTTGGTTGATAGGTTGCATGGGGATGAAGCTCTCTCCCCTCTTTTGGTGACTCTTTTTGCTTACCCTTGATGCAATTTTTTGCCTTCATCTATGGCATCTTGTAGAGTGTTTCTTTGATGATGGTTGCTAGTGGGTAGCACATGTTGTGTCCCTTTTTAGCAATTTCTTGGTTATGCATTGCCTTGCCCCATGGGGTTATGTGGCTTGCTTAAAATATTATGGCCCCCCTTGTGGTTTTTGATTCCTACTCTAGCTATTGCAGGAGTTGGTTGGTTGCTACTTCAAGGTTTTATTATCTCCTTGGTGATGATCTATCACTCATGTTCTAATTGTTTGAAAAGGGTCTAGAGAATTTTTTCCAATTCCCATCTCCTGATGTTGATGGGTTCTAAGTTCTCTAAAGGTTCTTCTCTTCTTAGAGGCCCTATGGAGGTAGCTCTTTTCTAGGTATTGAGTTCTCTTGTTCTTCTCTATTATGCTTATGGGAACTTGTTGGCTCCTATGGCTAAATGAGATGTTGTGGATGCTGACATCCTCTATGGATCAAGTTATCTTGTTGTGGTGAGTGATACAAATTACTGTGGACCTATTAAGGTTAAAAAGGTGTCATGTTAATAGGACTTTCTACCAGGAAAAGGTTCATGGATGCCTTTCAAAACCCTTTGGGATTTTCTATTCTAGTCCATTCCTTGGTTGTCCTATTTTGTGGTTTGTTGGAATGGCTAGGTGAACCTATTGTAACAAGGTTTAGGGATACATTTAAAACCCTTTGGACTATTTCATGCCTAGCCATCCCTTTGTTTGTGTTTTTATAGATGGCTTAGACAAAATGTTGCACAAAGCCTTTCAAAACCTACTATTAGTTTTTTGTTTCCTTGACTTCTTTGTTTCCAGTGCAATGGTCCTTTTCAAGAAGATGGTTTGGGGTTCCTTCCTAATTCCCTCTATTATAATTATGTGATTTTATTGGGGTGGGGCCCATGCTCGCACCAATTTGTTGCTTTATTAAAGAAAATCTTTTCAAAAATACTTTTGTCCTTTTTGGTCTTGTTGTCTTAGTGGTCTCACTACTTGTGAGTTCCTCCCTTTTGTTTGCCTTTGTAGCGGTTACATAATGGTTTTGGCCTCTACTAATTTTATCTAATTAGAACTTCTTGAAAAAAAGTCATGAAAAAAGTGAAATTAATTTTTGAGAAATATATTTGCCAAAATTCAACAATTTCATAGTTGATTTTAAAGAACTTCTCATTTCAAACATTGTAGATCTAGCCTCCAGTGTCTAAATCAAGAAAAGTAAAGAGCTGATTTGACTTTCTCAGCTACACTTAACTCAATGATGAGCCCAAAGTTTCTCCACAAATCTTCAAATGACCTGTAACTAACAAGTCAAAGTATGAACCTCACTAAAAACTAGTATTTTCTCCACAAATTTTTGATTCTCTAGGTCATCCAAGGAAGTAAGAGAAGAGCATACTCGTGTTGAACAATGATACCTTTACACTCCTAGATTTCCTAAAAGAAATATAACCCACAACTCATTATTAGCTCTAATACTATTTGATATTTGGCTTAACATCCTACCCAAGAATATTAGGTACCCCATACATAGGTGAAACTGGCCGCTCTTTTAAGACTACAATCAGAGAACGTGATGCAGACATTAAGCATGAAGGTACTTTGAAGTCGGCCCTTGCTGAGCATTCCTCTTCCACCAAACACCACTATCCCTAGACAAGACCCAAATCCTTTCTATTGAAGATAACTTGTTCAAAAGAAAGCTCAAGGAAGCCATTGAATTATATAACCATCCATCCAACCTTAATCATGATGAGGGTTGGAACCTGAAATCCTCTTGGTATCCTCTTTTATCGTCCCTTAGAAGACCTCGCCTCCCCCCCCCTTAAGCTCTCTTATCTTGTGCCCCCTTTTCTCAGGTTCCTTTTTCTCCCCACCCCCTCCTTGTTTCTCTTTTCTTTCCTCTATTGTAGTCTCCTCTCTTTGCATCCCCTAGGTTTTCCTTTTGCCTTTTATCCCCCTCCCTTCTCTCTCGCTCCCTCCCTTCCCTCTCTTTGTTTGGTTTTTTGTTTTTCTTGTTTACACACACACACACACACACACACCTGTGTGTGTGTGGGTGTGTGTGTGTGTGTGTATTCATTTGTTCATTTGCTTGTTTTTGTTTATTTTCTTGTGTTTTTTATTTGTTTAATTTTTGTCCTCTTATTAATTTTTGTTTCCTTTTATTCTTATTTTTTATTTTGTCTTATTCATTTTTTAATTTTTTATTTTCTATTTATTTATTGGCTCCCTTCTCCTTCAATTCTTCTTCCTTTTTCTTCTTACTTTTCCTTTGTCTCTTTTTTATTTTTATTCTATATTTATTATTATATTGTGATATTTGGTTCTATTTTTGTTTTTTGTTATTTTAAAAACATGTGTCCTTACTTCCCTTTCACCAACCCTATTTATCCCTTCTTGGTCTAGAATTTCACTCATTCTCATTCTACAACTCTCTCATCGTGATGATGGATCATTGAGTATGGTCTGAAACGTTGATGCAAAAAAAATTACACAATTGAAATCTAGAAACAAAGACAACAATCCTACCCAAGATGAAAATGAATGAAGGAAAGAAAATACAAAAATCATAAATGAGAAAGAATACATTGTATTCTACTCAACATAATGCAAGATAACTATGAGCTTGAGAAGTGAGAATACAAAGGGAACCCCTTGGTTATATAGGCCAAGGGAAGAGATAAGATGTCATAATATTATGAAAAGTGTCTTAATCTTAGGATATGAGACATAAAGTAGATAATTATCATAAGATTGTGACAAGTGTCTTAATCTTATGAAATGAGACAAAAAGTGGTAAATATCTCATGTGGGCCCAAAGTAAACTTAAGTAATAAGATGTGAAAATGACCTAAGTGGATAACTATATTAACTAGTTAGATAAAGTACCCTATTCACACTAACAGGGATCTTAGTTTATGACACTAGGATAGGGTCCCATTTTCCTATCATTTCATTTATTATGGTAGATAAAAACATATAAAAAATTAACATCATTTTCTAAGACAAAATACCTAATCAAGAGAGATTGATTTGATGTACTATTACACAAACAAGAGCGCGATTGGTGTATTTACTAGGCCTTTGGAGAAAATATAATTTGTAATATGTAACAAAATAAAAGCTTTGAAAGATAATTTAGGTCTTAATTAAGAGGAAGAGTTAAATAAATTAAATCTCTTGGTACTTGGCTAGAATATTAAGAAGAATCTTAGAGGTTTCTTAGTTAAATGATTAGATATTTGTAATGGTGAAAATTAGACTTTCCTCCACAAGAAGGGAGAAGATCACTAATTTTTCTTGGTTACCGATTACATTAAAGAGGGGAGAACCCAATATATCTAGCTCCTCAAATCAGCAAGGATAGGGATGAGAATTCTTATTGGATTCATTAGATTTGAATTGATTGCCCTCTTTTAATTTGAATTGTTTAAATGATGAAACTAGGCTAAATGTGTTGAAATTGAAAGGATTATGTATGAACTATGAGCCACGATTGTCAAACAAAGCCACAAACCTAGATCTAAGCAATATAATAGTATTCGGACTTGTTCTCGGAAGCAACTCTTGGTTTGTCAAGACCATAATGCTCGTCACTTTGGTCCTACATACTTTTTGATGTCCAAAGGGGAACCTATTCGTCTTTGTAAATAATATCGATCCTGAAGGTTGCAGCTTCATACCTATTCAAACCTAAATAAACCCTAGATTAGGAATTAACCTTGAAGGAAATATTGCAAATAATTAAATAAACAATGGAAATAAATACCTCATATTCGCAATTGTTAATGATGATGTTTTGCTTCTTGAATGTAATCACATATGTTGTATGAAATGGCATGAACATGACAAAACCTTAATTGCATGCACATTCTTGCATATGATTGATGTAATATTGCTCCACAATAAATGAATGAAGAATATGTAGACTTGAAGGTTTTTGAAAAATGCTTAATGATGAATGCTTCAAAGATGTGGGACGCTTAATTGCTTGGAGATGGAGACTTAGATTGAAACAAATTGATTGATGTCTTTGTATATGGATATCTAGGTCATTTATCGATTAGGCCGACCTCCAACGGTCATGTTGAGCCATCAATTTCATTTCCTGTCAAAGAAATAGGGCTCAACTCACAATTTAAAATAGGTCCTAACTAAAGTCAGGGACCTAAATAAGCCCCAAGGAGAAGGATATCCCTCCAAGAAATCAGTTGGTAAGCGTGCATGGCATTAGAAATTGAATTAAAGCACTGAACGGATCTAGATAGGAGATGAGAGGGAGACACGCTAAAGTAGGGACACAAACATGAAGTATAAATTTGCCCAGTGAAAATTTACAACGTTACAATATCAAATAAGTTTTAGTTTGCTTTACCAACTAGTTCTCTATTTAGAAAATTTTGTTTTAAGTATGATGTACTTCCTTGAAACTATATATTATAATCTTAAGCACTGATTATTAAAAAAAATCTGAGTCATAGAAATTGTTTGAAACAGTATGAAAAATGCCGTGGTTGACGTCTATGAAAAATGTGAAATCTTAGTGGCAGGGAGATTTTTATCAGATATCATGGTTGGAAATGCCGTGGTTGACATGTATGAAAATTGTGAAATCACAGAGTACGTGAAGCGTTTGACAGAATACCTCAGAGATGTCTTCTCGTGGAACGATATAACTTCAACATATACACCAAATGTGGAGGCACGCATTATAAAGCGCATTGATAGTTGGACAGCAAGCATCTGCGAATTGTGGTGACATAAAATGCAGTGATTCGAAAAGAGCAGGTACATATAAATGTAAAATCTGAAAGCAGAGACAATATACTTGAATCATTTGACAGAGCTTTCTAAAGAGATGTCATGGCGTGAAATGCAATGACCGGAGAAAGACATAGACAGATGATTTTGTTGAAAAGAATTCAGAAACTTCCAAACAAACGCATTAAGGAGATGTAAGGTTGAATTCTACGACCCGCGCCATCATCTCCTCAGATTGCACCGAAATGGGAGCTTCAGAACAGGTTATAGAAGTCCATTAGATCACCGAAGCTAAAGGATTTTTGTCAGATGTTGTTGCTATTTCCTTGGTCGACAAGCATCCAAAATGGGGGAGTGTAAACAAACACTTGAGTTCGAAGAAATGTGATTTCATAGTATACTTTCAATTTCAAAGATTACAGATAGATTTCATGAAAAAGCCATAGAAACTCTTAAGGAAATGCAATTGGCATATGCAGAGTCAAATTAGTCATGCCAAAATCCTCCATAATCAAGCCCAAATGGAAGTCGGATTAGCTGCTCGGTTGGAAAGAGGAGCATATATTTTTTTGTAAACTCAAACTTTTCTTTGTGGTGTTATTTCGAGATGCTCCTATTTGAAATGCTATGAGAAGGCCAGACATAAAGGGTCTTGTTAGGTGTGATGTGTTGTCCTCTACAATGGTAAAAACATTTCTCTTCTTGGAAAAAATTAAAAACTCGTATCAAGACTTGGATATTTGATTTCTAAATATTATATGAATTTCATGAGTTTGAGTTTGAGTGAAAGACATGATAACATTCTACAAAGAGCAATAAGTAAATTGCCTATGATTGTGAATATGAACCATGAAAATGACATTATAAGTGATGGGAAGTTTGTTGACATTGATATTATCCTTACTCATAATAAGTTGGCTTGTTTTCACCATGGTCAATCAATGCAATTGATATATTGTTTCACCCGACAAGAGGTGAGATAAGAAAAGCTTCAAAAGTTACTACATTGCAAATACAATGTGTATGCCTAGGTTCAAAGAAAGTATTGAAGGATATGGAAATTTGTTATTCAGTAAAAGATCTCTCCAAACTAAGTATTCTAATGTGTAGATGTAAAATTATTGAGATTTATGATGAAATGACATTACACATGTTGGAAAGTCAAAGAGCATCAACTATGTCAAAGGTTGTAGGATTTGAAATGAAAAGTGAAATGTTCACTAGTTTTTGTTATAAAACAAAGAGGACAAGTTCAGACAATGGTCGGTTCCAAGAAGGTCTTCAAAAAGTATCAAAGGGAAAAAAAAGGGAAGATTGTAAACTACCTCAACAAGATCAAGAATATTGTCTTTCTTCAAGGTCACAAGTTTCAAATCACCTTTTTATAAAAGTGACTTAATTCACTTATTGTAACTACAAGTTAGATTTTGGGCTTAATTTATGTAAAAGTAAGGTAAATCCTAACCTGTCTCCAAAAAGGTAGTTACTAGAAGTAATAACTTAGGTAGTTATCCTAAGTGGTTATCTTAGGTAGTTATCATAAGTGATCAGTTAGGTAGTTATTCGAAGTGGTTACCTAGGTAGTTATGTTGAGTGGTTACAAGTTGGTTATCAAGATGAGCCTATAAATATAAGACTTTTGCATTGTAAATGGAGGGACTCTTACAGAGGGGAGACTATGGAGAAAATCTTAAAGAAATAGTTTGATGACTTTTGTATTTACACTTTTTACATAAGAGTTCTTGAGATTGTATAATTTCATGGAAATAATAAACGATGCATTTAGGTCATATGTTCTAGCCATGCTTCTTGAGTTATTATTATTGATTTTTTGTATGTCAAATTAGTGATATATTTTGTCTATGTGCAAATTATTTGTCATCTCTTGGAATTCTTATTATTCGAATTGATGTAATGAAACACGATCAAACTTTGGTATCTTGGTTTGTATGTGCTAGAGTTACCCATCTCTTCGTATGTTGAGATCCATCACCCCTTATTTCATCATCATTGCAAGCCAAAACTTATGTTGTGCTAAAACCCCTATAATTTGTTATCAATCATGAAGTCCTATTTGGTATTCGTATGTCTACCAATAGGGTTTTTGTTATCTATTATCATTTGGTTTTGTTTTGTCTAATTTTTGTGCTTTCAAGTGAAAAGTACACAAAAATATCAAATACCCCCATCATATGAGGGAGTTGTTCCTCTCAAACACAGAGGAAGATTGCAGTTTTACAACAATCTATCTGACTATTGGCACGGTTGTCACTACTCTTCAGACAAATAGGATCAATTTTGAAGGTGAAATCAGTGACAAATTTGTTTACTAACAGACAAAAATTTAACTTGACATGAAATAATTTGAACGCTTCTTACAGAACAAAATTATATTATTTCATATAATTAAATTAAATTGTTCCATATAATCTAAAATATGTTTTAAATTTTTAATTCATTTAATTTGAAATTTCATATATTTTTTTAATTGATATTAATTTTGAATTACTTTTTAATGTGTTTTAAGTCCTATAAATTTTCTTCTCATTATAAATAAGTTGCATCTCATCGAATTTATAAGATGGGCATGTTTACGAATCTCTCCATTTTGAAGATGTTTGCTTCTTCATTAGCTAAGAGGGTATTTCAGCTCTTATTTTCATGACTTTAACTGACAGTTAGAATAATTTGAACATAATTCCCCAGTTACATTTGTTAAGAAAATAGAACAACAGAATTACAGCAAATACAAAATTGCACGGACATCATCAATTACGTGATTCATCAAAGTTGGCTACGTCTATGAGAAAACTGAATTTTATTCTTCTTCAACGATTGCAGCATAGTAATATAAATTCTCATCAATCTCAAAATTTTATCCTCTTCAAGTTTTATAAAACTCGTCATTAAAATAAAGAATCAAAAGACATGGGAATAAGAAGAGTTGGAGGAATTGAAAGGTTTTGTAGGTCGGACTTCGCGGCAATATATTCGCAATCTGATTTGCAACTATATCTTATGAATCTTTATTACAACACAATAGGAACTGATATTCAATGTTTCCATATAACCTCTGAGATCTCAATACAACTGATAATGTTTTCTTTTACAATCTCTCACCACATTTTCACTATGCACACTGCATCTATATATACTTGTTAAATAAGCATCTATATATACTTGTTAAATAAGTTTCTGTAATAACACGCTTGGAATCTTTTGTGATCTTTCACTTCTGTAAATACGATTTTTTTTTCAAATTTGATTACTTTGAACAAACCTGCAAAGACCTTATGCGCCTTTACGATAGATGGAATCGTGTGTTTGTTTCTACTAAAATATCCTATTCAATCAAAAAGAATGCGGACTATTCTATTTAAAAGAACGAGGGACTGAAATGTTTTGACAGCAATTCTGAGTTGTTTACTAAAGTGAAAAAATATTGGATGTTAGACCTTTTCTTCTCAGAGAGTTTGTTTCATAAGAGAGAGATTATTATTTTTAATTAGAAATGTTTTTAATGGTTTTAATCATATTAGTATAGAAGGTTTATGATAAAAGCGTGGTTGTTTGTATATAAGGTTTATTTAAATAAAGGTTTTCAAAATATTAATTTAAAAATATAAAGTATTTTAATAAGAAATTGAAGCATGCATATTAGTTCATTGAGGTAGTGAAAGATGATCTTTAATATTCAAACTTCTTTTGAAAAATTATATAAACTAAAGACTTAAGGTTTCCCTCATTTTGTGGCTCTTGTTTAAGCAAACAAAGTAATAATAGTAGTTGATAATTCATAGTTTACATATTACTAAAGGCTTTTCCATATAGAGACACAAACCAACCTTTCTATTTTTGAGATGATATTAAGAAGCACATCCAACTAATAGAAAAACTCTTCTAGCATGGTATAAGAGGTAAGATGGTCTAAATATTCCCATTCAAAAGGACTCTTCACAAGTTGCAAGATGCACTTCCTTAATGATTGAGAGGATCGACTAAGTCATGTAATTGTTGTGCAACAATCTCAATCTAGGTTTGAATTTGTATGTAACCAGGAGAGATTTCATTAATATTCTCAAAAGGTTTTTCTAGATCTTTTTTAGTCCAAATAACCAACCTCAAGGGGAAGAGAAATTCATCTAGAATCTATAGAGAAGGGAAGGAGTGTAATTGTTAAAGTTAATATCAAATTTATACTATCAATACTTTCATTGTACATTTCAAATATGTATGTGAAGTTCATGCAATATGAAATCATGAATAAACTTTTAAATAAACAAGATATAGGGCAAGTCTCCAACCATTAACTTAAATTTTTCCTTGACTACATGATGTATAAGCATTGTATTTTTAACCCTATTGAGCACTCAAAATGGATTCTTAATATAAACTCTCCCTAAAAAACTTTTTGGTGTCAGATCATCCGATTCCACAATCATTCCTATGCAACCCAAAAAAGTAGTATGGCATGATTTTAGCTTTCTTCATTTTTAGTTGGTGTTTCTTGGAAGGTGTTCACATACATACTTTCCTAGATAATTACTATAAGGTGCTATAAGTGTGACACAGGAATCTTTTCTTAATTAGGTGTAAAATAAGTTTTCAGGGGACACAAAACCACTTAGAAGATATTTTTATGGGACCCAAAACCTAGTACACAAGCAAAATTTTGCCAAAAAATTAGACATAGACAACTAGCAACCCAAACATAGCAGAACATCAAGATCAAAATATTATAAATTCATAGATACACAAGAAACAAGATCGAAGCCATCACCATCTCACCTCAAGGATCACAATAATAATGTATTTTGAATAGGCTCCTACAACTTTCAGAAAGCTCCAATTTGCTTCCAGATTCTTCACCTCAATAGGAGTGAAAAGACAGAAGACAAAAACATATGCATCTTCAACAACCATATAGCTAAGACCCTAAGAAAGGGCAATAGCAGCAGAGAGCCTCTCCCACACAAAATTTCATAACCTCAATAGGATAGGTACGAAATGAAGCCAGGTGGGGTGTGGAGCCACTACTAGACTTCGCCACCCCATCAATTCCATCGATGTCCCTCCACCAAGGGGGGTGTTTTTTTCTAAGTAGTTGAGTTTTAGTCACATGGCGACCACACCCTTGCCCCTAGGTGCTAATAAAGGGAAGGAAAATTTCTCACCTTTGGGTCCTAATTGGTGGTTTTCCTTCAAATGGTCAAATATTGGATGTTTGTTGTCCTTTTTTAGAAAACAAGGTACCATCAAAAAGTGGTGCCATTTTTTTCATCATTTTTGTTGCTAGTACATTTTGTGGCCTGTTAAAGTTAGATGTGCATTTTGGGCTCCTGAGCTCATATCTTTTGACCTGTTTCTCCATTTCTCATGATTCTTGTGGCATTGGAAATTTCTTTTAGGATACTTTCATTCTATCCATGTATATTTTTCATATTTTTCTTGAGGTACAATTAATTCATGATTTTGTGTTTTGACACTCTAGTTGATTGCCTGGTTGTTTAGGCATTTGCAAAAATTTTGGTTGTGGTTGGTTTTATTTTGGCTACATCCTATGTATCTATAGTATTTTTGTCTAAATTGAGCATCTTTTGTAAACACTATCTTTTGTAGATGCATTGAGATAAGTGCAACATCATGTATTTTATGATTTTTGCACAAATATTATGCCATAGTAATGTGCCTACAAATTATTATAAAGTATCATTGGAACTTGTGTAGTGCCCTTATTATTTTCCCATCACAGCTTTATCAAGTAAAAGTTCCTCCATGATAACTATGGAATCTTTGGGATTCTTGCCTCCCGCATGTGTGTAGTTTGGTGCACACCATTTTCTCAGTTGCTAGTACTATCATCTAGTCACTTTATATATTGTGTCATATCCTTCATGTATTTATTGGTGACATATAGTTTCAGTGGATCTATCAAGCTTCTCCCTAGTCAACAACATGTGGGGTATCATACTATTCATGCTAATTCTTACTTGGTTGTGCTTGGAGTGAGTTGAGAAACTCTTGCATTTTTGGGGGGGGAGGCAATCTTCTTCCTTATTTGATCATGGTTCTTTAGACTATTTATTGGTGTAAATAATTATTCATCTTGGATATTATTACACCTTACTTAAGTTTACTTAGGTACATGCATTTCATAGTAGTTTGGGTATGAGACACTTGGGTGTTTGTGCCACATTGGGATAGTGTGTGTAGGAGAATTTCCACCTTTTATGGTGTTGATCTTGTTGTTACACTCCACATTCAGTGGATGATCCACCCCATGTGGAATATTATATTGTTTCTCCTACCTACCCACACCTATTTCCTACCTACCCTTGTTAATTTCTTATTGAGCCACATGTCATGTTTGTGTGCTCACATATCCATATAGCCTTGCCTATATAAGCAGGCTCATATTCATTGTATGTAACAATTGATGATCCAGTTGATCAGTATTTTTATCTTGATAGAATACAGTTTATTTCTATCATATATTTTATCTCTCTTATTTGTGCTTTCCATTGCCTCTTGATCTTGGCAAAATCTCACATGGTATCAGAGCCATTAGAGTGTCATTGGTTTGCTAATTGAGAGAAATTTGATGCTATTTGGGGTTGTGTATTTTGGAGTTTTCTAGTGCAGGATATTATTCAAGCTTGATGGGTCAAATCTGAGGTTACCATTAGATTGAGGAGGACCAAGAAAGTCAGTTTTTCCTTTTGTTTCATCCAAATCGGACTTTGGAAGCCAAATCTAGAGGCATTTGAAGTTTGATGCTGCAGCGAAAATTTTCCAGAAATTATAATTTTGCAGGCAATTTTCAAATAGCGATATCTCACTCATCCGAAATCATTTTTTCAAGCAATTTTTTTTTGTTTTGGGGTAGAATTTTGTGATTTGTACAATGGCATGGGACTTTTCTGATTTTCAGATATAGGTTTTTCGGAAATTGTGAAATCTAGATTTTTTACAACTTTGGAGGCTTCGTTTGGGCTCATATGTACTCCTTTTCAAGTGCCATTTTTTTTGAAAGTGCATATTTTTTCATCTACTTTCATAATCTGCCATCTGTTTGTAGTGATTTTAAGTAGAAATTGTACTTTCAATATTTGGCAATTTTTGGCATATTTGGTACTTGCATTTTGATTGGATCTCAGTTTAGATCACTAATAGTATTTGTTGAAGTCTCTTAGATCTCATTTTGAGAAGTTATAAATTGAAATCAGAAGTCCACTTTGCCTTGTTTTGCAAGTGGCCCATTCTATATGCACTAAGTATAAAGTGCCAAAATCACCATTTTGGGGGGATTTCTTGATTGAGTATTTTGGGGGGGTGTCTTGTGTGATTGTGCCTCTCTCTATCTTGTGTTTTTTCATTTTGGTGCTATGGGTTCTCCTAAATTTCCACTTTTAACTCCTCATAATTAGGCATCATGGAAAATTAAGGCATGGAGTAAACTAATGGAAAAAGGACTCATTCATTATGTAAATGAAACTATTACAGCACCACCTGATCCTAAGGTTGATCCTAATGCTCAAATTGAATGGCTTACTAAGAATGCTATGGCACTTGGAACTCTTAGAAAGTATGTATCAGATGACCTCATTTTTCACATTGATAAGTGTAAAACAATTAAAGAGGCTTGGGATATTTTTAAGAAATTGTATGGTCAAGTTGATGAGATTAAGGGCTACAAGCTTGATAGTGAACTCACAACTTTGGATCCCAAGGATTCCGATACAATCCAAGATTATGTCACAAAAGCAATTGAGCTAAGAGCAAAGCTAAAGGATTGCGGAATTGACAAAAAGGATGCTCAATTGGTTTATAACTTGTTGGACAAGCTTCCTTCAGAGTATGCAGCCTTTGTATCTAACTTTCACACCCATAGGTTAGCTCAAGGTTCCTCATACACTTCTCCCTCATTTGATTCATTCACAGAGATGTTGATACTTGAGCAATCTAAGTTGACCACGATGGGGATTCTCAAATCTTCAAAGTCACAATCTTTGGTGGCTAACAAATGGAATCAAAGTAATCAAGTAAAAGGCAAGAATCAAAAGAAACCTAAGTCTAAACCACAACAAGATGGAGCACAATCTTCCTCTCCACAACAAGGTGATTCACCATTCTCACCTAAGAGGAAATCATATAAGGACAATCTTTTTTGTGGATATTGCAAGAAGTCAGGACATGATAAGCATCATTGTTATAAGAAGGATATTGATGAGTTGAAGAATCTTCTTGAGAAGAATAGAATCAGCCTACCTTCTAGAATGTCTACATCGACTTCTTCTTCCAAGGATAAAGGAAAGGATCACTCTTTTAGGACAGATAAAGGAAAGGGACAAGCTCTTTGTGCTACTACAAGTCATGATTCAGGGAGATGGCTTCTAGATTCAGGGGCTTCTCATCATATGGCATCTTCGTGGCCTATGTTCTCTACATTTGAGACTTGCCACATGCCATAGATTTTGATGGGAAATCATACATACATGGATGTGATTGGGAAAGGATCTAGTGCCATTGGGGATAACTCCTTCATTGATGTGTTGTGTGTACCCCAGTTGACAAATAATCTTCTTTCCATCTATCAAATCACACATGGGGCAACTAGGAAAACTGAGTTCACACCTGATTCAGTTATCATTAGAGACTTGTAGAGTGGAGCTATCATTGCGACTGGGGTGGTTGATCATGCATCTCGGTTGTACTCTTTTTTAGATTTTGGTCCTATTGATAAGGTTGGTTCTTCTTATGTTGATGATTCAGATTTTGAGGAGAACTTTGGGCATTTTAACTTGGGGATTCTCACATGTGACCCCATTCTTGAACCTTTCATTTCATCTCCTTCTATTGATATCACACCACCTATTGCACCTAATGATGCAACTAGTGTGACAATTTTGCCTTCTTATGATTCAGTGCAGTAGGATATCTCATGTCTTCCAGCTTCAATTGATTGGGATGCCTACTTGACAGACATTGCAGGTTTGTTTGTGGACTCCTACATTGTAGATTTGGGAGACACCATTCATGACATTCATCTTCTCTTTGATGAAGATGATCCTTCTTTGATTGTTGTGAGGGATAACTCTAACCCTCTTGTGCATTCTCTACATGATCAATCTTTAGAGGTTGACATAATTGTGGATACTTTTGTAAAACACTTGGAGAAGGTCTCTTTATCTTTTGAGGATACATATGAGTCTTTGGATATTGTTCTACATTCATCTCCACTAGATCTTGGAGTGCCTTTTTCAGTAGTGTGGCACAGTTTACCACCTTTGGAGGGGGTACCTTTCAGCATCGACATGGGGACACTTGAGAAGTTTTCAGAGATTCCTTTCATCATGAGTATTTTTGCTTCATCTTCCCTTCATGGTTGGGGAGACTTCATGGATACACCTTTGGTTTTATTTATTCGTAATGGGAAGAGTGTTGTTCGACGTTCATGGAGTAGTTTCCTCATTCATATTCAAGCTTCTATCATTGGTGCAGATTCCAGATTGAGGGGGGGCTTCCTAGTCTCTCTTCTTCTCTCATACGGGGGGGAATTTTTCCTCACATGGGCTTTTGTCCTTCACATACTTCTATGATAGTTCTTTGTATCTAGTTTTCTTCTCTCTTTTGGGGGAGGGTTTTTTCCCATTGGGTTTTTCTCTCTTTCCCCACTTTGTGAGAGATTTCCTTGCATTGGTTTTCATGCATTTGCATTTGTACATGGGTACCTAACATGGCCTCATAGCCGAGACCCATCTTGCATTGCTTAGTTGCATTGTAGACTTAAGTACGTTCCCCTAAGTTACACTTAAGGGGGGGTGTTGGTGTAAATAATTATTCATCTTGGATATTATTACACCTTACTTAAGTTTACTTAGGTACATGCATTTCATATTAGTTTGGGTATGAGACACTTGGGTGTTTGTGCCACATGTGGATAGTGTGTGTAGGAGAATTTCCACCTTTTATGGTGTTGATCTTGTTGTTACACTCCACATTGAGTGGGTGATCCACCTCATGTGGAATATTATATTGTTTCTCCTACCTACCCACACCTATTTCCTACCTACCCTTGTTTCTTATTGAGCCACATGTCATGTTTGTGTGCTCACATATCCATATAGCCTTGCCTATATAAGCAGGCTCATATTCATTGTATGTAACGATTGATGATCTAGTTGATCAGTATTTTCATCTTGATAGAATACAGTTTATTTCTATCATATATTTTGTCTCTCTTATTTGTGCTTTCCATTGCCTCTTGATCTTGCCAAAATCTCACACTATTAAACTTGTATTTTGAACTTGTAGCATGCTTGGGTGCTACATTGGGATCCCCTGCTTAGTACTGGTCCTATGAAGATGGATGTTTGTGCTGAGTTGATTAGTTTTCTTCGCTATTGTGGGTCTCTAGAGTGGGGTAGCTTTTCCTTCTCCTTTGTGAGACTACTTCTTAATACTCTTCTCCTAGTTGAGAAGGGTAATAAGAGTGAAATATATTCTACTTCTTCTAGTGTCCCTATGGAGGTGGGCCTTGAACATATTTTTCTCTTTAAAGACTAATTTGGTGATGACTATTTTTGGGGGTCTGATTTGGTCTTTTTAAAGAATGATAGTGTTCTTATTAGAGGTTGTTCTTCCTATGTTGTGGTAGGGGGTTTCTGGAAAAGTGGTACAGGCTTTTTATCCTCTGAGAGTTTAACCAGAGAGGACTTTGTTTCCGTTCTCCCCACTACAGTGTTGGACTTTTTCTTCTTTCAAAGGTTGTCATTTTTTATGATTCCACTATTTTCCTCTACTACCCCATCATGCAGTGGGCTTGTTTGGATCGTTTAACTCAGGATTCCTAGTTTGGAGATTGAATTGGTATCTTCTTTTCATTGAGTTGAAGGTTGGATCTCTACCCTATGTTTTTTCCTACCTAGGGATTTATCTCCCAGTGTTTATGTTAACAACTAATCTATTGAGGCGACCCTTAGTATTATTGAGAAAAGGTTTTGGGGTGCCTCTCAAAACCCAAAGATTGTGTGGATTTTTGTTGCAATTTTTGACAAAGATATCTCTATGGATAGTGGATCTATAAAGGCAATCTAGTGTGGGTATTTTGACATGGTCCATGCTATGGTGTGTGTAGTGGTTTTCTTTTGGATGAGGTTGGGCTTACTACCTATATCCTTTTATATGATCAATGTTATTCATGGTGGTTCTTCTAGTAAAAGGTTTTGAAATGCCTCTCAATAAATGATTTTTGTTCTTCTCTCCCTTGACTACATTGTTGTAGTGCAAGGGGTTTCCATTGGTAGATGGTTCAAGGTTCTCCTAAGCCCCTGTGTTGTGATTAGGTGATTCTTCTTGTTAGGGAAATCTTTCGTGCTAGTTGATGCCCCAATCAAAAGTATTCTTTGCAAAAAGAGGTTACCTTTTTGGGTTTTTGTGTTTGTGGTAATCTCGATGATTTTGAGTTCCCCCTTGTGTGCCTATATGGTAGTTATGATTCAATAATGAACCTATCTCATCTTTTATCTAATCAAAAATTATAGTGGTTGAGTAGTGATGGTGATATCAATCATGCAATTTGCATTAGTTGAGTAGTGTTTTGGGGGTCACTTTTGTAGATTCATGTGCCACCTATATTTTTTATTGGATTGATAGATGTTACTGTACTTGTTCCCATCTGATCATTGTTCGAGTAGTTTCATTTGGGAAACTCATGCATATTGTTGTCTTCCTGATCCTAATCATCACCCTTTTCAAATGATTTTTTTAGTTATAGCATTACATCAATCTTTAACAGTTGTCTACAACCTCTTTGTTCTTCAGTGATGTTCATCATGTTCTTGTTTTGGGATATTATTTTGGAGAATTCTTAGTCCTTCATGTTTTCTCTTTTAGAGAGGATTTTTCTCCCATGGGGTTTTCCTCCTTTTCTCTGTTTATGAGAGATTGCATTGCCTTGTAGTTGTGCATGGGTACCTAACATAGCGTTGTTGTTGGGACCCATAATGCATCTCATATTGCATAGTTTCACTCCGTAGGTTTCATTTAAGCGGGGGTGTTGGAGTAAATAGTGGTTTACCTATTTAAATTTACTTAAGTTTCACTTTGGGTAACTGCATTTAATACTTCTAGGTGGTTAGGTAAATGCTATATTATTTTATTACCTACATCTAGTATTTTGTGTTGGGTAATTGTACCTATCCTCACCTCTTATTGGTGCTCCCACTTTTTCCTTTTATTTATATGAAAGGCTTATGTACATTATTTTTTACCTCAATACATTTTCTCATTTGGTGGAATAGCATCTACATGTTTTTGCTCTCTTGTGTGTGCAGGTGTATTTACAAATTGTATCTTGGGGTTCTAACAACTATTTTACTAAGGTACATTCTTGAAGAGTTGGGAAAAATAAGTAAGAACTTACTCCTATTGATTGTGACAATCAAATTTTAATGAAGTTGAAAAATAACCTAATTCATTATGGTAGATCAAAAGACATTCAAACTCAAAATTATTTTTTAAGAGAAATATCCAATCAGGAGAGATTGACTTGATGTACATATACACAAATGCGAACATAGTCAGTGTATTTATAAAGCCTTTGGAGGAAATAAAATTTATAATGTGTAAGGATGTGCTAGATGTCATAGATAATTCGAGTATTTGCAAAGAGATAAAGTATAAATGAATAGTTCGATTAAACATGTATAGAATAAGTCTTGATAGTTAACTATAATATTAATGAGAATCTTGGAGGTTTCCTAATTAAATGATCAGTTATCAAATAAGTTTCAACTAGCATTCATATTTAATTACATATTTACAGATGTTTTATGTGAGTATGATGTACTTATTTGAAACTATATATTTATAATCTTCATGCATTCAATGATAAAAGTGTTCCATATCAAAAAAATGGTTGAAAAAGTGTCACAAAATAATATGACAATGAAACACTATTTCTTTATTTTGAATGTAAAATTAAAACAATTTTTTTTTTAAATATAGAAATTAACTTGATAGTCAAGTGAGCCAAATACTTCCAACACAATAAAATTATATTATTTAATATATTTTAAAATATTTTTCTTAATTTTTAATTCATTAATTTAAAAGTTATTATACAATTTATAGCGAGCTATCTAATTGATTTTAATATCAGTTTTTGCAAATTGGTAAATGTAGCTATTTCTTTAAAAAGTATAAGATTATTTAAATATAATTATTTTTGGGATGATACAATTATATGATTTATATAATATTAAAAAAATTAATCATTTATATTTATGTACAGCTGATCTATATTGAAAAGAAAAAATCTCCATCGCCAATTGTGAAGAGGATATGTATATTTAAAAAAAATTTAAAAAAATCATCCAATACGAAAAGACTAGAAGAAATATAGCAGGGAATTGGAAAATGATATTAAGAATCTATATACAAGTTATGTCCCCAACAATTTGAGGACAATATTGCAGTGATCTCTTGAATGATCAAGAAACAAACTTCCTTTTTTGCAATGATAGAGAATATTTTCACAATAATAAGCAAGCATTCAACTTATACGACTTTAATACAGACAAAACTACATAAAAATAAGAAACTACAGCATATTGCAGCTGGAAGCCTGAGAGTTCAAGTCTTCAGAACTCCAGAAAGAAAATTTCGCGAACTTGTAAAATCAGTTTTCTCAAACCTTAATTACCACCCCAAGTCATACAATAGCACGATTTCGTGGTTTCACCTGAACATTTTCAGCAGAACCATACTCAGGCTTAGCCCTATATTTCATATAGCATTTAGAGTAAAGGATGCTGTCCCACTTGATTTTTCTCCGGTGCAACCAGTCAAAATACCCTAGACGTTCTAGCTTCATCCACACAAACTCCACCACATGGTCATTAACAAGAGGAATTATACCGTGCAGGTGGTTGAATCTCGCCATCTTCAGTGTAAACCTTACACTCCAGTCGATGAAAAGCAAAATACCAAAACCGCAGATGATGGTGAAGAAACCAATCAGACACCAAGCGAGCATGTTGAGCTTGTGCACAAGCATGGAATACACTGCAGTGATGAAAGCTAACTCCGTCAAGCCAAAGCTGAAGCAAATAATTGCGTTGGTTATGGAGAGAAACAATATCTTGTCTCCCGTGATAAGAGGTGTACTCAAATGCCACATGAATACCACAAATAGGGACAGAAAGAAGGCCAGACAATCAAATATGAGAAATGCCTGAAAGGAGTCAAATCCTATCAGAAGTGGCGAACCTAACAGTTCCTGTGTCTCTCCATTCCTTACCTCCGTCTGGAAACCACCCGGAACGGTGAAGGCTGCCGTAAAAGACATTGTGGCTAACAACACTGCCACCACTAATTCTGTGTGGCGCCTGTCCTCGTATGCTTTGTTCACCAAGTTAATGGCATTCTCGTACTTTTGTGAGGTTACCTTTAAGGCGGTATACAAGAAGTGCCTTCCCTTAGGAGGATAATTAGCCAGCTTTGAAATTATCTTGTGAGATTCATGGTGCTCTGTGTTCTCTCTTGCAATGTCCAGGGCCGTCAAGCCTTCCTCGTTAACTGCATCTTTGTTTATGCCTTGTATTTGCAGGAGCGACTCCACCATCTACACAATGAATAATCAAGTTTAACGTATGCATTTTTAGAGATCTCTCCACTGGAAGATGTTTGCTTGTTCATTAGCTAAGTGGGTATTAATATTTTAGCTCTTATTTTCATGATATTATCTAGCAGTTGAATAAATTAAACATAATTTACTATTCATTTATTGATATTTCTGTACTCAAAAATTATTTTTTTTAACTAAAAAATTCAATCTAACATTTACTTACTTTATTCTCCCTTGGATAACTAACTTTACCACCGTCAAACAATCAGCAGACCCAATGTAAGCATTTCTGATTAGAATATAAGAAAGAATCGATGCATTTTCTGAAAGAGAAATCTGATATGAAACGTATATTCTGATATTTCAGGTTTCGTAGTAATATTTGGTAATAACTAGTTATCTCTTTTTTTGATAAAACCTAATTCACTTACTTCATTGTTAAGAAATCTGACATAAAGAGAAACTTACACGAAAGTTTTTCTTCCTTGCTGCTATATGCAGAGGCGTGTCTCCACTTTCCAAGGCCTCTATCTTTGGGCGAGGATAATTGATTGCAATTTGAGGCATTTCAGCTCCCTGGTTAAAGCTTACTGCAATATGCACAGCTCTCTTTCCTCCACTTTCCATGGTATCCATCTTTGAAGGAGAATAATTGATTGCAATTTGAGGTTTTTCAACTCCCTGTTTGCAGCTTACTACAATATGAGCGGCTTTGTTCCCTCCACTTTCCTGGTTGCAGCTTACTGCAATATGATTGTTTATGTATGGACACTTCTCAACTCCCTGGTTCACAATGTCTGATAAGCACACCTTTCGATTCAAGTAATCAACAATTCTCACTTGGCTAACTTGGGCAGCTAAGTGTAGCACGTTCATTCCATAAATATTTGGTGTTTCAACAGCATCTGGCCGCCACTTGATCAACTCTTTTACTGCTTCCAGATACCCCAATTTCGCTGCCATACAAAGTGGTGTTTCTTGGTTGTCATTAACCCAATAACAAAGCTGGGGTTGAAACTCTACTAACTGCCTTATTATATGGACGTAGCTTCTCCCCGTAGCGACATGCAAGGCTGTATCGCCATCTGTGTACTTTACCTGGATTAACTCTCTGGCCTCTGGTAAATCTAATGTATGCTTCACCAGATCTGGAAAATAGACATCCAAGATCATTGTCAAGTGAAATTTTT
Source organism: Cryptomeria japonica (assembly GCF_030272615.1). Taxonomy (NCBI): domain Eukaryota; kingdom Viridiplantae; phylum Streptophyta; class Pinopsida; order Cupressales; family Cupressaceae; genus Cryptomeria; species Cryptomeria japonica. The sequence goes on along the minus strand of NC_081411.1, from coordinate 185,593,616 downwards.
CTCTTTAAAATAGAGACTTAGTTAAAATAAAGAAGTTGGTCTTATCATTAAATATGATATTGTTCAAGAATGGCTATTTTATCTTTGTGGAAGTGATACAAAGCTCAACTAAAACAAGAACGTAATACAGCTCTAATCTCTTATGAACATAAGGATAAAGAAACTTAGCGAGGAATAAGATCACCAAACGACACGACTTTTAATAGAATAAAACAGTATATAAGGAATACAACACAACAATAATTAAATTCACGGAATCTGAAATAATGTCATTGAAGAAAGTGGTAAGTGCTAAGGTAATAAGAACAAGAAAACAAAATAGATTTTCAAAGGAGAAAACACCTGAAGGTATAATCGACCTGGTGCTAGAAAGGACACTGAATACAGAAGTGAAAACTGGCATTGTATGGATGGTCTTAGCTAAATATTCTTATTTTTGTTGTGTTACAGATATATTCAGAAATCAATAGGCAAAGAAAAACATAAATTCTAACGACTAACCTTTATTTCCTTTGATTATTGCAACGTATAAGCATGTTCGCCCGTTCAATGTTCTTTGGAGTAGACCTGCTGGATATGCCTCAAATAGCAGCTTAACTGTCTCTAAATCGCCGCTCTCATAAGCTTTGAACAGAGCCGTTTCTCCAAGGTTGTTAAGGACGTCCTCACCACTTTCTTTTTCTTGTTGGAGTAGAACCTTCATGACTCCGGAACAGCCTCGCTGAGCAGCCAAGTGCAACGCAGTATTTCCTTTGGTATTGATAGCCTTCACAAGCAGAGGATTGAGTTGCAGGAGCTGTTCAATGAATTTTACATTTCCTGCACTAGCAGCCAAATGCAGAAGAGTATTTGTACTCCCGGATGTAATACTGTTGAGAGCTGCTTTCAGTTCAGAATTGTCGATCATTGCTTGAGGACATATTGCAGCATCGTACAAGTGGCCATCGATCCCTTCGCTGGGCTGTTGAATTGCCATGGCAAATTTTTGCTGTTGCTGCCTTCAACACCAGCCATCCCGTATCATTATATGATCCCAAAGTAGGAGGAAACAGTTGTTCTAATGCGGGGTGATTGGTCTGGTTCCATAGAGACAGACGAGGTGAAAGTGGACGTTCCCGTGAAAAAGAGGAGGGTTAACTAATGTCTGATACCATACGTGAGGGAGAAATAAAGATCATATTAAAGAAATTCTATTTGTCTAATTCGTTGAATTGATGAAAAAGAATTAATCGCACATTACAGCTCCAAAGTATGCTGATGGAGATGTTATTCGATTTTAAAAGTATTTTGACACTGCTTATGAGATTAGCTAGGGAGCACTGCGCGATGCTTAAATTTTTTTAACAACACACATGGAATCCTTTGTGATCTTTCACTTGTGTAAATACAATTTTTTTTTTTCCAATTTTAATTACTTTGAACAAACAGGTATTACTCTTTTACGCGTCTTAAGAAAAGATGGAATCGTGCGTATATTTGTACAAAAATATCCTATTCCCTTTAATAGAATGAGGATATGAGATGGAAGACTAGGTGGGGCCAATGAATTATTAACAAGGTTTTTTATAATAGATGATGATGCTTATTATCTCAATGGTGCGTGTTAATAGATTATCTAAAATTTAATGATTGGGTGCTTTTTTATGGGAAGAAGAGGCAACCTATCTAAATTCTATCATTGAAAATTTGAAGTTGATAACTTCTAAAGATGAAGAAACTAAATTATAACTCAAAGAACAACTACAACAATTGAAAATTTTTGTAAAATATTTAATATCCCAAATTTGATATCTAAAAATGAGGATAACTTGTAGGCAATGAAAAAGAGGGATCAAATAGTGGATAGTTGGATACATACAATGGTAAACGAAATTTGTGAACAAATAAAATAATATAATTATCATAAACATCTTAAATAATTCTAAAATAATATTAATTTATTTTTTTAATCTATTCAATGGTCATTCTATTTGATTTATGAGTTATTTAACAATTATTATATTTTATTTATATTGTTTACTTCATTTTAATTTTATTTGAAAAATTATAACATTTATAGTCACTAATTTAATTAATTATATTTATATATCATTATTATAATAATTATGTTGATATGGTATTATAATATATTTTCTTATTTTCTTAATAATAATATAAATATTGATATTAATATAACATTAATATCTATATTTCTACTTAAATTTGTTGTATTTAAACAATGTGACAAATACAACCAATGGAAGGCCAACTTAAAATTCCACAAAGGTGTCCCTCATGGGAGTTGAACTTGGGTCTCCACATTGAGAATTCAATGCTTTAACCAACTAAGCTCAAGCCCCTGGACAACTAAAAATTTATTTTATTTACTATAGTTAATTTATTACATAAGAGATATTTTATATTAATTTAGAATCAGTTAAGTATTTAATTACATTTGCATTATTCACTTTTATTTTTAATTTGAAATAATATTAAATATTATTTTATTTATCTCAATGTCAAACCCTAATTTTATTTTATTTTCACAAATACAATTAAAAAAGAGTCAAACAAAAATATTTTATATGATTTATCCTATAATATAGTTTTATATATTATAATAAAATATAATAATATATAAACAATTAAAAAAAATTATTTATCTAAAAAAGTAAATTATCTAAAATTATTTGTAAAATAATATATATATAAAATTATTTTTTCAATATCATTTATCTAAAAAAATATATTTTATTTACTTTAATTAACTTCTTGCTGAACAATTATTTTATTTTAATTTTAAATTGTTTAGTTTTATTTATATTATATTATAATGTAATATAATTTAACCTAATATTACATAATATAATAATATAATATAGAAATAAACCATTTAATATAATATGACATTGCTAATATGGCCCCAAAAGCATGCCTTCATACAACAATAACTTTTGTGTTATGGGGACACAAACACTGTAGAATAAGCACATAATGGCTGCTCGACAAAAGCATTGGGTCACTTTTGTTGACATGTTATTAGTGGCGGGAGAATTAATTTTTATGATCGGTGACCAAGAATTTTTTATAGGTCAACTTTAATTAAGTCGTCACTCTTCTAATTGAAGAGTCGTCCTCCTTGTGAAGGAGGACAACTCATATGTAGGGGCAAGATGCACATATAAATGGATAAGGAAACTTCATTCTTTGATATCAAATTCATTCACTCGCTCAGATTGCTCTCCTTCACTTAGCATTCATACTTCAGTATTTCATATTTACTTATAGCAGTTTGATTCTTCTATCAAGGAGGTCGATATATATTATAAAGTGGTGCTATTATTATAGTTGTTGATTGGCCTTGTGAGTGGCCTCATAATTAGCTCTGTGTTGGTCGTATTGTAATTGAATTATTTCAATATATTCCAAGCAGGTTCCTTTGTTAGGGTAAATTAAGGATGCACAAGTGGCTTTGGTAGCACATCCTGACAAGAGAATCAAGTTGACAATTTTGGTGGCTGACATCCCTGCCAATTATGGCATGTTATTGAGTCATACCTTCTATAAAGACATGGGTGGGGAAATTAGAATGGATTGGTCTCAGACAATGATCATAGTTGGAAAACAGAGAGTTGTCTTGCATCCTGAAACAAAAGTCAAATACACAATCTTTCCTTCAGATGATCTGAAAGCTCAAATTTTGTATCAAGATTGTGGCTTTGGAAATTATATGATATCAACTGATTTTCAAGGTGTGGATAAGACCATAGATCCAGGTATGTCTGATGAACTCTGGTCCATGGAATTTGATGGGAGTTGTTCATCTTCTAGTTCAGGGGTTGAGTTAGTATTAATACTTCCTAAAGGTAAAGTTATTCCTTATGCTTTCAAATTGGAGTTTCAAAACACTAATAATACAGCTAAATATGAAGCTCTATTATTAGGTCTTGTTGAAGCGAATAAATTGTAAATCAGAACGTTGAAAGTTAAAGGTGATGCTAAACTTATTGTGAAACAAGTGAGAGGTTTATTCACTGTTAAAAATGAGAGACTGAGACATTATAGAAATCGTGTTTGGGACGAGATTGAAGCATTCGATGCTTTCTCAATTGAAGAAGTACCAAGGGAGTTCAACTCGAAGGCTAATTCTTTGGCGATATCTACAACTTTATTAGTGCCTTATCCTAATTTCACAACTAATACCTACAGGATAGAATTGGTTTATAGACCGAGTGTGCCAGACAATTTTGAATCCTAGTAGGTGTTCGAAAATGATAAGCAAATTCAAAATTTTTTATGGTGTGCTGAGATTTTCACATCCTGGTTTTATAAAGGTTCAGAAGCAAGTTGTAAAGAGTTTTCTCCTGATTCACCAGAGGAACTGCATGATGGGATGCTACAGTTGAAAGGAAATAAAATCCCAAAAGGCTTGGTTTGTCTCGAACGTCTTTTTGATAGAAAGGATGGGTATGTTAAGAAAGAAGAGAAAGAAAGTCCTGTATTTCAAAACTCTGGTGACTATGAGCGAATCAACATTGGTACTAAAGAGGATCCTAAGTTTGTTAATTTAGGAAAATGTTGTTCTAAGGAGGAGAAGATGAGGTTCATCAGCCTATTGGTTGAGTTCAAAGATGTTTTCTCATGGTGCTGCTATGATTTGAAGAATTTCAGAGATGGTAGATTCCAACATCACATTCCTTTGAAACCTGGTGTCAATCCTTTTCGGCAAAAGTTGAGGAACTTTAATCCAAAGGTAGTAGAAGAAATCTTTCACAAGGTAGAGAAGATGCTGAAGGCTTGAATTATTTATCCTATACATCATTCTACCTGGATTGCTAATATTGTCCCTGTTCGAAAGAAAAATGGTGAAATATGAGTTTGTGTTGATTTCAGAAACTTGAACCTAGCAAGCCTGAAGGATAATTATCCTCTGCTAGCAATGGATCATATTTTACAAACCGTTTCAGGATCAGAGATGATGTCCATGTTGGATGGCTTCTCTGGATATAACCAAATTAGTGTCTCAAAGCAAGATCAACACAAAACAACCTTTATAACTCCCTGGGGCACCTTTGCATATAATAGGATGCCTTTCAAATTAATTAATGCAGGGGCAACATTTCAGACGGCGATGGATATTTCCTTTGGGCATTTGAGGAATAAAATCATTGTCATATATTTAGACGATTTGACTGTATTCTCTAGGAAGAGAAAACATCATTTGCGAGATTTGAGGAAAGTTCTGATGAGATGCAGAGAGCATGGGGTGTCATTAAATCCTAAAAAGTCTATTTTTGGCATCACACACTACTACATAAGAGATCAATTTACGATGATTTTTAAAGATGAAATTAATATTTCATCTTAAACACAAATTATTATTATTTTAACTATCTTAAATTATTAAGACAAAAGTATGATGGAATCTTAAACCTAAATGTTTTGTAAGATTGCAAATTTCTCTGCCCTTACTCCGATAGGTGATTGCAATTTTGGATCACTCAGGGGAGTGCACCCTGGCAAAGAGGGCTTAAGAATTGTGGCCATGCCATCCCTCCAGGTTTGTCGAATGGTGCTCAAGATACCAATTTTCATTTTGCAAACCCTAACTCGCGATGTTTTTTGGACTCTTCTTTCGTCAGTTTTGGTGTTGGGAATTACTTGCAGGCTGTGCAACATGGGTTTGGTATTTCGGTGGCCAAATCATCTCTTGATCATCGCCTGAGGTGCTCCCCGGATTGTGGTGTTGGGATCTCTACCCTTGGCTCGAATTTTGTCATGTTGCCTCCTCCCTTTGGTAATTTTTGCTGTATCTAATTTAATTCAATGTGTGTGTTTTAAGATGCATGCATTTTAATAGTGAATTGAATGATCATATGGGAAATGCATGCAAAATATTTTTCCATTCTATCCGTATTGATCCCGTGTATCAAAGGGATTTGGATCTCTGAATCCAGACAACAAAAAACCCTGATTGGATCTACTAAATAATTTTTTGCCCGATGCTTTATCTTTTAAGAGATACATGTTATCCATCTATTTTGGAACTATCGAAACCATCTCTCCTTAGGATATCGGGGTCACCATTTTTGATATAGTAAAGGAAAATTTAGGGAGATGTCCTGATGTGTTGTAGGTTGATTACTGGAAGAGTGCTATGGGTTGATCACTCCAGTATTATGCACTTGTATATAGTCTTCAAATTTACCTTAACGAGGAATTCTGATTAGACTAATTTTCATAGGCCTAAACAAATGGGGTTGTGACAGTTATCCCTCGGAGCATTTCCCACAATAATATTTGACAAAAAGTCCTCTTCTGTTATGTTTTGATGAATGTTCATACCCTATTCCAAAGCTCCCAGTTTGACATAGGTAGGTAGTACACTGGCAAAGGTTGAGGAAATTGGCTTTACACCTGCGAATTGCATTTTATTGAAAGCTTCTAAAGCCTTTTCAACAAATCCTTTTTATGCCTGTAATCATTGCATTCCATGAGACTGCATTTCATTAAGACATTCCGTCAAACAATTTGCATGCCTTGTCTATGCATCCACATTTTACTTACATGTCTATGAGTGTAGTCACAAGTACATCTGACAAAAATCACCCTTCTTGCTTACATGTCTATTAGTGTAGTCACAAGTACATCTGACGAAAATCCCCCTTCGTTTATGCTTTGATGGATTACCATACCCTGTTCCAACGCAACCATTTTGGCACAGCTAGTGAGGATGCTACAAAATATTTTGGAATTTGGCTTTACACTAGCCAATTGTATTTGATTGAAAGTTTATAAAGCCTTTTCAACAAATCTATTTTTTGTATATCTTGAAAATGACCGCAGTCCTGAGCCACATTGTGAGCATGCTCAAGCGTGCTGAGGATGTGATAAATGAGCACTGCAATGAAATTGTTTCTCTTCTCTCATGGTAAACACTTCATTGGTATTTTCAGGTCTAGCCAAAGTGCATCAAGCTGGATTGTAATATGCTCAGCATCATTATCAGAAGGTGTGGGGCTTCATCTTCACAAGGCTTGAAGGCTGAGGATGCCAATAGTATTTGAAATCCCATGCATACGTATGAGTTTTTTAAGACTACAAACAAGTTTTCCATTATTATATTATTCTTATCAGTCAAGGTATTTTCCTTATGAACCATTTTTTCCCTTAAAATTATATAATTTCTTGGACATTGTGTTGTAAGTTTTGTTTTGTGGCCTCTAGTTTTTATTCTAAAAATGAATATGTCAAGGCACTTTGGTTTTAAGTTTAATTGTATTAATAATTTTATATGGATTATCACTATAGATTCCAATTGTAGCGTGCATTTTTATGAAGCTTAGTTAGTTTAATAATTGTTCATGCTGTTTTAGTACGGAGAAGAATAGGTGAAACCTCATCAAACTATTTAAACAAGATATGAACAAGGATCTCATTTTGAGTTGCCTAGTGCTTTGACTTGATCAAGTATCTTCTAATAGTTTATTTATAACATTAAGACAGGATGCGTATTTTAAATCTTAATATTTTTTTGTATGTTCTCTTTTGCTTGAACTATTTGGTTTTTGTCAAACAACTATCTACATCATTTTACTTGCTCAAAATATGTATGAAGGTATTATACTATAGCAAGAATAGATTATGTTTACTTGAATCATCTCCTTATGGTCATTTCCTTTCAGGTTTTAAGGATTATCATAGAGATAGATCTAAGACATATATCATACAAAATAAAGGGTCATTTTTCAGTTACATCAAATGATGTAGATGTAGTAGTGGTCAACTTTCTTTTCCATTTTGAATAATTTCAAATTTTCACTACTCATAGCACAAAAAATATTTAGTATACAATTGTTTTTTCCTGACATAGCAAGTATTATTTGTTGCAGAATGTTCATTTGCCATCTATTTCTCAGACTCTCAGGTTTTTGGCACAAATCATCTATGTTCGTGTTCAAGTTTGTTAAGTAGCTTTTTTATGTTTTATGAGTTACAAACTTGGTTACTTAATATTTTTCAATTTTTTTGTTATTTATATCTTCATAGTACTCTCGTTTTCTATGCTAGACTTAGAGTTGGATTGTTTAAAGTTTAAAAAAAGTAGCCCTAGTTTAGCTTAGGTGTTATCAATTTGTTAAATTCCTTTCAGAATGTCCTTGACAAAAAATTGCAGAAAGGATTTTTTAAAAACTAAATAGGATGTATTGATCTCTGATATCTTAAGAGAATCCTTATAATACCCTTGAATATTATGTGTAGTCTTTGTTTTATACTATATAAAATTATAAATGCATGCTAACCCTATTTATGTACATATAATGTATGCTTATGTAGTTTGCATAGGATTTATTTTACCAACAGAAAATCGCTTGTTTGAATTGGCTAATAGTGAGGGCATAAGATAGTTTTATTTATAATTTTCTTCACCTATATGAAAGCAATGCGTATTGTTTTAACCAATAAACTTTATCTATAAGATTTCTAGGTTTGTGGAACTAGTAAAATATGTTCTAATTATCTTGTCTTATTTAGACTAAGTTTTGTCCTATTATTTCTTTTCCTATATCTTATACTAGCACCCCTGTCATTGAGATTCACCTTCAACTATTATTTAAGAGTATTTTCCTCTTATCTATATATTTCAATTAGTATGGCATAAGGAAATTTTAACATCTTTGCAATGGTTTTCTTTTAATCATCTTTGGATGGAGGACTCAAAAGAGGAAAAGATGCTAAAAAGAATTTGAAAAACATCCAGGGTTTGTTGGTGATGGCACCATGAAACTAAAATGGAAAATATGTAATTCATAGATATAAACACTTAGATATGTGATGTGTGAAGAGTCATTTCATATTATTTGTTTGAAACAAAAGGTGAAACCAAAGGACATTCACAATTGGTATTGTCCCACATGTCAGAATAACATAAAAAATGTGTATTTTTTTTCTGTAAATAAACCTACAGAGCACAAAGATGTATATATTGGTAGTGAGTACCAGAAAGAACTACTCGAGGACATGGGTTAGCCATTAGAGTAAGTTGCATTATGAGACATTGTAGTTAATTTGTGAAGTTTTGTTTTTATGTTTCTAAAACAGTGTTTTGTTTGATCAAATATAAATAAGATATTCACTTCATTCCTTTATATTTAATGTCCCTTTTTTCTTTAATATTTATTAATTTCAAATCAATTTTAATAATGTGTATTTCAGCATGCATGGAAGGAAACAAGTTGGCAACCTACAAATTCTCGAACAAAATGAGGAGCACAATAAGCTTCAATGAAAACGAATAATTTACATGAAATGGGAAATATGCCCAGATGGTAAAAAGACAAGGAAAGACATTCTCAGTAGAAAATAGTGAAGGTATTACCTGTGGAATTTCTATTGTTTACATTCTTTGACAACAACCTAAGAAATTTTTTCTTGATTATTCTTTAATTTCAATTGGTTATATTTTTAATTTTATTTTGGAAAACATGTTGTGCTATTGAAGTTTATGTTGTTTTATCTTATACATTGGCATTCTACAGACCACTTTTATCCAAATTTCAAATAGATGAATGGAATTGTTCATGTGTTGTACTATGGGATCCATTTCCTACAGATTATAATAACCCAGGCAAGATCCATATAAACAACTTATAGTTTAAGTATTAAATTTGAAATTTTTAAAATGTATTGCAGTCTTAGGAAGACTTTTAAGTTTCTTTAGTGTAGAAAGTATTTTAGATCTATTCCCATTCATGTGCAAATCTAATTCACTAATTCAAAAGAAATAAAAAAAAAATTATTCTTTCATATATCTAAAACAATGTAGCCCTTTTTGTAGTTTTGAGATAAAAAGAGGCTAGTCAAATTGAATGGTAAATGGAATAAATTTAAAATCTATTTCCGCTATATTTTCTCAAGGTGTTTATGAAGTAATTAAAATTTTGAGTCAATATATTGAAAAAAAATCATTGGTTTGTCTATTGGTTAAGCAGGTTAATTAGAAAAATAGGAAAAAATATATATACATTAGAAGCAGCATAGTGCACCATCAAACATAGGAAACCTTTTGTATAAACCCACAATTTTTTGGGTTTTCAATCTATCAAATTTTACTTGATACATGTTCTAACCCTTGTCTTGTCTTGTGGAAAAATAATTCCATTTGAATGTGGATGATTTCCCTTACAACTTGATCATAACTGTAGGGGGGGCACTATACTTTATTTTCCAGTGGCTCATCAATGAAAATCCCTATCTAATATTAAAGAATTCTAGTCAGGGATTGCATATGAGCTTCATTGATTTGTTGTTTAGCTAGCTCTTGTTAATGTCTATTTGATTTAGTTAAGTGGACCTCTTTCTTATCATATAGGGATTTGGGTCTACCATATTTGGAGATATGTATAGTAGTACTCAGGAAGTTGTGTAGTAAGCAGAATGCATAGTGTCTCCTCCAAATGCTATGAGATTTAGACAAGTAGTAGATGGCAATGACATTTAATGAGAGTTATTGGAATGTGAAAAACATGCAATGTTATTCAGTCCGAGTCTACCACAAAGACATTGCCAATTATAAGCATTTTCACTCACAGGTTTATAGGCTTGCAAAACATTTTAAGGTAACCTGTTGAGTACTACTAGATTTCAAAACCAAGCACTGGTAGTTGAAACACGAATGGCAATGAGAAGTTATGAAATAATTTTTTAATTGACTCCACATAAATATCTATGTGAACAGAAGACTAACCAAAGACATTACGATTAAGATTACACAAACAGAAAGAATTCCTTGAGGCAATTTGATGGCAAGAGCTAATGATCATGATACCTCGGGTATTTTGTAGTGATTGTCTTACTATTACAAGAACCGTTATGAATTATTTATCTTTGTCAGTTCACGTAATTTTAACTACTATTTTGTTATGTTGGTTTTCTTTGGCTTTTAATCTATGAACATTACAATAGATAAAAGAAAGTTTAAATTATCATAGAAGTAGTGACCAGAGGGAAATTTCCATTTGCCTACTAGTTTGTCCTATGAAAGTGTCATTCTCATCTCGTTCCAATAGCCAAACAAGAAATGCGGTAAGAACAACAAATGTTGCTGATGTTATCCAAATGGGTATTGTGAAAGGAAGTAGAAAGGCCCAACCAGAATATGCCTATTTTTTTATTAGTATGAACTATGATAACCAACACTATATTAGTATACGGATATGTAAAATCAACCTTTGCAGAGTGGTTTGCGATTAATGTGATATTAGCTACAATTATATCAAATGTTTGCCACCAAATCTTTGTGGTTAAATTTAGATTCCAATTTTTGTGAGAAGTGAAATGGTGCAATTTTGTTGAATCAAAGAACTAACCTCTAGTGTCATCTTTTACTATTTGGTTTATGGTTGATGGGTGATTGATCACTCAGGTCTTTAAACCTATGAAAATGCTTAGACAAGGATCCTCTTTTGGTCAATTTGTGGAGGAATTTTTTTTTAGATACGATAGAATGCATGACTCTTATTTGATGTTTCTAATATTTATTTTTTAGACTTGTCAATTAGATAACAATAGGAGTTGCATTTTAGACTTTGATTATGAGCTCATCAAATACATAAAGTTTGAGAAGTAAGAGCACCATATAGAGGTGTGATATTCTATTTAGTGTGTTAGATAAAGTATTCATGGAAGTGGGTGTGGATATTTTTGTTTAAGTTGTAGCTACAATAGTTGTATCTAGAGGATTTCTGAGTGTGTTTTAGACCCAATAAAGTGGCATTTTTGTGTCTAAAATGTTGTCATACAATTCTGAGCAGATTGAAGGTTTATTCACCTATCATGAGGTGTCTTTGGTGCCATTGTAGCCTCCTAGAGGTCTAATTTCAATCACAAAAAACCATGTTGATAATGTTGCTAATAACTATTATAAATGAATCTATAATTTACTCTCCTTCCTACGGAATTTTGGCTCCAACCACCTGTATTTTCTTTGCCTTTGCTCTTCCTGTTATAGCATTTGGTGTGAGGATTGAATTGACAGTTGTGTTTTCATTTTCATCTTCTATTGGTACTCAAAAATACTTTATCACTTCTTTATGGATGCTCTGTTTCTAGATATTGGATTTGTGAATGTAAATTTGCTTGATTGCAAAGATATTTCTGAAAAGATAAGGTAATACCTTCTTAACACATTTTTTCTTTTGTAGATGGCACCTTAATTGCTATTCAGACACTGATTTCTGCTAGCTTATGTTGAATTATGCATTCCTTGATTAGAGGACAACCCCTATTGATTCTTGGAGTCATAGAGCCCACAACTCTTATGTTTTTAGTTTTGGGAGAGGTTCCTTATATTATTCATTGCACCATGATGGAGATATAAGTGAGTCTTAAGCATCTTTAATTCATTGTCCTATTCTTTTTCACCCTTTCTAGGTTCTTCATATTTGTCTTATAATTTGACAATCTAATTCATGAAAACTTCAGCAAAAATGGGGTGGAAATTTATCCCCTAAAAGTTTATGTGCTTTTAATTAAGCATAATAAGTGGTTATGAAGAACTAAACCTTTTGAAATGATGACCCTTTTTTGGTAGAGTGCTTGAGGATGTGCATGCATCATTTCTTGAAAAGGTGCCATTTGAGATTATTGCTAAATTTACATTGTTGCAGTTTACTTACTTACGCATTGCTATTACATGGATACCAATAGCCAGGATACTTTTCCCTCTTCCTTTGTTTTTTTTCTTATATCAATCAGATAGTAAAGCTTCAATACTTAACTGAATTAGATGCATCTAAATATAAGGAGAGTGAAGCCATTACTCATCACCCAAGGAGTTTCAATTTGAGTGTAATTGCCTTACCTTTGAAAATTTTACATCACTAGAATTCTTTACTTTCTCTTCATTATTTTGTCTTTAGTATTGGAATCTCTCGTAAGTGCTTATATTTTGGCTTCTCTGCTCCAGAAAATATGGGAACACAATCTTGATGTTCCAGATATATTGAAAGTCATCAAGTATATCAATGATGGATGAAATGACTACTAGGAGCCATTGTGAAGTGAAACACTGGCCTGCATGATTTTGATTTGTTTGAAATTGTTTTTTAGGCCTTATTAAATAATATGTTATAAATTACTTCCAAGATTGGAAAGAGCTGGTTTTAGAATCCATTCTAAGTGTATGATGAAATTTACTTAGCAACAAGGTAGTTTGAATTTGTGTACTAATGACTTACACTTGTTTTGCATTGAACGGGTTCACACTGAGGATTGGAATCGGATCATGTATGTGTCAATTCATAAACATAAATGTATCATTCAAAATTTCTGCACTTTCTCTTTGTGTTGCATAGAGCTAGATGGATGTTGTAAGGTTTTGTCTAAGAAACACATAGTTGTTTTATTTTTTAGGCAATGAAAAATTGTTCAATACAAAAACACAAAATGGCTAGCAATGGTCACATGTTCTCAACCATTACTCAGAATTAAAACTCATTACTAAACCAAAGGGTGTATAGGACACAAGATTCTAAAGGGTAAAATTATTCTTTAAAGGGTACTAGCTCAATGGAAGAGCGCTTGCTTTACAAGCAGGATGATGGTGGTTCAATTCCATCATGCCCTAACATGAATTAATCAATGATATTGTAGTTTATATTATAAACAAAATTTATTTATCTGAATAGTGAGCTATTTTTTAAAATTCATTGTTTTATATCATGTCTAGAGAGAGAAAAGTGGTATTATCTTTAATTAAAATATTTTTATCATCTTAAGAAAGACAATGAGTGGGATTAAAGACATATATGTCTCTATAGAGACCATATGTTTTTTATATAGGTATAGTCTCTATACAAACAAAAATATAATTGTCTCTCAAGAGACAATAATACTAGTTCTTTTTATTGTCTTTATAAAGACAATAATTTAAGACACTCGTTTAAAGACAATACACAAGTTTTGTTTTGTCTCATATTAAGACAATCCACTCAAAATTGTCTCAAATATTGTCTTAAAACCCCCCTCTGTGTAGTAGTGATAGAAAGAAAACTTCTCGGACATTGTTACTGCATCATTTATTCCTCATGGTAAGAGTGACTCATCCTTTCAATTTTTCTATTGGAGTCCTAATTCATGCTATAATACCTTGGTTCAAGTTCATAGTGCATCTATAAATCCTTTTTCTTGTCATTTAAGTCAGGTTCAGATAACTGGTTGAACTCTGTGAACACGTCAAACCGTTTTGAATTGGGTTCAACAGGTTCATTTAGGTTCCACAAGTTCCAAGGTGTTCACGAAAGGTTTTTCATACTAATGTTTTCTCTAAAGTGTCTTGCAGCAGCTCTTCTAAAAAGTTCCCTGTTTGGTGATATAGCACTTTATTTTTCATCGGGTTTTGAACTTATTGAACTAAGTTCAAGGGGTTCAAATATGTTCAACATGTTCATTGTAGCTCAAGTGGTTAGCAGTTTGGCGTGGTGTACATCTTGAACCATTTGAACACTCATGAAATTTGTTCAAGATGTTCATATGTGTTCAAATATTGGTGGGTCCCGCGGGTTTTAATGATTTGATAGTGCATTCATTGTCAAATACAAAGAGGTAGAACCCTATCTTACGTGATGTCACTCCTTGGTTTTTTGAAGTAAGTAATCATTTTGGGAACTGACGGTTACTTCAAAAATGCCGCCATGCATTCAATGCATGCGTGCAAGGTCGAATCCACAAACTTGCCACACTTAGACTGAAATTTTGAAATTATTGCATTTAATGTACTCGTATCATTGCCTTCCCTAATAAGATGTGAAGAATTGTTAGTACTCTGCATTTGTTCCTTGCTATTGTATCTTTGTGTCTTTTCCCTAGATAGGAGTCTTTCTTGCTGATAGTCGTCGTCCGATTGTTCAACTATGAAGGTGAGTCTGTCCTTGTTCTCCTAGTGGTTTTCCTTGCATTTTCTCTCATACAGAATATTTCTCTATAATCAATTTAGGTTTATTCTTTGAAATTATGAAGTCCACACTGCATTTGTTTGGAAACATTTTTAGCCTGGCATCCACAAAACCCATAGTTAGTGATACTGATCTAAAAGGGGAAAACCTTGAAGTGTTGAAAGAAAGGGTGTTCAAGGGGATTGATAAGTCTTATGGTGTGGAGATTCTGAGTAGTGTTCTTGTAGAAGCCGCAACCTTTCCCTCGACAATTCCTTGTCCAGAGTTGATTCGAGAATGTATTGCTAGATATGACCCAGTGTTTGAAACCATTAGGAGAGATAATGGCGAAACCTTTCTTGCCATTAATCGTGAGGTAATTTCTTTAGTCTTTAAGATACCCAATTACCATTTCTCTAAATTCTCTCCTGCTTAGTCAATCACCAAGTTCAATGCAGACAGAGCTGGGCACCGAAACAATGTAGCGAAATTCTGGTTGAAGGTTCCTCAAAGAGGTGGTTCAAGGTTACCCAAGAACCATAATAAGAACCACATGTTGCCACATATTCATGACGTGATGCTTTTGTTGCACCGAGCCAAAGGATCTGCTGAGGCTTATAGCTTCAACGACTAGATTTATTGTTATGTGCAACTAGTTCTAGAAGGGAAGCAATATTTGGATTGGGCTGAATTGATCGCCGATTCAATGAGAGAACAACTGAGTTTGGCTAAGTAGTTCCAACAAAATTTCTTTGTCCTCATAACTCTTGTATTGTTTGGCTTGTGTTAAAGAGTTAACTAGTATACCAAAACAGCTCACTGAGGAAGATGTCCCCGTATATGAGTTTTATCCTATGCTGCAGAAAGATAAAGCTATACAAGATTTCAGAAGGGTACACAATGCTTTCCTAGGTGATATGTGTCATGACTTGAAGAGTACAAAAGCTAAAAGGATTTCTGATGATGCACAGACTTTGATAAAGAAGTTCGATAGTTTTTACATCCAGTTCCCATGCTTTTGTTATATACGGGTGGGAGGTTTTGAAGACAAACCATTCAAGCTTCCTCACTTCTATTCTGATTGCTTTGTTCTAGCAGAAATATGCAGGCAACTAACCTCTGTAATAAAAAAGGCACAGCCTAAGGACAAATGGGAAGGTCATTTTCCCATACGATTGGGAGTGTTGCCTTGCAATTCAATATCTGATGCCCTGAGTATAGGAGCAGACCTCAGGAATTTTAATTTTTCTCTGTATTCTAAAACAAAAGGTTTTGACAACAAAGGATTTTCCCGAAGCCTTGGCCTAATGCCTTATCTCCCCATGCCACAGTTAGAAGATTTCTGGGAAGATTGTATAGATGAACTTGAAGTTTTTAAATGGGAAAACATGAGATTGGTATTAGAACAAGTTGTCACTTTGCAGATAAAGTTAGATACTAAAGGGCTCGAAGAGGATTATCTTGAATTATTCGAACCAGGGTATTTGGCCCATGCAGAGACTATAATGCCTCCAATTAACTGGGATGAGGAGGAGAATGATGATATACAATTGAGGACCAAAGGAGTTCTAGAAAGAACCGTGGCATGGGTGGCTAATAAGAAAGCAATGAAGTCAGGCATTAAGTCTCATTCTGCAAGAAGTAATAAGGATCCTCTATCTTCACCAAAGTGTCTTTCTAACAGTGCTTCTATTCGTGCAGGTAAGGATAACAAGTCACCCCAACTTAGACACAAGTCTAGTTCAACTTTGGATTTTTGTACTCCTCGACATACTTGATCACGAAGTGCTGCCCAAAGAAAGATGGATCAGACAAAAGATATGGGGGTAAAGGATGTTGTTCTTGATGCTCAGATATTTGAAATTGAAGATTTGGATGGCGAAGTTGCTAGTGCTCTGGATTGTCAAATAGTGATTGTGGCTATGACCCCACCTTCAAAGATGATCGAAGGAACTACTCATTCCGGTGCAACCCCTAAGTGGTTGACTACCTCAGTGAACAAGAAAAGGAGTTTTCTTCCTGTCACCATTCCAATTTAGGAAATGGTTGTTAAATACACAAAGAAGAATCCAAAGCCAAAAAAGTTCAAGACTACCACTCACCTGAACAATGATGAGGAAACTGGAAAATGGGTTGTTGAGATTGCCTCATATAAACCTAAGGATGAAAACAAGGAGGCTGGACTTGGTGATTTCGAGGTCACAAAGGTGGAGTTGGGAAAAATGAGCAGAGATATAGACAACCACTTTTTCCAAGTGTCGGCAAAGAAAATGCTAACTAGGTCAGAGAAGGATGGGCAAGAGAAGAGAGAACTAAAGCGACACATAAGCATTTTAGCTCAATTCATCGATAGTATTGGTTGCCTTGGGGCACTTCCAATATCCCATGCTACTGAGAACTTTGACCCAACTTCACCGAAAAACAAAAGGTTAATGAACCAAGTTCAACGGGCGAAGAGCATTGCTAAAGCTTTAGAAAAATGGATTGAATGAATAATCAAAGACGGCGAGAAGTACATTACTGACTCCCAAAGATTATGTGAGGAAATGCAAGGTCTTATTTCTGAGGTTCAAAACCAACTTGTGTTGTGGGAGAAGTAAGAGCACAAATGGCTAAATGTCTTGCCTCTGTTTGCCAAAATAGAAGAATATGGAGCTACCAGGTTTTTGACAGAACACTCAATTAAGCTGGTGGCCAATGAATGTCAGCTTTTTGTGCTGAAGAAAACCATAATGTGGCGAGTGCTTACCTTCAAATCTATGATTACCGATGCAAAGACCTCTATTTACGAACTTCAGGATCTTCAAAGTAGCATAGCCAATGATAATAAGGTGGTTAATCCCGATCATGACTGGCAGTTGGGAATTTGCAGTTTGAGCACACAAGATGCAATCAGATCCTTCTAGATGAACATGGAGAAGATCAGAGCCAAGGGTAGTTTCACACCAGAAGACATAACCAGGGTGGCCAGGATTGAATCTATGACTTTCATTGGGAATGATCAGTTGCTGAAACATTCTGAGAAGATGGTGCAACATAGGTGGAATAAAGAGGTGGCGAAGGTGAAGCTCAACGCAATGAAAGTTTCGAGCCAATCCATGGTTCAAGAACTTACAACAACTCATGATGCCTGTGAAAGTGAAGAGGATGATGATGATGGAAACATGGCATAATGCATTAATTTAGGGCTAGTTTCCTTTATTTTTGTTAATTCTCTTGGTTATGCAAAGACTTTGGGACATCTGTCCCAAAATACTTCTTGTTGGTTTCATAACTGTTTACGGGGGGTGGTCGAGTTTTCAGGGAGACCTCCCCTGTTTTAAACTATAAATTAAGTAAAAGTAGATGGTATAGGGGCTAGATTTAGTGACTAATTCTGGGAGTTTTTCGCTTCGTTTTTGGTATTTTCTGTTTTATCAAAGGAAGAATCAGACTATTAAAACCTAGAATGGAAGAAAATTGGGAGATGTATTTTTGTGTCTTTGTCACATAAGGATATATATATATATATATATATATATATATGAAATCTAATCATATTATTTTTTGGGAGAAGGAAAATCTATATATTTTGAATCCGAATAGATACATGTCTTTGTGTATGTTTATCTGATCAAGTAATAGTAATGATCTTTCCATTACAGTAACTTATTATTCCTCTGATGTTCTTTCCTTTGAATGTTTTATTTACTTTAGGAAAGATTCATGATCGAGCGTAGATTTATTTTTCCTTAAGTTTGTTCATCCTTTATTAGATTTGTGAAAAAAGTATATTGAACTTTGTTTTAGTTGCTATGGTTACATACATTGAAAGTTAGGAAAATGGCTTTTCGTCTTTTTGAAACATGCAAAGAATTTCAGCCTTTCATCCAAGAATGAAATAGGCAGCCTTACACACTTTCGGGTTAAAAGATTCTTTTCAGACATAAATAGTTTAGCAAATTCCTTGAAAAACTAAGATAGGGAGTTGTACCTATGCAAAAGTTCAGAGGGAGGTGATTTGAACAACACTTACCCAACTGTTTAGTGAAACACTTGTTCTTAGAATAAGGTAATAGAGTTCAAAATTAATCATTTAAAAAAAGAGCAAATCTGTTCACTAACAGATTTTTGGCAACTGTGCTGGGGAAAACGAAACAAAGAGAAAACCAAATTTTCAGTAGATTGGTATGTTGTAGACATAACGAAATTGAGCCCATAATTGGCAAAATTGCTCAAAGTTCACTTTGTAGAAGAAATAGTTTAATAATTCAGGAAAACTATTGAGATTGAGTCTTGCTTGAAACAGCTTATTATTCCTAAGAGTGATAACACTGGATTCTCGTCCATATACAAGAGCATAAAGGAGAGAAGGAATAGTTGATAATTGTTTTGAAGAATTACAAGGCCTGCCATTTGCCACAAACTTTACTCCTAAAAGAAAAGCCAAGAGCAGACCTTCTTCTCCTATCAGAGTTACCCTTATACCTTCTTCTTCTCCTTGGCAAGCACTAATGCTTACTTGAGTTCAAGCTCCTCCTCCTGTAACCATTTACCCTGTGTTCATTATGGCTCAACCTTGGGGTACAGCTATTGGACCACTTGCCCTCGCAGCTCATAATCCACTTCCAAAAGGGGCAAGGGATGTTTTACCCAAGTATAATGGGGACGGAAAAGTCTCAGTTGAAGAGAACTTGAATTCTTTTAATGTGGCCACTGGAATCCTAGCAGTCCAATATGAGGACGTGGTTGTTAGGCTTTTTTCCCAAACTCTCACTAAAGGGGCAGCAGAATGGTTCAACCATCTGCGAGCAGGATCCATAACTGACTGGCAAACAATGAAAACCGCTTTTGAGAAAAGGTTCAAAAGTGTTGATGATGAACATTTGCTACTAGCTCAACTCACATAGATGAAAAAGGAAATTCATGAGCCAATGAGGGATTATGTAGCAAGGTATAATAAGATTATCCATAGAATTCCTCAAGCCAAAAGACCGACTGCAGATAATCAACAATGTTTCTTCATAAATTCCATGCCACCTGACGTGGGTTTTCACCTTAGAAGAAGTAGGCTGGCTGATCTAGAGACTGCACAAAATGAGGCTATATAGCTTGAGGATGATCTGATAACAGCTAGAAAATGGAGAAAAGATATACAAACCCCCTAAGGCCAATCTCAAGCCTCTACCTCTTCCACTGATCCAGTTGTTTAGCAGCTTGTCAATGATATAATTGCTCTGAAGAGGCAGATACCTAAGCCTGGAAGCTCTTATCCACAACCTTATCAAGATATAAGCAGGAAAACTTCAAATCAATATAATTATGGACGACTGTTGCAATTGCCTGTTGTTCCACAAAGATTTCAAATAGAGGCACCTCCTGGCAAAGGTGTCATGTGCTCATTCCATCTTACCACTGATCATGATAGGATTTCTTGTCCTGATATGATAAGACATGTTCATATGCAAAATACAAAAGATGAATTAGGAGAGTTCACTAAAGTAGAAAGAATTCAAGAGGTACCTAGTGACTCGAACATTCTACCTCGAGTATGAGTAAGATTCGGAAAGAGGTAGTAACATTTTGGCAACTCTTGAAGGTCCTTCATGTGCGATTTTAATAAGGAATCAACGAATTTCTCAGGCTTCTTCTTTTGTAAATCCTTCTAGAAGTAATTTCAAAGGCAAAGATCTCCCAAGTAATAGTTTTTCAAAGGTCCCTAAAGTTAGGATTTTGCAAAGGAACCATGAAGATAATAATAGTACTTCCTCTTCCTCCTCCTTTGATATCATTGAGTTCTGTAAGGCCTCTACTGTTCAACTTCCTACCACTGAGTATTTGAAGTTGAAGCCAAAAGAACTGGATAAATTGGTCAAATATGTTAAGGGATATTCCTCTTCAGAGTCCCAAGAACACGGATGTGTGGAGAATAGTGATTTAGCTACTGCAGAAAGGTCTTCATCCGCCCCGTGCTCATTAGCTAACCTAGTTGATCCTTGTGCTTTTCATGATGAAAAATCTAGACTTGAGGTTGAGATTCCAAAGCCTGAACCTTTCTATATATCCCTTCTCTTGAATGGTCAGAAGCTTAGCAATTGCATAATAGATTTAGGGGCATTAGAGGCATTAGACAACATAATGCCTTCGCCTGTGGCTAAATCTCTAGGTCTGACCCTCACTAAAATGTTTGGGAGATGCTTTTCGATGGATGGAAAATAGGTTCCTCTTATTGGACAAGTAAAAGATGTCCAAGCAGTGATGGCAGCATGCCCTGACAAAAGAGTAAGATTAACTATCCTGGTTGCTGATATTCCAGCGAGTTACGAAATACTTTTGAGTAGAACATTTTGCAAGGACCTTGGAGGTGAAATCAAAATGGACTGGTCTGAAGCCATCATTCCCCTTGGAAAACAAAAAATCAAGCTTGAACCTAAGCCTAAAAATAAGTACACTATTTTTCCTTCAGATAACCCCAAAGCCCAAATTTTGTTTCAAGAATGTGAGTTTGGAAACTGTCTCATTCTTGCTCCTGGTGAAAGGGAACCAGTCGAGGTTGTTGACGAACTTGACGGGTTAAGGCAGATGGAATTTGATGGAAGCTATGCCAACTTCGGTTCAGGAGTAGGGGTGGTTTTGCTGTCACCTACTGGTAATATTCTCCCGTTTTCTTTCAAGTTGGATTTTAAGAATACTAATAATACTACAGAGTATGAGTCATTATTATTAGGATTAAGTGAGGCCAGATGTAAAGGTATCAAATTTCTTAAAGTTAAAGGTGATGCAAAGTTGATTGTCTGATAGGTGAGAAATGTTTATATAGTTAAGAATGACAAGTTGAGACATTACAGGAATAGGGTTTGGGATGAGTTAGCATTCTTTGATGCTTTCTCGATTGAAGCCATTCTGAGGGAGCAAAATAGTAGGGCAGATTCATTAGTTGTTTTAGCCTCACTTTTATTACCGCATACAAACTTTTAGGATAACTCATATAGGATTGAAATGATCTATAGGCCCAGTGTCCCCGATAATGTAAATCATTGGCAAGTATTTGATGCGGATGCATAGATCAAAGATTTCCTAGAATGTGCTCAATCATTTTCTCAGTCATATTTTGAAGGATCTGAGAATGTCTGCAAAGAGTTTAGTCCAGACCCAGAGGTAGATCCTACAAATAGTTTTATTTAGCTCAAAGGTAACAAAATTTCGAAGGGACTAGTGACTCTAGAGAGATTTTTCACTAGGGATGATGCATTCATAGGTAAGAAAGTTCCCAAGGATGACAGAAGAGGAAATTGTGAGAAAATAAATTTGGGTGATGAATCCAACCCAAAAGAAGTAACAATTGGCAAGTGTTGTTCTATGGAGGAAAAGCGAGCACTTGGCACACTGCTTAAAAAATACATTGATGTCTTTGCTTGGTCCTATGACGACCTGAAGGAGTTTAGAAATGGACATTTTCAGCATCAAATTCCATTGAAGCTAGGCGTTTCTCCATTTAGACAAAAATTGAGGAATTTTAATCCCATTATGGCGGGTGCAATTTTTAAGGAAGTTGATAAAATGCTTAATGGTAGAATCATATATCCAATTGGTCATTCTACTTGGGTAGCCAACATTGTGCCCGTAAGGAAGAAGAATGGGAAAATCCGTATTTGTGTTGATTTTCAAAATTTGAATCAAGCGAGTCTAAAGGACAACTATGCTTTACCCAATATGGACCACATTTTGTAGACGGTGTCCAGGTCAAAGATGATGTCGATGTTGGATGGTTTTTCTGGTTACAATCAGATTACTGTAGCAGAGCATGAACAACACAAGACAGCGTTCATCACTCCATGGGGAACATTTTCATATAACCGCATGCCATTTGGTTTAATAAATGTCGGAGCCACTTTTCAAAGGGCTATGGATTCCTCTTTTAAGGATTTTCAAGATAGAATTATTGTTGTTTACCTGGATGACCTCACGGTGTTTTCAAAAGAAAGGAAAGATCATCTTAGAGATTTGAGTGCAGTACTGCAATGCTATCATGAGCACGGAATCTCTTTGAATCCAAAGAAATCAATTTTTTGTGTCACAGAAGGCAAATTGTTAGGACACATTGTCTCAAAGGAAGGAGTCAAGATCGATCTTGAGAGGGTTCATGCAATTCAATGTCTCAGTTTACCTTCTAACTGGACTGGAGTAAGATCGTTCTTTGGTCAAGTGAATTTCTTAAGAAGATTTGTTCTGGAGTTTGCAGAGACCACAAAACACATCATCAGCTTGTTAAGTGAGCAACATCCTTTCAAGTGGACTGAAGAGGCCAAAGATGCTTTCAAAAGAATTAAAGGTTCAGTTGCAAATGCGCGTACTCTTGTTAATCCAGATTTCACAAAGGACTTCATTTTGTATTGTTATGCATCAGAGCATACGATGTCTGGGATTCTGTTACAGTTGGATAAATATGGGGCTGAAGCACCTATAGCATTCATGAGTATTCCGCTCAAGAAGCATGAGCTTAAGTATTCCCTTTTGGAGAAACATGCCTATGCTGTAGTAAAAGTCATGAAACAGTTTCGGTACTATATTTTGCATTCTCACTCTTTATTTTTTGATCCAGATTCAGCAGTAAAAAACATTTTAACTCAATAGGAGGTTGGACTAAATAAGAGAGCAACTTGGGTAACAAAAATTCAAGAATATGACTTAGATATTCACCCCATGAAGATAGTCAAAGGACAAGGCTTATGCAGGCTAATAGTGGAAAATGAGGTGGAAACTGAAGCCGAGTTGCCATTAACTCTTTTAGTTGGATTGTAGGATACCTGGTTCTCTGATGTGGCTTATTATTTAACTTATGGTAGCTGCCCAAGCCATTTGTCAGCAAAAGAACAAAGGAATTTAAAGTTAAAAGCTACTAAGTATGTAATTTGGCAAGATGTTTTATACAAAAAAGGTTTAGATGGAACATATTTAAGGTGTGTAGATAAACCTCAATAGCAAAAGCTCGTGGAGGCCTATCATGGTGAAGCTTGTGGGGGATACTTCTCATCGTCTGTTACTGCTTTCAAAATTCTGAGGAATTGTTTTTATTGGCCCGACATGTTTAGGGATGCATATATTTATGTTAAAGAGTGTGAGAAATGTCAACTTTTTTCTGGAAAGCCACATTTGGTGACTCTCCCTCTAAGGCCTGTAGTAATAGATGAACCTTTCAAGCAATGGGGCATTGATTTCATAGGCCCAATAAACCCTCATTCCAGTGCTGGTCATATGTATATTTTGACAGCAACTGACTACTTTACCAAGTGGGTAGAAGCCATTCCCACTAAAAAGGCGAACTCAGAGGTTATGTGTAGTTTTTTCAAGGATTACATCCTAGTTCATTTTGGGGTTCTTCAAAAGATTGTGGCGGATAATGCATCATATTTCTCCTCAGAAGAATTGACTATGTTTTGTTATGATCATCAGATTACCCTCTCGCATTCCTCTAATTACTTTTTGATGCAGGAGCATCCAAGAGTCCACCTAAGAGCAAGGAGATTATAAACATGAACAAAGACCCCAGAGCATCCTTGAAAGTGAATTGGAATGTTTTGAAGCCAATAATGGCTCTATTTAATGCTCAATTTGATTTAAATGTAATAAGTCTTGATAAGGGACCTAAGACAAAATATGGTGTCAAGTAGGCCAATAGTGTTTCAAGGGTCTAGAATGGTTAGTAGGGTTTTTGGTAGGGTTATTTAGGTATATGAAATAAAATTCCATTGATTTGGAATTATTTTAGCAAATAGAATGTATTAAATAAAGTTGGAAAATTAAAATCTTTGTATTCCAACATTTAGTAGCATTTTGGAGGGAAATTGAGTTTTTAAGTCTTAATGAATTTGTAAACCCCTCCAACCACCTTGGGTTGGTTGGGGAAGTTGTATTCATCATTTATGATGGAAAAAAAAGAGGAAAGTACAGATGGTACGGACTGGAGGTGCTGTTGTACGGATTGAGACAGTTTTAATGCAAAAACCTTGATTTTCCTTGAAAAACTTGCATTCCTTTGATGATCTTTGAGTTATAATCATTGAGGAAGGTTGATAGGAATTTAATGTGCATGATCTGAAGCATTTTATATCATTTTTAATCTGATCTAAGGATTTATATTGACTGTCCTGTTTTAAAACTCTGATTTTCCTTGTTTTCTCAAGTATGAATATGTAATCCATCCCCTTTATGTGCTTACTGTGACTTGGGGATGGAAAATAATGTTGTATCATATCAAACTAACATGATAGTGCAGGATTGAAGTGGTTTTTCAGAGTGATCACTCACAAATGGTGAATTTGTTGGTTGATTGGAGCATGGGGATGGAGGCTAGAGTGTAGCAGCCACTAAATTAGCCATTGGAGGGATATCTTTTATGATTGAAATCAGTAGAGGGCACCAATTCAATGGTGAAACAACCTTCATTTGATCAGAGAAGTGATTGGAGGTGTGATTTTAAGCAAGCCCTAGTTTAGAGGGTGATTTAAGGAAGGTTTTAGAGTTTGGACACTTAGAAGTTGA
The DNA here is from genome assembly GCF_030272615.1 of Cryptomeria japonica. Lineage (NCBI taxonomy): Eukaryota > Viridiplantae > Streptophyta > Pinopsida > Cupressales > Cupressaceae > Cryptomeria > Cryptomeria japonica. Next base: position 185,568,183 of record NC_081411.1, on the reverse strand, counting down.
ATCAAGACATAAAAATTGTAAAATCCTTTGTTTGGGAACCTAATTGAATACTGTACAAATTTTTGCAACCTGGTGTTAAGTTTTGTTGGTACTTCCTTTGTAAAGTGGGTGGTTTTTAAGGTTAAAAAGGGGCACATTTGAGGACAGCAAAGGGTCCGTCCAAAACAACCTATATTGGTTTTCGGATATGTTGTGTAACATCCAATTGGGTGTCTAAATATTTAATTTTTTTGGGCAAGGTTTTTGGAAAAGTTTTGAGTTAAAGGGAAATTACCCGATTTGAAGGGCTAGATGCTTGGTTGAATAAATGTATTGAGTTTGTGTTGAAGCTAGAGAGGCTTAGGCATTTAGAAAGCCTTTGAATCATGTTTTTTGAGGTCCTTTGAAGTATGTGGAGTCAGGAGACACACCTAGTTTAGGTGGTGTTAGGTTTTGAGCCTATTGAGGCATTGAGTGCATTGGAGACATCTGAGGAGTGTAAGGGGTTTGGGTCCAAAATACCCCTTTTATTTGCAAATTTGTATTAGATTCTCTTGTCTCTGCATCAGATTGGTATCAGAGCATAGGAGTTTGTGTTTAAGAAGGTTCTTTGAATTCTTGTGGGTTGAATCCTTTGTAGAAGACTTCCAGAGTTGATTCCATACAGCAGGAAAACAAAGATGGCTGAAGAAGAAGAGATGCCTCAGAGGATGAAAAATGTAGAGCTTGCAAAATGGGTAAGAGAAAAAATAGAAGAAAATAGAAGGATGAAAGAAGAGATGGAAAGATTGAGGAACTTGGTAGATAAAGGAGGAGAGGAAGAGCATGAAGAAGAAGAAACACCAAGAGAAGAGAGGTTGGATCCTGAAGAAGCAAGGATGGCAAAGTTGCTCAAAGCAGTCAAAAGTGGAGACTCAAAGACAAGAACTGATCTACCAATGTATGAAGGTAAGATGGATGATGAAATTTTACTTGATTGGTTTAGTGCTCTTGAAAATTACTTTGATTGTGAAGATGTAGAAGATAAGTACAAGGTTAAGATTGCTAAGTCTAGGATGAAGGGCCATGCATTGTTGTGGTGGGATAACTTGCAGGCAGATAGAGGAAAGAAAGGATTGCTTAAGATCACCTCATAGCCAAGGGTGATGGACAAGATGAAGGACAAGTTCCTTCCGGATGATTATAAGGTGCAATTGTACAAAAAGATGCAAGGGCTGAAGCAAAAGGACATGGATGTTCAAAAGTATACTGAAAAATTTCACAAGTTAGATATCAGGGCAGCACATGATGAAGATGTGGAAGAGAAGGTAGCAAGGTATCTTGGGGGTTTGAGGTATAACATCCAGGATGAAATGACAATGGCTACACCAAAAATTTTAGAAGAATGTTACAAACTAGCCATGAAGGCTGAGGACAAGTTGAAGAGAAGACAAGAAAGGCAAGGTGGTAGAAGAGGACAAACAAATAGAGGTAGAGGAGGAAGATTCCAAGAGAGTCAAGAACCAAATGACAAGGGTAAGGAACAAGTTGCAGATCAGAAGAATTGACAAAGAGGAGGTGGCAGATTTGGGGCAGGAAGAAGCTTCCAAGGAAAGTGCTACAAGTGTGGGGAGGAAGGACATCCTTTCTACAAGTGTCCAGAGAAAGAGAACTATGTAAAGAAGACTGATAAAAGAGTGAATTTGACACAACGGGAAGACTACAAACAACAAGATGAGGAAGAAGGAACCTCAAAGGCATATCCTAAAGTTGGAGAGTGTCTCATGATGGGGAAAGCACCTATGCAGCAGCAAGAGAAGCCCAAGGTATCAATCTTTAGGACCAATTGTAAAAGTCATGGTAAAGTTTGTAGGATGATTATAGATTCTGGTTCCTGTGATAATTTGGTGTCTTATGAAATGGTAAACAAATTGAAGTTACAAAAATTTCCTCTTGATAGACCATATAGGGCATCTTGGGTCAGCAATGAACAAAACATTGTCATTAGGGAACAAACTTATGTTGATTTCTCCATTGGGGGATATAGTGATAGAGTTTTATGTGATGTGGTTCCTATGACATGTTGTCATATCATTCTTGGGAGACCATGGCAAGTGTCACGTAGAACAATCCATTATGGTTTTGAAAATGTGTATAAGGTGCATAAGGATGGAAAATCTTTCACTCTTCAGCCCCTTCCTAATGATGTTAATGAAGGAGAAAGGATAATAGTTTTTGGCACAAAGACATATGTTGATTTGCAGGGGCAGAAGATGCATGAGTCAGAGGTATCAAACCTGAAGAAAAAATCCTCATTATTGGTTGTGAAAACTGAAGTTCTTGACAGCAAATGCAAGAGGACTGTGGGGCAGCAGACTATGATGAAAGATGGGGTGATGGTGGGCACTTTGTGGTGTCCTACTGTGTCACCATTGAGGGATGATCAAGGCATGTCCATGAAGGACAGTAATAGGGGTCATTCTGATCCTAATATATAGATGGAAAGACAGTTTATGCAGGCTAAGGTTGACTGTTCACAACAGCAAGTATCCACCAAGGGTGGAGATTCCAAGTTTTCATATTATGTTTCTAACATGTTTGGTGCAGGTTGTAAAGGTTGGAAAGATGAGTTTCAGACCACTTAGGGGACAAGTTGCAGACTCCCCTCAAGAAGAATGCATGGAAGGAAGACCAAGATGTTCCACTCTTGGGACAAGAGTTCTTTTGTTGGTGGGGTGTATGATGCAGAAGCATCCAAGAGTCCACCTGAGAGCAAGGAGATTATAAACATGAACAAAGACCCCAGAGCATCCTTGAAAGTGAATTGGAATGTTTTGAAGCCAATAATGGCTCTATGTAATGCTCAATTTGATTTAAATGTAATAAGTCTTGATAAGGGACCTAAGACAAAATATGGTGTCAAGTAGGCCAATAGTGTTTCAAGGGTCTAGAATGGTTAGTAGGGTTTTTGGTAGGGTTATTTAGGTATATGAAATAAAATTCCATTGATTTGGAATTATTTTAGCAAGTAGAATTTATTAAATAAAGTTGGAAAATTAAAATCTTTGTATTCCAACATTTAGTAGCATTTTGGAGGGAAATTGAGTTTTTAAGTCTTAATGAATTTGTAAACCCCTCCAACCACCTTGGGTTGGTTGGGGAAGTTGTATTCATCATTTATGATGGAAAAAGAAAGAGGAAAGTACAGATGGTACGGACTGGAGGTGCTGTTGTACGGATTGAGACAATTTTAATGCAAAAACCTTGATTTTCCTTGAAAAACTTGCATTCCTTTGATGATCTTTGAGTTATAATCATTGAGGAAGGTTGATAGGAATTTAATGTGCATGATCTGAAGCATTTTATATCATTTTTAATCTGATCTAAGGATTTATATTGACTGTCCTGTTTTAAAACTCTGATTTTCCTTGTTTTCTCAAGTATGAATATGTAATCCATCCCCTTTATGTGCTTACTGTGACTTGGGGATGGAAAATAATGTTGTATCATATCAAACTAACATGAAAGTGCAGGATTGAAGTGGTTTTTCAGAGTGATCACTCACAAATGGTGAATTTGTTGGTTGATTGGAGCATGGGGATGGTGGCTAGAGTGTAGCAGCCACTAAAGTAGCCATTGGAGGGATATCTTTTATGATTGGAATCAGTAGAGGGAACCAATTTAATGGTGAAACAACCTTCATTTGATCAGAGAAGTGATTGGAGGCGTGATTTTAAGCAAGCCCTAGTTTAGAGGGTGATTTAAGGAAGGTTTTAGATTTTGGACACTTAGAAGTTGAATCAAGCCATAAAACTTGTAAAATCCTTTGTTTGGGAACCTAATTGAATACTATACAAAGTTTTGCAACCTGGTGTTAAGTTTTGTTGGTACTTCCTTTGTAAAGTGGGTGGTTTTTAAGGTTAAAAAGGGGCACATTTGAGGACAGCAAAGGGTCCGTCCAAAACAACCTATATTGGTTTTTGGATATGTTGTGTAACATCCAAATGGGTGTCTAAATATGTAATTTTTTTGGGAAAGTTTTTTGGAAAATTTTTGAGTTAAAGGGAAATTACCCGATTTGAAGGGCTAGATGCTTGGTTGAATAAATGTATTGAGTTTGTGTTGAAGCTAGAGAGGATTAGGGGTTTAGAAAGCCTTTGAATCATGTTTTTTTAGGTCCTTTGAAGTATGTGGAGTCAGGAGACACACCTAGTTTAGGTGGTGTTAGGTTTTGAGCCTATTGAGGCATTGAGTGCATTGGAGACATCTGAGGAGTGTAAGGGGTTTGGGTCCAAAATACCCCTTTTATTTGCAAATTTGTATTAGATTCTCTTGTCTCTGCATCACTTTCCATAGGGTAATGGGTTGGCAGAATCTAGCAACAAGAACTTGATAGCCATCATGAAGAAGTTAGTTGATGAAAGTGCTCAGAATCGGCATAAGAAGATATATGAGGCTTTGTGGGCAGATAGAACCATGCCCAAGAGGACCATTGGAATGGCACCTTTTGAACTTGTGTATGGCGTAGGAGCAAAACTTTCTTTGCCTTTGTAATTATCAACAGCCAAGCTGCAGACAGTAGTGGAAGATTCTTTCTTTCAAAATGCTTTGGAGAAAAGAATTATGTATCTGACGAAGTTGGAAGAGGAGAGAGAACTGCTGGTAGATAGAATTTCAAACCGAGTGAAGAGGATTTTTGACATGTGAGCTCAACCAAGAGGTTTCCTAATAGGAGATGAGGTGTTGTTATGGGATAAAATGAGAGAGCCAAAAGGTGCTCACGGCAAGTTTGATTTGTTGTGGAAAGGCCCTTTCAAGATCTATGAAGCAGTGGGACAAAATACTTTAAGACTCAGCTACGCTGACGGAATGATTATGCCCTATACCTACAATGGGCAAGATCTCAAGCTCTACAAATTGTAAATCCTGTGATCAAAATTTTTGTATATAGTAGCTTAGGTGTTCTTGGTTGTGTGTCCCCTAGTTTTTTTCCCCTTTTTCTTTCAGTCTTGTGAAACCAGAGTCTATGAGTTCTTTGCATTTTCCTTTGAAAAATACAATCCCCAGTCAGAGTCAATGTTACTGCATCATTTATTCCTCATGGTAAGAGTGAGTCATCCTTTCAATTTTTCTATTGGAGTCCTAATTCGTGCCTTTAATACCTTGGTTCAAGTTCCTAGTGCATCTATAAATCCTTTTTCTTGTCATTTAAGTCAAGTTCAGATAATTGGTTGAACTCTATGAACATGTCGAACCATTTTGAACTAGGTTCAACAGGTTCATTTAGGTTCCATAGGTTCCAAAGTGTTCAGGAAAGGTTTTTCATACTAATGTTTTCTCTAAAGTGTCTTGCAGCGGCTCTTCTAAAAAGCTCCTTGTTCGGTGATATAACACTTTATTTTTCATTGGGTTTTGAACTTATTGAAATAAGTTCAATGGGTTCAAATATGTTCAACATGTTCATTGTAGCTCAAGTGGTTAGCAGTTTGGTGTGGCGTACATCTTGAACCATTTGAACACTCATGAAGTTTGTTCAAGATGTTCATATGTGTTCAAATATTGGTGGGTCCTACGGGTTTTAATGATTTGATAGTGCATTCATTGCCAAATACGAAGAGGCAAAACCATATCTTAAGTGATTTCACTCCTTGGTTTTTCGAAGTAAGTAATCATTTTGGGAACTGGCGGTTACTTCAAAAACGCCACCATGCATTCAATGCATGCGTGTGAGATCTAATCCACAAACTTGCCACACTCAAACTGAAAATTTGAAATTATTGCATTTAATGTACTCATATCATTGCCTTCCCTAATAAGATGTGAAGAATTGTTAGTACTCCGCATTTGTTCCTTGCTACTGTATCTTTGTGTGTTTTCCCTAGATAGGAGTCTTTCTTGCTGATAGCCGTCATCCGATTGTTCAACTATAAAGGTGAGTCTTTCCTTGTTCTCCTAGTGGTTTTCCTTGCATTTTCTCTCATATAGAAGATTTCTCTGTAATCAATTTAGGTTTATTGTTTGAAATTATGAAGTCCACACTGCATTTGTTTAAAAATGTTTTTAGCCTGGCATCCACAGAACCCATAGTTAGTGATACTGATCTAAAAGGGGAAAACCTTGAAGTGTTGAAAGAAAGGGTGTTCAAGGGGATTGATAAGTCTTATGGTGTGGAAATTTTGAGTAGTGGTCTTGTAGAAGCCGTAGCCTTTCCCCCAATAATTCCTTGTCCAGAGTTGATTCGAGAATGTATTGCTAGATATGACCTAGTGTCTGAAACCATTAGGAGAGATAATGGCAAAACCCTTCTTGCAATTAATCATGACGTAATTTCTTCAGTCTTTAAGATACCTGATTACCAGTTCTCCAATTTCTCTCCTGCTCAGTCAATCACCAAGTTCAATGCAGACAGAGCTGGGCACCGAAACAATGTAGTGAAATTCTAGTTGAAGGTTCCTCAAAAAGGTGGCTCAAGGTTACCCAAGAACCCTAATAAGAACCACATGTTGCCACATATTCATGACTTGATGCTTTTGTTGCACTGAGCCAGAGGATCTGTTGAGGCTTATAGCTTCAATGACAAGATTTATTATTATGTGCAACTAGTTCTAGAAGGGAAGCAATATTTGGATTGGGCTGAATTGATTGACGATTCAATGAGAGAACAACTGAGTTTGGCTAAGCAGTTCCAACAAAATTTCTTTATGTCCTTATATCTCTTGTATTGTTTGGCTTGTGTTAAAGAGTTAACTGGTATACCAAAATAGCTCACTGAGGAAGATGTCCCTGTATATGAGTTTTATCCTATGCTGTAGAAAGATAAAGCTTTACAAGATTTCAGAAGGGTACACAATGTTTTCCTAGGTGATATGTGTCATGAATTGAAGAGTGCAAAAGCTAAAAGGATTTCTGATGATGCATAGACTTTGATAAAGAACTTCGATAGTTTTTTACATCCAGTTCCCATGCTTTTGTTATATATGGGTGGGAGGTTTTGAAGAGGAACCCTTCAAGCTTCCTCACTTTTGTTCTGATTGCTTTGTTCTAGCATAAATATGTAGGCAACTAACCTCTATAATAAAAAAGGCATAGCCTAAGGACAAATGGGAAGGTCATTTTCCCACACAATTGGGAGTGTTATCTTGTAGTTCAATGTTTGATGCCTTGAGTATAGCAGCAGACCTCAAGAATTTTAATTTTTCTCTATATTCTGAAAGAAAAGGTTTTGATAACAAAGGATTTTCCCGAAGCCTTGGCCTAATGCCTTATCTCCCCATGCCACAATTAGAAGATTTCTGGGAAGATTGTACAGATGAACTTGAAGTTTTTAAAAGGGAAAACATGAGATTGGTATTAGAACAAGTTGTCTCTTTGCAAATAAAGTTAGATACTAAAGGGCTCGAAGAGGATTATCTTGAATTATTCGAATCAGGGTATTTAGCCCATGCAGAGACTGAAATGCCTCCAATTAATTGGGATGAGGAGGAGAATGATGATATACAATTGAGGACCAAAGGAGTTCTAGAAAGAACCGCGACATAGGTGGCTAATAAGAAACCAATGAAGTCAGGCATTAAGTCTCATTCTACAAGAAGTAATAAGGATCCTCTATCTTCACCAAAGTGTCTTTCTAACAATGCTCCTATTCGTGCAGGTAAGGGTAACAAGTTGCCCCAGCTTAGACATAAGTCTAGTTCAACTTTGGATTTTCGTACTCCTCAGCATACTTGATCACGAAGTGCCGCCCAAAGAAAGATGGATCAGACAAAAGATATGGGGGTAAAGGATGTTGTGCTTGATGCTTAGATATTTGAAATTAAAGATTTGGACGACGAAGTTTCTAGTGCTTTGGATTCTCAAACAGTGACTGTGGCTATGACCCCACCTTCAAAGATGATCGAAGGAACTACTCATTTCGGTGCAACCCCTAAGTGGTTGACTACCTCAATGAACAAAAAAAGGAGTTTTCTTCCTGTGACCATTCCGATTCAGGAAATGGTTGTTAAATACACAAAGAAGAATCCAAAGCCAAAAAGGTTCAAGACTGCCGCTCACCTGATCAATGATGAGGAAACTGGAAAATGGGTTGCTGAGATCGCCTCATATAAACCTAAGGAAGAAAACAAGGGGGCTGGCCCTGATGATTTCAAGGTCAAAAAGATGGAGTTGGGAAAAATGAGTAGAGATACGAACAACCACTTTTTCCAAGTGTCGGCAAAGAAAATGCTATCTAGGTCAGAGAAGGATGGGTGAGAGCAGAGAGAACTAAAGTGACACATAAGCATTTTAGCTCAGTTCATCGATAGTATTGGTTGCCTTGGGGCACTTCCAATATCCCATGCTACTGAGAACTTCGATCCAACTTCATCGGAAAACAAAAGGTTAATGAACCAAGTTCAACGGGCCAAGAGCATTACTGAAGCTATAGAGAAATGGATTGAACGGATAATCAAAGATGGTGAGAAGTACATTACTGACTCCTGGAGATTATGTGATGAAATACAGGGTCTTATTTCTGAGGTTCAAAACTAGCTTGTGTCGTGAGAGAAGGAAGAGCACAAATGGCAAAATGTCCTGCCTCTGTTTGCCAAAATAGAAGAATATGGAGCTACCAGGTTTTTGACAAAACACTCAATTAAGCTGGTGGCTGATGAATGTCAACTTTTTGTGCTAAAGAAAACCATAATCTGGTGAGTGCTTACCTTCAAATCTGTGATTACCGATGCAAAGACCTTTGTTTATGAACTCCAGGATCTTCAAAGTAGCATAGTCAATGATAATAAGGTGGTTAATCCCAATCATGACTGGCAGTTGGGAATTTGTGGTTTCAGCACACAAGATGCAATTAGATCCTTCTGGATGAACATGGAGAAGATCAGAGCCAAGGGTAGTTTCATGCCAGAAGACATAACCAAGGTGGCCAAGATTGAATCTATGACTTTCATTGGGAATGATTAGTTGTCGAAACATTCTGAGAAGATGGTGCAACACAGGTGGAATAAAGTGGTGGTGAAGGCGAAGCTCAATGCAATGAAAGTTCTGAGCCAATCCATGGTTCAAGAACTTACAACTACTCATGATGCCCATGAAAGCAGAGAGGATGATGATGATGGAAATATGGTATAATGCATTAATTTAGGGCTAGTTTCCTTTATTTTTGTAAATTCTCATGGTTATGCAAAGACTTTGGGACATCTGTCCCAAAATACTTCTTGTTGGTTTCGTAACTGTTTACGGGGGGTGGTCAAGTTTTCAGGGAGACCTCCCCTGTTTTAAACTATAAATTAAGTAAAAGTAGATGGTATAGGGGTTACATTTAGTGACTAATTCTGGGAGTTTTTCGCTCCATCTTTTGTATTTTCTTTTTATCAAAGGAAGAATCAGACTATTAAAACCTGGAATGGAAGAAGATTGGGAGATGTATTTTTGTGTCTTTGTGGCATAAAGATATATATATATATATATATATATATATATATATATATATATGAAATCTGATCATATTGTTTTTTGGGAGAAGGAAAATCTATGTATTTTGAATCCGAATAGATACATGTCTTTGCGTATGTTTATCTGATCAAGTATCAGTAATGATCTTTCCATTATAGTAACTTATTATTCCTCTGATGTTCTTTCCTTTGAATGTTTTATTTACTTTAGAAAAGATTCATGATCAGGTGCAGATTTATTTTTCCTTAAGTCTATTCATCCTTTATTAGATCCGTGAAAAAAGTATATTGAACTTTGTTTCAGTTGTTGTGGTTACATACATTGAAAGTTAGGAAAATGGCTTTTCATCTTTTTGAAACATGCGAAGAATTTCAGCCTTTCATCCAAGAATGAAATAGGCGGCCTTACACACTTTCAGGTTAAAAGATTCTTTTCAGACATAAATAGTTTAGCACATTCCTTGAAAAACTAAGATAGGGAGTTGTACCTATGCAAAAATTCAGAGGGAGGTGATTTGAACAACGTTTACCCAACTGTTTAGTGAAACACTTGTTCTTAGAATAAGGTAACAGAATTCAAAATCAATCATTAAAAAAAAGAGAAAATATGTTCACTAATAGACATATTGTTTCAAAGGAGGGAGTAAAGGTGGATCCGAAAAGAGTAAAATAAATACAACAACTCAGCCTTCCTTCTAGCAGAAATGGAGTGAGGTCCTTCTTTGGACAAGTGAACTTTCTAAGACATTTTATTCCTGACTTTGTTGAGACTACTAAATAAATTGTAAATATGATCAGTGAGAATGTGGTTTTTAAGTGGAATGAGGAAGGTAAAAGGGCTTTTGAAGAAATAAAAAAAGCAATAGCGCATGCACCCACTCTGGTTAATCCGGATTTCAGTAAGGATTTTATTATTTATTGCTATGCGTCAAAGCATACTATATCTGGAATTTTAGTGCAGAGAGGTGAGGATAATGGAGAAGTCCCAATCTCCTTCATGACTGTACCTCTGAAGAAGCATGAGTTAAAATACTCGCAAATAGAAAAGCAAGCTTATGCGGTAGTGAAAGCTATCAAACAATTCAAGTACTATATACTTCATTCACATGCAACTGTCTTTGTTCAAAACTCTACAGTGAAAAGTATTTTAACCCAACAGGATGTTGGTATCAATAATAGAGAATCATGGGTCTCTAAGATTCAAGAATTCAATTTAGACATTAAGCCTAATAAGCTAGTCAGAGGACAAGGCCTTTGTAAGCTAATGGCGGAGAGTAAGTTTGAAGAGGAGGAAAGTCTGCCCTTAACTTTATTTGTTAATCATTAGGATTCTTGGTTCACTGATGTTACCTATTATCTCATTTATGGAGACTATCCAGGTTATCTTTCTCCTAGGGAGAAACAAAATTTGAAGCTGAAAGCTACAAAGTACGTTATCTTTGATGATATACTGTACAAGAAGGGTTTGGATGGCACCTTTCTCAGGTGTGTAGATAAGCCGCATTAAGAAGCTTTACTGAAAACTTTCCCTAATGAGGCATGTGGTGGTAATTTCTCCTCTACAGTGACTGCATATAAAATCTTGAGAAACTATTACTATTGGCCAGGAATGTTCAAAGATGCATATGCTTGGGTAGCGAGGTGTGAAAAGTGCAAATTGTTTACAGGTAAACCCTAGTTGCCTGCCTTGCCTTTAAGACCTGTAGTGATTAAGGAACCATTTAAACAATGGGGATTAGATTGCATTGGTCCTTTGAACCCAACCTCTAGCATAGGACACGCTCATGTATTAATAGCAACAGATTATTTCACCAAGTGGGTGGAAGCTATCCCTATGAAAAAGACCACTTCAAAGGTTATGTGTGCGTTCCTTAAGGACAATATTCTTGTTAGGTTCAACGTTCCTCAGAAAATAGTCACAGATAATGCATCAAATTTCTCTTCATCTGAATTAGTTTTATTTTGCTATGATCATGTAATTTCTTTGGTGCATGCTTCTGATTATTATCCACAGAGTAACGACCAAGCAGAATCAAGTAACAAAAACTTGATTAAAATTATGAGGAAGTTGGTTAGCGAAAATTTCAGAGATTGGCATAAGAAGTTGCATGAAGCACTATGGGCAGATTGAACCTCACCTAAGCGAGCTATATGAATGTCTCCATTTGAGTTGGTATATAGCATTGGTGCCCAAATCTCTCTTCCTCTAGAATTAGAAACTTCCAAATTGCAAACTGTAGTAGAAGACACATTCTTTCAAAGCTCTCTTGAGAAGAAAAATATGTATTTAATTAAGATCAAGGAAGAAAGAGAAAAGCTGATTGACCGGATTACCAAACATCAGATGAGGGTGAAAAAGATTTTTGACCAAAAGGCAAGACCCAAGAAGTTCATGAAAGGTGATCTAGTGTTATTATGGGATAAAAGTAGGGAGCCAAAGGGTGCCCACAGAAAATTCAAGTCACTATGGAAAGGACCTTATGTAATTCATGAGGTGAAAGGTCCCAATTCTTTTAAACTTGTTTATCAGGATGGCTTTGAACTACCCCTGTCCTATAATGGGCAGGACTTAAAATTGTATCAATTGTAAGCAGGAGTCTCCTGCCAGTTTGTGTATAAATTTTTTGTTGTGTTTAGTTTAGGTGTGTAAGTTTTGGTGTGAGTCGGGCCTTACTTTTAAGTCATTTGTGAAACCAAGGATTCTAGAATTCATTGCTTGGTACTTTACAGTTCCAGTCCCCATGCAGAGCCACTGTTGGCGGTACATATAAATTTCTATTTTTATGTCGCCTTTTTTAGTCATATCCCTAACTGGTCCTTTGGTCGGGTTGTATTTCTTGAATTTTCTATGCAAATTCAGTCTTCACGGTTTTTTTTATTTAAGCTTCATTGTACCAAACATGAACCTTATGGGTTCAAAGTTCAAAGTTCAATGGGCTTCATGTTAAAGTTTATTTCCCTGCGCAATTTTTAAAGTCTTTTTCAGGGTTTGTCGGTGTTTAGCATTGGTTGAACCTTGAACTTGAACCTTATGGGTTCAAGGTTCAAAGTTCAAGATTTGTTATGTATATGTTTTTTCATTGCTTTTGTTCTTCAAGGTTCAAAGTTCAATGTTTGATTTCTTGGAAATCATGACTTTTCATGAGATGGCGACATGGATTTTGAGGAATCGCTAAACGATGGAAGAAAAAGGGAATATTCTTTCTTAATGATTTAAAAGGTTTCATTTATAGCAATTATTGCGTGGGAATCTGTGTTTTCAGATACAAAGTGACCTGTTATTAAATGCATGATCATGTGCGATCATTTTAGAGTAATATTGCACGAGTGAAGAGTAATGTTGATAACTTATGGAAATCATGAGTAAGATTTGCTTGGCTATTTTAAATTGAGCAGATGTTTTGTCAAGATTGCCATTTGTGAAACATAAGTTTTAAGGAAACTTTTTGGAGTGAAAGACAAATAGACTGCGACAAGGGTTTTGTAGATGATAGAGGAAGGTATATCCAACGACTTTCCTAATTTCTACAATTTTTAAAGGATCTGGGTATACTGTTTAGCTTCTTGTTTCTATTTTACCTATAATCTGCTTTATCTGAGTTGTTTGGGGAAAAGATTATGGGTTAAGCAGGAGGTTGACCTTGCCTAAATTAGAAAACTCTTCTTCCCTTGTGAGTTCCTTACTAGAGCTAGCTAATACAGCTCTAGTCCATTTAGATTTACATGTTTTCTTAGAAAGAGTGAGGAACCCAGCTGCTGATTCTATGCTAAAAGATATTGCACAAAGTGGTTTATTGGAAGCGGCAACATTTCCCACAGTTGCCCCTTGTCCTGAGTTGGTTTTAGAGTGCATGAATCAATATGAAAAGATTAACAAGTGCATTAGGAGAAATAATGGCGAGGTTCTATTGTCTATTGATAGAGGGACAATAATAGCGGCCATGAGTATCCCACATTGGGAACCCTATGAGGATTGGACTATTGGAAAGTCATGTGGGATTTATTCTGAGAAGAAACAGTATTACAAAACCATTATTGCTCGAAATTGGCTTCTGAAGTATCAAAAAGGCAGCTCAAGCTTGCCAAGGCCATTAACCCGTGAGCATGTGATTCCTGAAACTAGGGATTTGGTAATAATGTTGAGCAGAATTAGGGGAAATTCACACTCCTTTTATTGGGAGGACTCGATGTATTTCTTCATCCAAGTCACTCTCGACAAAAACTGGTTCATTGATTGGGGCACAGTAATTGCAGAAAGGTTGCATGAGGGTTTGAGCAATCATGTCAGGGTTTCAAATTTTTATATGTCATCATATATGTTTTACATCTTAGCAATTATGAGGGAGTGGTCTGGACTGTTCCATACAAAATGGGTTTAGGGTATAAAAATCTATGAATATCACCCCCATTTGACCCAAAAAGGATATGTCGACCTTCACTGGAATGATATATTTGTTGGGAGGTTAACTTTTGAGTTACAAGGCAATTTGCACAGGAGAATGTTGGTTGAAGTTGTTGAATTGATCGACAACTATGGTAGCATCTTTATTTAATTTAATCACTTCACTTATATAAGGGTTGGAGGTTTTAAAGGTGAAACCTTTAGGTTACCTAGATATGTTTCAGATTGTTGTGTTTTGATTGAGGTTTCTAGGCAGTTAGCCCATGTTGTAAAGGATTTTGGTGAAGATTCTAGCACAAGTGGAATTTTCCCTATGCATTTAGGTCATTACAATTGCGGGTCTATTTCTAATGCACGGAATCCTGAATTGAAATTTCAAAGTTTCATTTGAAAACTTTTGTGAAGAGAGAGAACTTTGATAGAAAAGGTTTTATTGCTCATTAGTCAAAAATGACAATGCCTAATCTACATGTCCCACAATTGGAAGATCACTAGGAAGACTGTTTAGATGAATTTGAATTAAGGAAAATAAATTGGTCCAGGTTAACTCTGAAGCAAATTCTCGACATGAAGTTGCAAATGGATACATCTGATGTGACTATTGATAACGAAGATGTACTAGATATAGAATTCATGAAACGGGTACACAATCAACCTCTTCCAGAGGTGGATTGGAGTAGAAAAATGGAGGATTGGAGTAGAAAAATGGAGGATAATGTACAGGCACGCACCTTCAATATAATTCACAGAATAGAGAATTGGCTAAGGAACTGCAAATTTCATCAGGCAAAGGCAACCAGTTCAAGAAATAGGGGTGGAAAAAAAGAGATTGTAAGCAAAACCTTTGTTTTAACTAATATTCCTATTTCCGTTGTAGGAAAGAAGTAAGCTAAGATTAAAGAGGAAAAGCTTGACTTTGAAGCTGCACATTCTATTGGTGGCCGAGTTACTAGATCAAGATACAAGAAGAATTTCTAGCCACCTGCTACCCATCTCATTCTTGATTTGTACGTTGAGGAAGCACAAGAAATATGACAACCTCTATTTCTAATGCTAATAAACTTGTAACCAATGTCGATGCTAATGTCCAAGATTCACAGAGACTTGATGTTCTATCTAACATAGATAATTCTATGTTGCTGACTTCAGGAGGACCTCTACCTATGCAATCCAAAGATCTGACTGTGGCTCCTAAATGGTTGAGTGATTCAATTACCAAGAAGATGATTGTTGTGCCTATTTTTGTGTTAATGGAAGATGTCATGAGTAAATGTCTATGAAGGGCCACAAAGCCTAAGTGGCTGAAAGTGGAAACCATGATTGGTTTTGATGAGAGCACAAAACATTGGACTACAGAAATTGCTAAGCCCACATCTGATAAAGATGTTGCCACCACCTCAGAGGCTGAGTATACAATTGAACAAGCTGATTTGGGGGTAGGAACTAGAGCGGTTGATGTGAAACATTTAGAGACTTCAACCAAAAGGATTATCTCACACAGTTGGAAGGATGAAAAGGATAAAGAAGAGTTGAAACATAGTTTAATGCAAATGGGCCAATACATCCATGCTCTGCAGAATAGCCCACTACCATTGTCCCAAAGCTCTTTTCCCTTTAATTTAAAATCCCTTCATAATAAGAAGTTCTTGGGTGAAGTTCAAAGGAACAAGATGGTCGCAGAGATTTTCTTTGAGTGGCTTACATCGATTGTGTATCAAGGAACTAATTATATATCGGATTTAGTTCAAATCTTTAAAGATGCTAATGATGTTACCAAGTAATTGGACGCTGACTTAATCGCATGGCAGAAAGAAAAGACTAAATGGGTAGTGATTTCAAGGCAAATGCACGATATTCAGTGCTATGGCTTAATGAATTTTCTTGTTGAAAGACAAGTGCCAGGATTAGATGAAGATATAATGTTCATATGAAAAGAAAGTATACAGTGGTGTAACCAAATCATTGAGCAAGGTCATAATGAATCTGTCAGTCTACGAGGGGAATTGACAACCCTAAGAACAACCATGCAAAAGGATCTGCGCTGTGTAGATGTTCAATTGCTTAAAGAGGATGGCCAGACCCTAGAAGATACATCAGAAATGGTCAATCTTTTCAGAAGTCACATTAAACAGATTAAGGATGAGAAGTCCTTAGCCGTGGAAGATTTTACAAAGATTGCTAAAGTGGAGTCAATGCTTACAATATGTCTTGCTCATTTGGACACTCATAGAGATAAATTGCAGCTGGTGAAAAGGAAGAAGGAACTCTGGAAGCAAAGGGTAATTCATATCAGCCTGCCACATATAGCGGTAATCCAGGAATTCTCAAGGGTTCATCGAGAGTGGAGTGTAGTGAAAGTGGTTATGGTATCCGCCCAGAATAGAAATTTGGGCAATCCAGTTGAAACTAAATCGACTGCATGACTAGCATTGCTAGCAGTTGTATGCTAGTGTGTCTAGCTTTCTTTCATTTTCTATTATGCAGTTAGGATAGTTTTTCATTAACCCATTTGGAGTTAATTTTACCTTTTGGTTACACTATTGGTTTGGAGACCTATTTATAAGCTTTGTAATGACTTTATGAAGGTCCGCTAAGTTTTTGAAAAACTATCTCTTTTAATTTTGCCTGAATACTTTATGTATGTCTTGGAAGTTGATGCTCATTTATAAATGAAAATCGAATGACAGTTTATCTTTGGCTTCAAATCTGTGTGTTTGGTGTTTGAAATTTGATTTCTGTGAGAATCTATTTCAAGAAAGAATCTGTCATGGCTTTCTATATGCGCAAAAAATATTAGTGAAATTCATTTTTAAATATTTTCATTTTGTTTTAGCTTACATGCGAATTCTGTCGACTTTACACAGAATTATATATGAATCAATGCTTATGTTCATTTGGTATTGATTGGTGAATGCAATTACCTTTTTGTACTTTCTGGTGAAAAGTATAATATTGATTGTATGTAATTTGGAGCTAATTGAATATCTATTTAAGGGAGTTGTACCTTAATTCAGAGGTTAATCAATACAATGATTTTCCAACTATATGGTGAAATTTTTCTTTCATTTCTTGGGCTAAGAGTATAAAAGTTAAATAAATTGTGAGAGACAAATCTATTTACCAACACCATGTCATCTAGGACAACTTCAATGTTTTTAGCTTCTAGATAGTTGGACAACCACCTATTACATGACGGTTTCCTAATATGCAAAAGCCACATAAGAAAGAAAAAGTTCCTTCACCTAGTCAGATTATAGGCCACAAAGGCAGCCATATCCTCAATTTCTAGGATTGGAAATCTAGGCACCAGGTTATTCATCTGTATGAGTATACCATAATTGTGAGGTTGTGGTGCAGTTAACTTCTCATCAATATTGACAACCACCCTCTCAAGTTCACCTAGCAATTCTTTCTTGAAGACACTTCTACATAATTTTATCACCACGTCCCTATCCTTCTCATAATTCATAGCCACCACTAAGACCATAGCAACAATATTAGAATTAGGCCTAGTGAGGTCTTCATTTGTGATATATTCCTCCCCAAGAATTTTCATGACCACCCTAGACAACCAGGACATTCGGGAAGACCAGAATGCCTTTCAGTCTTTCTTCCTTAATTTCCCCTGTAAAAGCCATTTGATGCTTGAGCCCTATAATCCTTAGTGGAGTATCCATAATGAGCTTCAAGTTTCTTAGATAACCATTTGCTCAAAACAAGCCCTTACTTATCTTAATTGAGATTTGAAAGGCGCCAAGAAATACAACTCATCTTTCTCAATAAAGGTTGATTGATTTGATCACTAAAGAGTGACAAAGGAGCAAGGATGAAGGGTTATGATGTAGGTTAAACAATCTCTAGGATCAAGGTAATAAATACCGCTGCCGCAAGTTGAGAAAGCTCGTTAGTATTAGCTAGCTCATACGGCAAGGGAAGTCACATCATCAATTCTAAGTATGCCGCTAAAGAAGGCAATACTCAAGATAATGTGTTGACAAAATGATGACATAATAAATATGTTTAAAGGCATCTAACTACCCCTTTAAACTATTAATATGTCTATAGATGAGTGTTACCATATATATCTTCATACATATAAAAATTTATATAAATACATCCATACATTTACATATACACCTATTAATATATATACGAACCAAACAGCATCATTATCCTTTATGCATATCTGTATATAATATTTATATATGTATATTAATATATATACATCCATATATATATATATGCTTATGTACATGTATGTCTATATATATATATGCATATCCATATATACATATATATACCTATAAACATAAATTCTTGCAATAGATGGCTCCAAGTATATTAAAATTGTATAAGTAAATATATGAGTATATATATATATATATGTATGTATATATATGTATGTATATATATATGTATATATGTATATATATGTATATATATATATATATATATGTATATATATGTATATATGTATGTATGTATATATATGTGTGTGTGTGTGTGTATTAATATAAGCACATATAAAAATGCTACACTGTGAATTTATCCTGAATACCTTTGATATTTATAATCAAAGTGATAAGGAAGAGGACCATGCTCTGATATTTAAGAGATGCAAGATAAAATTTCTCTACAACCTTCAACCTAGTCTTAACCATCTGACACTGATGAAACCTACTACCTCTTAAAGGGGTCACTAGGTCAAGGGACGAATCCCTAGGGAGATACCAAAACCTAACTAATAGAGAACAAAATCCTAAGAGTCTAAACCTTGTAGCAAATTCTTAGGAGAAGAGGGAGGACTCTATCTTAACTTATGAACCGTCCATTAGCCCCTGCATTGGCTAATTCATCCGCCCTTGAGTTACCTTCTCTATAAATATGATTGAAGGTTGTTTTCTTGAAATCCTTGAGGAGGCTGAGGGCTCTTGAAAAGATCACATTCAGCTTTCAATTAGGAAGAAAACCTTTTCTAAGTCCATTGATAATAATAGCTGAATATCCTTCAATGGAAAGCTTACTAATGCCCCTATTCTAACATAAGAGGAGGCCTTCAATTTAGGCTAAAATCTCTACTTTATTATTGGATTCAATCCCTATAGGTTTGGCTAGCTTAGATAATTCTCTGCCAGCATCATCATGCAAACAACACCCGATCCCTGCAGGACCTGGATTCCCACGAGAAGCACCATCGAAGTTAAGCTAAGCCCACCCTTTTTCTGGGACCTTCCATTTACAAGCTTCTCTTAACTCCATTTTATTAGAATTTCTTATTCCTACAAAGGGAGGGATCTTTAGACCTAACCATCTACCTCTCATTTTCTCATCCTAGTATGTCATCTCATAAAGTTTGCTAGGAAATTTAGAAGTCCTGCTATTAAGGGTTTCTACTACTGAGGCTTCAATTTTATTCACAAGTTGGAGCCAATCCAATTTGTTGTCCTTAAAGAGTCTCCTATTGTGTTCCTTCCAAAGTTCCTAAACAACCAAAGATGGGGCCAATTTCCATAGCCCTCTAGAGAGGGAGCGTTGATGTAGAATGGGTCATGCTTGAAACATTCCAAGAATGGAATTGGGGAGATCTGAGCTCCATCCTAATTTGTTACATAACCAGAGCCAACAATTGGAGGCATAATTGTAATTGAGGAGGATATGATCGTTATCCTCTTCTACCTTTTCACATAAAGGGCATCTACTGGGTCCCTCAAGGCCCATTTTCCTAAATTTATCCACCATTAGAATCTTATTTTGGAGAGAAAATCATGAAAACAGTCCTGCCTTTGGCAAACACATCTTATCCCAACATAGGACTGAGGGGACAAAAGTTCTTGAGGAAAGTTGTTGACTAAGGAGAAGATTATAACCATCTTTTGAGGTGTACTCTCCCAATTTCGATCCATCCCTGTTGAAAGTGACCATTCTCTTATTAAGGATTTCTTGAAGCATCTGTTTTTCCCTTACTGGGATATCCACATGATCTAAAGATTTCCATTTCCAACCCTTAACTAGATCCTTGTCAATTGGCGATATGTAATCCTTAGCATACCTACCCCATACAGATTCCAGCACTACTCTGGATGACTCCAGATCTACACTCTTATGAAGGACCTTGAAACCTCCCCAAGAATCTATCCAAAAAAGGGCTTCTTTACCATTGCCCAAATTCTAAGATAATTTATCTAAAATTATTTTCCTGCATTCCAACATAAAATTCCAAATGTGAGAACCTTTCGAGGGAGAAGATTCCCTAAAGAGGCTAGTAGGGTCCCTACCTCTAAGATATTTGTGGAATAAGATTTGAGCCCATTTTAGGTGCGGGGATCTAAACATTCTCCAAACTAATTTATCCCCTAACGCTCTACTCTAG
The DNA here is from genome assembly GCF_030272615.1 of Cryptomeria japonica. Taxonomy (NCBI): domain Eukaryota; kingdom Viridiplantae; phylum Streptophyta; class Pinopsida; order Cupressales; family Cupressaceae; genus Cryptomeria; species Cryptomeria japonica. The sequence continues at coordinate 185,548,007 of NC_081411.1, read as the reverse complement.
TACTTAATATTCTTAATCCCAATACCCCCTTCTGACTTTGGCCTACAGATCTTATCCCAAGCCATAAGGGAGATCTTTTTCTTCTCCTTAACACCTTGCCAAAAAAAAGACCTAAGATGTCTAATCAATATTTCTTTTTTTGACTACGGGAGAATTATACATGATAACTGATAGATTGACATCGCTACCAAAACTGATTTGACCATGGTAGCTCTCCCAACAAAGGATAGCCACTTGCCTTTCCAAGTTGCTACCTTCCTATCTAACACTGAATCCCACAAATTAGATGAACCATTGCCCTTATCTAGGGTAAAATCTAGATACTTGCAGGGAAGCCTACCCATATTAAAATTCAAAACTCTACAGATGTCATTTTGTAAGCAGACCTTAGAGTTAAAAAAGAAGACTTCAGACTTAGATGGATTAATTTTCCTATCTAGAAGCCTTAGAGTAAGAGTCTAGGATCTTCTTAAATACCTTCACTTCTCCTAAATCGTTGAGCCCATATAACATAGTATCATCCACAAATTGTTGATGCGTGGTAGGATCTAGGTTGCTAGTAATTCTAATTCCTGAAATCTGACTACTTTCCCTTGCTCTAGAGATTGCTCTACCCAATGATTCTGCCATAATGATGAAGAGAAAAGGGGATAAGGGATCTCCTTGTCTTAGACCCCTAGAAGAGATAAAAAATCCTTCAGGAGTTCCATTAACTAACACTGAGAATTTAGGCATTGAGATGCATTCAAATACCAAGTTAATCCATGAAGAGGGGAATCCAAAGGCTTCTAAGCACTTGCACAAGAATCTCCAGTCCACCTTGTCATAGGCTTTCCTAATGTCTAGTTTTAAGAGCATACTAGGGGTTCCATTCTTCTGAACAGAGTGAATGGCCTCTTGAGCTATAATAACCCCATCATAAATAGACCTCCTGGAGACAAAACCCTTTTGTTCTTCGCTAATCAATAGAGGAAGGAATTTCTAAAGCCTATTATCTAAGGTTTTAGTAAAAATCTTATAGATGGTGTTAGACAAGGCATTGGGTCTAAAATCATCAAAATACTCAGGCTTTTCCTTCTTTGGTATGAGGGCCAAAAAAGTATTATTGATTTCTTTGAGGATATTCCACAAGTTCCTCATGCCCTCAAGAGCACCCGTCACCTCCTCCCCTATGAAGGACTAGCATTTCTGAAAAAAACTAGTCGAGAAGCCATCTGGACGACGGGATTTGTCTGGATTCATCTGCATTAGATTTGCTTTTACTTCCGCTAAAGAGAATTTTGCAGTCAGATTATGAGTTTGCTCCTTACTGAGTAGTTTTGGAATACATTTTAGAAACTTGTCTTGGTCTGAGCAAAGAGAACTCCAATCAGAGTTGAGAATATTAGAAAAAAAGTCTACTGCCTCCCTCGAGATGATCTTAGGATCGACCACCTCAGAGCCATTACATGTCTTTATCTTAGAAATTTTGTTAATGACTCTTCTAAGTTTCACACTATTGTGGAAGAATTTAGTGTTCTTATCTCCCTCATCCAACCATGTCTCCGTGCTTTTTTGTTTTCAAAAGACCTCCTCTTTTGCAAGAATATTTTCTTGTTCAAGAAGGAGTTTCTTTTCTTTGGGGAACAAAGCTTCCTCCATCCCTTTCCTCGTCACTACTTATTTACCTCCACTAATGCTGCTTCCACCTGAGCCTTCTTGTCAAAAAATATTACCAAAATGCCCTTATTTCACCGAATGAACTTCTAGTTAATTATCTTAGGCTTATTGACTACCTTATAGATCCTAGACCCAGAGACCTCTTCCTCTTTCCACCATTCCTCTAAAAGCCTAAAAATATTATCGTCTTTCAGCCACATTTGTTCAAATTTAAAAGGACATCTTCTTGGTCCTGAGTCATCAAGAATGCTAAGTTGGATGAAAAAATGATCTGAGCCTAAGAAAGGTAAAATTGAGGCTTCTAAGATATACGGAAAGTTGGTGAGACTACCCGTTACAAAGAACCTATCAAGTTTTTTTGCTATATTACTAAAACCTAGCCTTTTATTGTTGCAGGAAAAGGCATCCTTAACCATGTTAATCTCTATCAAGCCACTACGATGGAGCTAATCTAAAAAGTCTAAAGTTCTTCTAGAGATTCTACCTATGCCTCCTCATTTCTCACATTGATTCATGATAGCATTGAAGTTGCCTCCTAAAATGCAAAACTGGCCCTGGGAGTTTGTGAATTCCTCGATTTCCTTCTAGACTCTTCTTTTGTACTCATTTATGGTTAGCCCATACACATTAATAATGAGAAAATCAAGTTTGTGTTTCAAGTTGGTAACCCTATCACTGATCCAATTGCCTTGAGATTCTAATAATGAGAACCCAATATTGCGTGGGTCCCAAATAATTTCCAGACTTCCAGAGGCTCCAGTGGCTAGGACACCTATAATATGTCTAAAGCCTAGTCGTTTACCAAAGGAAGCTAAGTCAATTTTCTCTAATTTGGTTTCCTGTAACATAACTAAATCAGGACTATAGTTAGATAGACAACGTTTTAATATCTATTTTTTGTGAGGGGAATTTAAACCCCTAACATTCCATGATAATACTTTCATGGTGTTGTGGGAAGGACCTTCCCCTTCCCTACATGAAACATATCCGTCAGTTTAACCTAGCATTCATCTATACCATCATTAGCTCTCAGCTCCAATAGGGATTTTGTGCCTCTCTTTTTGCAGAGCTTGGCACAGTCCAGAGTGGCCTTTTCCCTAGCCCATTGTTCAATTCCTAAGGCTTCAAAATTTGCACCATTTTGTTTGTCATCTAGCTCTATTATGAGGGCTTCCATATCTATGACCTTAGGGGGATGGGTAAAATTCATAATCCCTTTCCTCAGGAACCTTTTCTGTAGTTCTAGCTCATCTGTGTCTACTATTTCATCCACTAACTACTCCAGGATATCCTCAGTGCCTGAATCGCATAAATAATTAATAATGCAGTTTAACTCTTCCTCTTTTCAAACCAAATCTGCCTCTTTTTCAGCCTTATCCAAACTATTGGGAGCTCCCAATGGTTGGGAGGAACCATTTTCTCCCAAATTGCTCCTCACATTCAAACCAACATCCTATTCAAAGATAAGAGTCATATCTTTCTCCTCCCTAATACCCCGATAAATAGTATCAAGATTGATTTCACCCTTACTATCTTGAGATAAATTTTTAAATTCTTCCCTTATGGCCACTTCAAGGGCAAAAAATTTCTTCACTTCCTTAGAGTCAGAAACCCTCCCCTGCTTATCCTTTAGAATATCCTCATGGGATAGCAAGGGAGAGGGATTCATCCCCTCATCCATACTTTGGTCACCTATAATTTCCCCTTCTTCTAGCCCATCATACTGCCCTGTCGATGGAGGGTTATCCTTAATCACAAACACTCCCTTTTCCAAATTGAAACAAATATCCAACTTAGGGATTACTCTAGAGTTTTGAGAGGGAAAAACTTCTAAGACATATTCGGATGCTAAGTCTAGATTTAGAATCCCTTTATAAAATTCAGGGCAAATCAAGAAAGATGACTTCCTAGTTCTGATTTCAATAGGGCTAAGTGAATTCACACTAATATCCATATTAGTTATCAATACATAGTTCGAATACTTCCTATTTTTGTAACTAATCTCTATTATTTTTCCTAAATGATTACCTATTTTCCTAAAAAATTCCAAATCCATTAATTCTACTAGTAAGTTGGGCATCAAAACCGGTCTATCTACTTTAAATGGCTCTAATTTTTTTGGATTGAAAGCGGGTTGCCATTCTAAAAATTTAAAATAAAAACCTTTAAAAATCAGAGATTTACCTGTTAAGAATTCATTCTTATGCCTGGCATTTCCGCAGTCAATATAAATAAAACCCTTGAAACAAGATAGTAATACTTACTATCCACTTGAAGGAAGACTTGAACTAGTCTGCAATTACCTCTGTTGGGACTCCAAGTCCTCACCATATAGCAAAAACCCCAAATGTTTGCAAGATTGTTGAATCCTTTCAACCAAACTGTCATTGATTTCCAACACATTCTTCTCTTTTGAATTAAGGTTTGACATCATATTCGGCTTAACCTTTGTGGGTTTAGGAGGAGGCAAAGTTTTGGAATTCTTGCCTTCCTCCACAAAAATCTTAGGTCTGGAATAATTACCACCCGACCTCCAATTATCCAAATTCCTTTTACATTTATTGTTATATGGCTTGATCCGGGGAACTAGTTTTACAAAACCTTCCTCAAGATTTCGCAAATGGATGAGCCTGTTGGAGATAGACGTCATGATAGATCCTTCTTGGTAAAGGGTATTTTGTTTGCCATGATCTCCATTTCTAGAAAATAATAAACTTTTCATAGCAGCCCTCTAGTAGCTCCTTCGTTTCACCATCTTCCATTCCAATTTTGTCTGAGGCAGGGGAGTCCAGTTCTCCGAATTACAGGTTGAAATCGCATATTTCATTTGCTCGAAAAACCATTTCTGTTGTTCGAGGTCTAGATGTTTTCGCGAAGGAAATCACAGAGCCATTTTTTAATCTAAAAATCAAGCCATTTTATTTTTTTATTTTTTAAATATAGCATATTTTAATTTTATAATATTATTATATTTATTTAAATTTGTAATAATAAATTTTAATTATAATAATCCGTAATTCCTAAAACCAAGGTTCAAATCTCACAGGGTTAGTCTCTACATCTTATAAAGAAAAAAATTCAGCTACTAGTTTCTATAATCTGCTTTGTTTTGGACTTCTTATAAAGAAAACAATTCAGCATCATCACCACTTTTCCCCAACAAACGTTTGGAGTTATTAATGGAAAAGGAATATGAGACTCAATCTCACAGAACTTTATTGTGATTAATGAGGAGATATAATTTTGACTTCTTCTTTGTTCTAGAAGCATGATCCTATAGGGACTCATTAAAGATTCAAAAAAATTAAATTGAGAAAGTTTCATTTGATCCTCACATCTTTTATCCACTCTGAACTCCTGCAATTCATTTAATACCTGATTTTTTATTTTCTCTATAATCTTATCTTGGAGTTCCTCAATCCATCTCTAAAAAATTAATTCCATCTCCTTCAGAGAACCCTTACTCCCAATTAATTCTGAGATTTCGTCAATAGATTGATGGGGATCATGTTGTAAACGAGTAAAGGGAATTTCTAGAAATAGATCAGTTGATAAAGGTATATCCTTTGAAGAGAAACTATAAGAGGAAAAACATCTTCCTTGAAGATAGAAAAGAGGATTACAAAGTTTACTTTACAACTTGAATCTGTGTAGGAGGTAGATAAATGGTATGATAAATGACAATTATCATAGACCAAAAAAGGTTCTTCAAAGAATACCTTCTAATGCCAACTACCATTCTAAAAGGTTATATTTATGAAGGGAATTTCTTAGTAGTATCCTTGAGTAAACACATTCTTATTGGAAGTTTTAGGTTTTCAAAAAAAAAATTTGAATCTACCTTTCAAGTAAATGCCCACAATATTCCCAATACCTCTATTATCTACAATTATTTGTGTGGGATACTTTGAAGATCTATCCATGAAAGAACAAATTTTATGGTATCAATATTAGGATCAAAGTTAGGTTTCCACATTTGCATATGCAATCTAGAACTTTTATAAAACCAAGATTTTGTTTTGAAAATATTATCTCTATCTAGAACTTTTATAAAACCAAGATTTTGTTTTGAAAATATTATCTCTACTTTTATTAGAATCAAACAACGAAATGAAAAAAATAAAATTACGATCATCTATCAGAAAAACCTCAAATACACCCACCCAATTATCTAAAACCCATTGATATAAAAAAAATTTCCTTATAGATATTTGCCAGAACTTACATATTATCGCTCTTTGAATAAATTTTGCTATTTGAGGAGAAAGGAAAGACTCGAAGAAAGTAACCTTCACCCCAAAATCACTTCCTATGTCCTCAAATCTTGGTTCCTTTTCTTTGTCGCTATCTTCTCTTTCTACCTAAATTGTCGATGAAGGGAGATCACTTCCTTTGTCCTCCAAACATGAATCCTTTACTTTGTTCCTATCTTCTCTTTTTGCTTGAAATCTCTATGGAAGAGATCTTCGCCTCTCCAGAATATGAGCTCACTCTTCTCCTTCCTGACCCACTTTAGCTTTCCCTTTATCCAATGAAGGAAGGGTTATGGTTTTTCAATCTTTTATCTGATTATTATTAGTCACTAAAGTTTTTATTTTTCCATCTCTTATTTCTAACATTATTAGTATCAATATTTCCTTCCCAAAGTCCCTTTCGACGTTGCCTTCTTTCAACTGCTCTTCTACTTCCTATATTGAAAAAGCCATGAGATTCCTTCTTCTGACATAGAGGGATATTATTTGGAAATGTTCGGGAGAAGGAAGAGGATTGAGAATTCCTAGTCTCCAATCTCAAAAGAAAGCGATTTGGGGGCTTTCCAAAATTTTTGCTATCAGTTTTCCATTTGTCTCTGTGGAGATTCAAAATCTTATTCCTATATTTAAAAGTCTTCCAATGCTTGAGCATCCATGCCTTCCTTTGCAGGGGAGGACTAATCATCATTCCAGGATTCGTTAATGGAAAGATAGAAATATTATTAGGAAGGAACAGGGACCCCTGCCCCTTAAGGATTTCTACAAATTTCTTCTTTTATGCACCAATGGATGCATTATGGAGCCCCAAAAACCTCTGTTATACAATTTTTGTTGGTTAAAAACTCTCAAATAAGGGAACAAATTGAATCTCTTGTCCTTTTTCCTTGAAAAAACTTGATGTTTCCTACCCACTGTCTTCCATCCCTCTACATTCAGCTCTGAGAGCAATTTTAGAGCAATTTTCGCCATCGAGCCATGAACTTTTCTTACTATATGCACACACTAAGCTTTGACTTTTAGGCTTAAAAATGTTAAACACTTGGAGTTGACTGACACTATCTAAGCTTAATATGTTGCTTAGTGTGTGTGGTTTAAGGCTAGCCCAAAGAGTTATTTTTGAATCAATTGAAATAAAAAACTTATAATATTATTTTAAAAATAAATTAAATAATTTTACATTATATAAAATATAATATATAATAATACAATTTAATTTGAATTATATATTAATTTTTATTGCATATTAACTATATATTATAATTAAATATATAATAATGATATAGTTTCTATTAAATGATTTATGGTATATCAAAAATAAATATAACTATATTAAATATAACTTAATTTGTAATTATTTTAAATAATAATAATATTAAAAAATATCAGAAAAAATGAGTTAATCAAATTATAAAGATTTTTCATATATAATTAATTTCTAAACATATAATATGAATATAAAATATACCCCATTTTTTATGCATAAAAAATCTTAATATTTTGAATTATGAATTCTTCCCATACATTCTAAACTTAAAAGACTTTATAAACATGAATCTTTTTTATTTTAGCTTGGTGTGATTTTTAAAATCTAGCACTCTAATTTGCCAAGGTCAATTTTATTTAGTTTTTTAATACTTTAATTTACTTTGCTTGTAGATTTGCAAATAGAGTATTCAATCTTTTAAAAGAATTGGGAGTTGGCTACTATTGATTTTATATATAAAAAACTTCGAATTTTGTTTTGGATAAATATTAAATTTGTATGTCTTAGAATAAATAAATAAAAACTTTTAAGTTCTTTAATAATGCAAAATAGAGATCAAGACAGGGGCATTTGAGCTAGGAGAACCTTGACTACCATATTAAATTTATGTTGACTATTAAAGGTTAGTTAATCGTTAATGAAAACCGAATACATAAAAAATCAATTAATCAATTAATCAATTTAGTTGGCCACTCATTAAAGTGAGAAAAACATACCAATTCTAAATGTAAATATTAATTACTAGAGAAAATTTGACATGTAATGCTAAGTTATGTTTTATTATGAGTAAATTTAATCAATATTATTTTTGAAGTTGTTGTAGAGTAGCTATTTGTTGTTATGAAGATTACAAAAGTGATATAATAGCAAGTTTTAAATTAATATCTATTTACACATCTATTTTTTTTAATCTTAAATATATTTTTTTAAAATAGTAGCTTGTTTCCAAAACTTGTAGCTGGTCCTTTGGATAATATAACAATATGCTGTTTCATATGGGCGGAACAAACATTGTGCTTTTGGATGTTGTATCCGATGAAATCCGAATAAATGTTTACTAAAATAAATAGATGAGGAAGTTCGTATAGACAAAGTTGTAATGGATGAATGCCAAATCCATAATGGCGAAGTGGGCGAACATGATGAGGACATTTTTTTGTTGAGAAATCATCAATAAGGTAGACTATCATATTTAGGACTTGCACACATGCGATGGTTTTCAACAAAGAGTAAATTGTTGTCAATGGACAAAATCATTTTGCAAACAAGGGCTAGTTGTCGACGGTGTGAAATAATAACACTACCTAGTTCTTGATGGTGTGAAATAATAACACTATGAAGATACCTAAGTGTGATGAAGATGTCAAATCAGACTTCACAACTTTTTCTTTGACAGAGTAGTAACAATAATAACCATATCAATGAAGACACTTAAAAACTCAATCCTCATTCTATTTACTCATCAATTCATACACATTTTCATATTTACTCTACATGCACACATTCTAATGTATTCACCATAATTAAGAATCAATTATGCCTATTTGTGCAACTATCCATGTGCATTTATTAATGACATTGATTTGAGCATTTTAATATCTCAAGTTGATCTGTGGACACAATGTCCATCTTAGATCTATACACTTTAAAACCTAATGTTTATTTTTTTATTTTTTTTGTAAACTCTTAGATATTCCTTCCTTATAAAGGGGTAGAGTTAACAAATGTTTACTTATTTAGATTATATTGTTTTTTTTTTTTATCAATCAAGAGCTATTTAGATTATTTTATTCCCTTTTATTCACCTCAAATTTTCTTATTTTTGGTGTATTATTTGTATATTATTCGTATTTCAGGAACAAAAATGCTTTAGTTTAGTGATTTAAAATAAAAGTAAATTTGTACAATTATTCTAGGAGAGTTCGAATGACCTAAATATATTTTCTTCAATATGTTAGATTATCTTTATTGGGATTACCTAGATGAAAATGTCCATTTGGAATATAAAAACTATCCTTCAAAGGTATTTTATATATTACTATAATTAGAGGATAGAAAAGGAAGATGCAATAGAGGCAAATAAAGTGAATTAAGAAAAATAAGTGTAAACTTTCTGTTGGATTTTGCCAAGATCAAGGGCACAATGAAAAGCATAAAAGAGACAATAGAATGACAAGAACAAACTGTATTCTCATCAATATAAAAATGATCAACTGGATTAACCAATACAATGAATAGAGGCCTGCATATATAGGCAAGGCCATATGGATGTATGAGCACACAAATATGACAAGTGGCTCAATGAGAAACAAGGGTAGGTAGGAAATAGGTGTGGGTAGGTAGGAGAAATAATATAATATTCCACATGAGGTGGATCACCCACCGAAGGTGGAATTATCACTCCACAATAAGTGGATATGATAGTGTAATAACAAGATCAACACCATAAGAGGTGGAATTTCTCCTACACACACTATCCCAATGTGACACAAACACCCAAGTGTCTCATATCCAAACTACTATGAAATGCATTATCCTAAGTAAACTTAAGTAAGTGTAATAATATCCATGATGAATAATTATTTACACCAACACCCCCCCTTAAGTGCAACTTAGGGGAATGCACTTAAGTCTACAATGCAACTAAGCAAGGCAAGATGGGTCCCGGCTACGAGGCCATGATAGGTACCCATGTACAAATGCAAATGCATGCAAACCAATGCAATCTCTCACAAACGGAGAAAGGGAGAAAACCCAGTGGGAAAAAACTCCCCCCCAAAAGAGAGATGAATGTACAAAAGAATCTCAAGGAAGAAGGACAAAACCTCAAAGAGGAAAAAGTCCCCCCCATAAGAGAGGAAGGAGAAGTCAGCTGACCCCCCCTAATGACACATCCCGCACCCCCAAGAGAGCTCGCAACTGCTGGAACTTACTCACAGTGAAAGGTTTGGTGAATATGTCAGCAACCTGCTCTGCTGTGGGACAATACTGCAAATCAATCACCTGCTCCTGGATGAGCTCTCGGATATAGTGCATATGAATCTCGATGTGTTTGGTCCGCTGGTGCTGGACTGGGTTCTTCGAGATGGCAATGGCACTCTGATTGTCACAATGTAGGACTGTCGGTCGTGGAGTAGTGAATCCAAACTCTGTGAGAATCTGCTGGAGCCAAATGGTCTCAGTCACTGCGTTGACAGCGCCTCGATACTCAGCCTCAGTCGAAGAGAGAGCAATAGCATGTTGCTTCTTGCTCTGCCAACAAATGGGGCCCGAACCAAGGTGAAAACTGTAACTAGAAGTAGACTTACGATCAACTAGATCGCCAGCCCAATCGGAGTCTGTGTAACCAACCAAGCGAAGTCCTGTGCCTGCTGCATAGTGAATCCCATAGTGATGTGTACCCTGGATGTAATGTAGAATGCGTTTGGTAGCTTTCCAATGAAGCTCATGTGGTTCCTGCATGAAGCGGGAAACCATGCCAACTGCAAATGAAATATCAGGGCGTGTATGAGTCAAGTAGATGAGACTACCCACAAGCTGACGATACAAAGTGGCATCAACTAGTGGAGAAGTACACTGAGCCTCAAGCTTGACTCCTGAAAGAAAGGGAGTCGGGGCAGGCTTACAATTAGCCATATGAAAGCGTGCAAGTAGATCAAGAGCATACTTGGGCTGCGATAGAGTAATCCCAGAAGGTGACTGTGAAATCTCTATCCCAAGAAAGTAGTGCAAAAGACCCAAGTTAGTCATAGAAAATCTGTCATGCAAAGCAGATTTGACCCTGCTAATGATGGATGAAGTACTCCCTGTAATGATCAAGTCATCAACATAGAGCACAAGTATCAAGTGAGAGTCATCCTGTCACAAAATGTAGACATTCGGATCGGAATGACACCTGGTGAAACCTGCGGAGAGAAGAAAGGAATCCATCTTGGCATACCAAGCCCTAGGGGCCTGCTTAAGGCCATAGAGAGATTTCCTTAGTCTGCAAACCAAGGAAGTATCCTGGATGAAACCCTGTGGCTGCTCCATATAAATCTCCTCATCAAGGTCACCATGAAGAAAGGCACTCTTCACATCCATCTGATGTACAGCCCAACCATGAGCTGCAGCAATAGCAAGTGTCAAACGAATGGAGTTCATCTTAGCTACGGGTGCAAAGGTCTCAGTATAGTCAACACCTGCAACCTGCGAGAAACCTTTGGCAACAAGCCGAGCCTTATACTTATCCACACTACCATCTGCTGCAAACTTGGTCCGATAGATCCACTTACATCGAACCATCTTTCTCCCTTTAGGGAGATGGACTAGATCCCATGTGTTGTTCCTCATTAAGGAACTGTACTCTTCCTCCATAGCTTGGTCCCACTCAGGAACCCCTGATGCTTCCCTAAATGTCTGTGGATCGGAAGCGGTAGCAATAAATGCATGTGGAAGATCCTGATGTTGTGATCGAGTTCTCCGTGTATCCGAAGGATCCCCAACAAGAGAACCCGCAGACTCAAGTGTCTGTCGAGCCCAACGAGGTCTAGGTGGAGGTGGAGAACGAGGCACCTCAACTGCAAGCGGACCCTGCGGAGGTGTAACCCTATGAGTCGGAGTTGAGGGAGTCTCATCATCTGAATCACTAACATCACTATCCACAATGGAGTAAGGTGGAGGAGGTAGAGAGGCTAAGCTAGGAGAGCTTTCCTCAAAGTGAACACTCCTCTCAATGAATACCTCATGTGTCTCTGGATCCATCAATCTGTATGCCTTAACACCCTCAGGATATCCAACAAATATGCAAGGCCGACTCTGTGGTTCCAATGCCTTGCGTTTCTGTGGAGGTATGCGAGCCCATACTGGACACCCAAAGACTCTAAAATGTCTCACAATCAGTTTCCTACCAGCCCAAGCTTCAAAAGGAGTAATACCTTGTAAAGCTTTGTGAGGAACCCGATTCTGGATGTGTGTGGCACAACTGATAGCCTTTGCCCAAAAAGCGGGATCAAGAGAACGTGCATGAATCATACAGCTAGCCATTTCTTTGAGAGTTCGATTCTTGCGTTCTGCAACCCCGTTCTGCTGTGGAGTGTATGCAACAGAATGCTGAAGATCAATCCCCTCAAATGTACAAAAATCTTCAAGTCTCTTGTTCACATATTCCCTGCCATTATCTGTACAAAGAATCTTAACCACTTTCCCTGATTGCTTCTCCACACGAGTCTTGAAGTCCTGAAATCTATCAAATACTTCACTCTTATGAATGAGAAAGTAGACCCAAGTGAAGCGGGAGTAGTCATCAATGAAGGTAAGAACATAGCGGGCCTTACTAAATGAAGGTGCTGGAAATGGACCTGCTACATCACTGTGAACAAGTTGAAGAACTTCCAAAGCTCTCCAAGTTTTCTCTTTATCAAATTTCTCTTCGGGATGCTTGCCCATGGAACAACCTGAACATACACCCTCTGAAAAGCTAATTCGAGGAAGACCTGTGACCATGTCTTTAGTGCTGAGCTGCTGAAGATAGCGGTAGTTAAGGTGACCAAACCGCTCATGCCATAGCTTACTTTCTGAATTTGAATGAGTAAGCAAGGCCCTAGAAGGTGAACTTGGCACAAAGTGGGAAAATGAATAAAGCCTTGATTTGTCATTGACTTGTCCCACTGCTACCAAGGCATCATCATCAAGTTCCTTTACCACAACTGAATCTGGTGTAAACTCAACCTTTTTCCCATTCCCATAGTGAGTGATTTGGTAGATGGAGAGAAGGTTGGTAGACAAGTTAGGAACATAGAGAACATTCTCAAATGTTCCATCATCCATGTCAACTGAACCTTTCCCTTCAACCTCTACTTGTGTATCATCACCTATGTAAATGTGAGGTACCTTAGATGGCTCTAATGAAGAAAACTGCTCCTTTGTAGAACCCATGTGATAGGAGGCACTCGAGTCAAGTATCCATTGCTGTGAAGAACCTGTTGTAGCCACAAATGCTTGCCCTTTTCCCTTAGACTGTGAGGAAGAAGAAGAAGATGAATCCTTCTTTGTGTAGGCGGATGGCAAGTTGATGTTGTTTTTCTTGAGAAGATTGGTTAACTCATCAACTTGCTTTGCGTGGCATCGATGCTCATCATGACCATACTTTTTGCAATATGCACAAGTTGGTTTATCCTTCTTAGGTGGTGTCCCCTTCTTGGAAGAGGATTGAAGATTGCCTTGTGATGGAGAGGAAGATTGTCCCTTTTCCTGTTGTGGTTGAGACTTAGATTGCTTCTTCTTGTTGTTGGAATTTTTGCCTTGACTTCCTTGATTTCCTTGATTTCCTTGATTTGCTACCAAAGCCTTGGACTTTGAAGACTTGAGAAACCCCATGTTCAACAACTTAGATTGTTCCAATATCAACATTTCTGTGAAAGCATCAAAAGAAGGCATAACATAAGAACTCCCCACTGTTAAACGATGAGTTTGGAAGCTAGATACAAATGCTGCATATTCTGGTGCAAGCTTGTCCAATAAGTTGAATATCAATTGAGCATCCTTTTTATCAATTCCACAATCCTTTAGCTTTGCTCTTAGCTCATTTGCTTTGGTTACATAATCTTGGATTGTATCAAAATTCTTGGGATCTAAGTTGGTGAGCTCATTATCAATCTGATAGCCTCTGATTTCATCAACTTGTCCATACAATTTCTAAAACATATCCCAAGCCTCTTTAATTGTTTTACACTTCTCAATGTGGAAAATGAGGTCATCTGATACATATTTGCGTAAGGTTCCAAGAGCCATGCAATTCTTAGTGAGCCATTCTAATTGAGCATTTGGATCAGCCTTAGGATCAGGTGGTGCTGTTATTGTTCCATCTATGTAGTGTGTGAGACCCTTTTCCATTAGTTTACTCCATACTTTAATTTTCCATGATGCATAATTATGTGGAGTTAATGGTGGAAACTTATTAGGACTCATTGCAACAAGAATGGAAAGAGCACAAAAGAGGCACAATCACACAAGACACCCCCCCAAATTCACTCAATCAAAGAACCCCCCCCAAATGTGATGATTTTGGCACTTTATAAGTAGTGCGTATACAATGGGCCACTTGCAAAAAATGGCAAAGTGGACTTCTGATTTACAATTTTACAACTGCCTCAAGAAGGCCAAAAGAAACTCAAACTGATAATGCAAGAGATCTAACTAAGATCCAAGCAATTTACAAGTACCTAATAGGCCAAATAAGACCAATATCTGAAAGTACAATTTTCACTCAAAATCTCTGAAATCTTATCATAGATCTTGAAAGTAGACGAAAAAATAAGCACTTTCAAAAAAAACGGCACTTGAAAAGGAGGTCGTATGAGCTCAAACGAGGCCTTTGAAGTTGCAGAACTGAGGATTAGACAGGTACAGCTGAGAGAATCCAAAAATTCCAAAAAACCTGTTCATCAAAATCAGAAAATAACCACACCACTGCGAAGATCATGAAATTTTAGCCCATTTCAAAAAAAATTGCACCAAAAAATGAGCAAAAATGAGCAAGATATGGCCTTCCAAAGTTGGACTGCAAAACTGAAAAGCCCAATGGAGAGGGGTTAAAAAATTTTCAAAAAAGTGCTGATGTGGCACTGATGTCAGCAAAACACTATGTTAAATTTGACGGTCGTATGACCGTCATGAAAACTTCGCCCCTAGCTGACTGGGCATCTGTACCGTACGGACAGACTGCGTGGCGTGCTGACTGTGTATTCCGTACTGTACGAAAATGCTGACTGTGCGAGCTGATTTGGCTGATGACATTGCGTATGGAATAGATGACTGGGCAAACACGTGGCTGTCTTCCGTACGGATGACTGTGTACGGTTTTCCACCTGTCTGGCTTACGTGGCACTGTTGGCGGCGGCTGTCTTCGGCGCGGCGCGGGGCGGTCTTCGGCGGAGCGGAGCGTCGGACGAGGAACGAGGCGGGTGTGGCACCGGGAAGCGGCGCTGGCCGGGAGCGGAGTGCCGAGGAGGCGCTGCCGGTGTCGGGAGGCGGCGCGAGGGTTTTCGGCGCGACGCAAACGGAGAACGCCGGAGCTGGGAGGCGCTGAAGATGGCACCGCTAGTGGCGAGGCGCGGGACACTGACAGTGGACGGACTGATAGGTACGTTCGTCTACGCGCAGAGTACCTGCAAACAGGTACGTACGGCACGGGGGGGGTCTGCGGACCCCCCAAAAACCAAAAGTTTTCCTTTTTTTTTTTTAAAACTTTTTCAATTTTTTTTTTTTGATCTTTTCAAATCTTTTTTCAATTTTTTGATTTTTTTTTTTGATTTTTCAAAAACAATTTTCTGAAAAAACGAAATTTTTTTTTTGAAAAATATATATAAAATTCGAAAATCCGTACGATATAGCAAAATTGGGAAAAAAAAATTTCCTCACCAAAATAGGTCGACTTTATAGTCGAAATTTATGGAAATGGCCTTCCGGATTCAATGGTGATGTCCAAATCGCTGTATGATGCCTCCAAAAATGAAGATCCCCAAATCCAAAAATAGAAGCCTTCCACGATGTCTCCAAAAATTGATCAACGAAGCCCCAATAGCTCTGATACCATGTTGGATTTTGCCAAGATCAAGGGCACAATGAAAAGCATAAAAGAGACAATAGAATGACAAGAACAAACTGTATTCTCATCAATATAAAAATGATCAACTGGATTAACCAATACAATGAATAGAGGCCTGCATATATAGGCAAGGCCATATGGATGTATGAGCACACAAATATGACAAGTGGCTCAATGAGAAACAAGGGTAGGTAGGAAATAGGTGTGGGTAGGTAGGAGAAATAATATAATATTCCACATGAGGTGGATCACCCACCGAAGGTGGAATTATCACTCCACAATAAGTGGATATGATA